>NC_088648.1:20728372-21023372 GCF_964019385.1 Sycon ciliatum
AGGGACAAGACGAGTCAAGGGACAATCCGGAAGACGCAATACCATACGACCAAGAATACCAAAAAATCCAAAGAAGTGTGACACATGGCGTTATGTGTCACACTTCTTTGGATTTTTAACCTTTGTTTTTCCCTTGATCACTTTAGTTCCGTATTTCCACTGATGATTGGAGCTTGACAATCGATTCTGGAAACACACAATCTCAAACCTTGAACAAATTGTCATGTTGCGTGGTGATGTCTGCGGCATTCATACTTTTCACAGCTATTAAAAAACAATACCGGTATTTTACGACTCCTGCTAGTAGTATTCATTTATTTATAGTGGAGAAATCAAAACAGGCAGATGCCTAATAACAATGAGTGTGATTGCTCTGGTAGACCACTACCCCATGTACTGACCAGTTGCTTTGTGATTGAAAACTCTTTTATTTATAGTGGAGAAATCAAAACAGGCAGATGCCTAATGACAATAGACCCACTATGTTTATAAGTGTATATAAATTAAAATTTCACGGTTCGCGTGAGACTCGGCTGGAAGCCGAGTTTTCCGCATCCGCCGTGGGAACGCCACCACCCTCTAGGATCAAAGGCGCAGATGCAGCGCCTGAACGGTGGGAGGTGAGTAGATCAGACCCACCACCAAGTGGTCAAAGACCGAAATCCCATTAGCTGCATCCATGTTACCCTCGTGCCAGGCCACGAGTTCCCAATTAACTGTGGGTCGCAGCACGGCTGGAAAAAATCCTTCCGCTTCCAAGCAGGACTTGAACCTGGTACCCTCTGTTTCTCAATCATGGTCTTAAACCATCCCACTATGCCTGCCTGCCTTATAAGTGTATGCCGTTAGCCATTTGCTTTTTCAACTTTTTGCGCGTAGCATCTACAAAGAAACCCGAGATCCCAAAGTCGTAGTCGTGATTTTCACTATCTTAGCCATTCTACCTATTCTACCTTCACCGAGCAGAGTTTTAAACTCGAAACAGCTGTACGAAGGAATTCAGTGCCAACGGATTTGCCGCTTTGCTGATGGTGTGCTGTGGCAGCGTGTCGAGGTCGCCTGGAGAGCGCAAGTATGGCGTCGTGGTTGAAAAATGAAATGCATGTGCACAGAAGAAGTGGGACATGCTTCGTTTCAGTGCCGTGTGTGTGTCTGCGTGTGTCTGTGTGCGCGTGTGTGTGTCTTTGTTGTTTCCACGGTTCATATACTTTCTATTTGAAGTATACATACCTGTTAAATGGACTGTTTCTGGCTAAATGAACTCTTGTGTAATCAATGGTGCTAGTGAAGCTTATATCAGATCCACTCTGATTTAGCCACACACACTAGTATCAAGTATTACCTTCACTGGGGCAGGGGTAACTGCAGCTGGTTCCCGAGACGGATACGCGGGTGCCGTCAATCCTTTTTCTGCACCTCGTCGTCACTCATTTACTCAGGTGTGGTGAGCCCATAAGTGGGACCATTTCCAAGTCCACCCAGAGTTTTGTGGATTTCAGAGGGTGTCGGCCGTTGGGCGGTTCAATAGCCAATTGAGTCATCTGTCCCAAGATTCCGAGTCTCTCTCCCCTTTCCAGGGGAGACTCACGTGACCAGTTTTGGCAGTGAGCAACAAGTGTGTGTGTGTGTGTGTGTGTGTGTGTGTGTGTGTGTGTGTGTGTGTGTGTGTGTGTGTGTGTGTGTGTGTGTGTGTGTGTGTGTGTGTGTGTGTGTGTGTGTGTGTGCGTGTACCGTTCTGCTCAGCAAACAGCACGCCATGTGCCCAGGACAGGCGCATTGCCCACGGTACTGTGTCTTACCCGACTGGTCTTCGCTTTCCCAGCCTGGCCGTCTACAGATGCAACCCAGGCTACCATATCAAGGGGAGCAACTATGCCGAGTGTGACCCGAACGCTGACTGGTGCGAGGGGGTAAAATCCTGCTCTGGTGAGAGAACGTTCATGCTTCTGAAATACTTAATTTACAGAGTACTTACCACTTTTACAACAAGTTCTTGTTTTTGGTACTTCAGAAGTAACTGATCCTCTCTCTTTTCTTCTGCAGACTTCTCCCATTTTTGATGCCCAGCTGCAACGGTAATGCCAAGACCTCTAGTCGGTTCAGTGGCTCACAGCACATCGGCTCGTCGTTCAAACACCCCGCTTGGCTTATTCTCCACATGTTTCGCAGTACAGGGGTGTTCATAGTATAATAGAATTACACACTAGAAAACGCGCACACCTTTCAATTGGAAGCATACTGTATTCCTCGACATTAGTCTTGTTGAGAACTCTCAGTAGGCTGCTCTAGTGCTGCTGCATTACGCATCGCTCGCTACTTTTCGTAGTTGGAGCACTCAGGCGCTAGAGCAAACGAGCTATCTTTTAAAATGTCTGTGGTGCCGCCTTTGCACCATGGCTGGTAACTCGGCCTATTCAAAGCTCGTAGCTGTACTGATGAGGGCGTTATGGCCGAAACAGTTTGCTGTGTACAGCATTGGGTATGCGGTATTATGTTGTTTATCGCATGCGCCTACAAAGCAAGAGGTCAGGTGTTCGAGCCCCATTATTTGAGTCTAGAATCTCCTTGACGCAGATCATCAGATCAATGCCTGGATCATGGTCATCCAGTACTACGGTCGAGTCGAGCAGGCTGTACTCCTGGCGTCAGGAAAAAGCCCATGGCAACCATACCTAGTCTCTATGAGTTGACAGAGCATCCTAGGTTGCATGCGTGAAAAATCCAATACATGATCCAGACGGAGAAGACGTTGAACATGCACAAAGCTACATGTACATAAATGTTTGATTTGATAAATATAAAAAGAAGACTTGATGCTATTGCAAAGGATGTGACTGTATGTTTTCCACTGTTGCTTATCTGCTCTTGCAGCCTACAAGTGCACTCCGCCTACACTGCAGAATGGATTGCTCACCGGACAGGGGCCACTTTATACCAGCACATGCAACCCTGGTTTTGAACAAGTAGGACAATCGAATGTGACATGCTTGAGCGACAGCACAGCAACGGCTCTTCCTTCCTGTAAACGTAAGAAATTCACGTTTGCAATCTCCGCTCCAAGTTGTGGTTGTTCGCCACTTCGCTATGAATTCTCTGCACATTGGATTGGATTGGATTGGATTTTTATTTATAGTGGTGACTATAACAGACAATTGCCTAATAACAATAGACCCACTCGAGGGAAAGATGCAAAAAGATATGAATAATTAATATAATAATAGACTACCGGTATTGGATAGGTGATCATGTTCGCATTTTGCATAGCTGAAAGTCATAATTACTAGCGTGAAAAAGCAAGGCATTGGGGTAACAGTTTCTTAAAACGGGCGGAGTTATCCACACAGCGAGCTAGAGGGTGCAAATCATTCCACAGCTTAGCACATTGGAAGGAAGCGCCATGACGGGCAAAGGCAGTTCTGAGCATGGGCAACTTAAGAGTGCGTGATACAAGGCTGCGCGTTGCAAGACCATTATTTAAACGCTCGAACATTTGACTTAATGTGACACTACAGCGGCCTTCCAAACAGCGCCACGTCAGATACAGTAATTTCTTGCAATACATGGTTGCCAAACGATCTAGACCAAGTCTCGCAAATAAAGGGCTTGATGGGCTACAAAAACCAGTATCGTACACTGAACGCAAAGCTCGCTTTAGCATTCGTTCAAGCCTACCTAACTGGGTTAAGGAAAGGCCAGCAGAAAAACAATTTGATGCATATAGAAAATCTGGCAACACTAGGCACTTTACGAAGGTTTCTCGGCAAGTCAGCGGAATATTGTGTCGATTTCGGAACAGAATACCAATTTTACTGGCTAGTTTGGAGACCATAGAATCAACTTGAGTGCTCCAAGAAAGATCCTGGTCCAAATGTATTCCAAGGTACTTTGCACATGTCACTTGCTTGAGCTGCACTCCATGGCAGTAGACTGCAAATTGGTGGTCAGTAATATGTGGCGTAGACAGGAAGAGCACTTCTGTCTTCCGAGCATTTAGAATTAAATTGCGGTTTGACAGCCAGGTACTAATGGCTGAGACAGCTGCAGACAGGGAGTTGCTAAGCGCATTCTTCTGCGTACCGCAAACATACAATAGAATATCGTCAGCAAATTGAATAACTTTCACACAAAACTCGGAGACAATGGACTGGATCGAATGAACATAGAGTACAAAAAGCAGCGGACCAAGAACAGAGCCCTGGGGAACGCCACACATGCAGGGGAAAGGAGGGCTATAGTTCTCAGCAATGTGCACTATTTGGCGACGATTGGACAAATAGTCGGCAAACCAAACTAATGCTGAACCAGATATGCCAAGCTCAAACAAATCATTAATGAGCACTTGGTGCCTGACCTTGTCAAATGCTTTGGACATATCCACGAGCACAGCACCAGTAATTTGTCCGGCATCGCGAGCGCGAACAAACGTGTCCGTGACGAAAACTAGAGCGTCTTCCGTTGAATGTTGACGTATAAAGCCAAACTGACAGGGAGGGTACAAATTCTCCTTGTCCAGAAATGAGGATAGTTGTCTATGGACAATTCGTTCTAACAGCTTCGACACAATTGGCAGGAGATACACAGGGCGATAATTTCCCGGATCTTGAGGATTTCCAGCCTTGAATACCGGCGTGACATGTGCCAACTTCATGCCGTCCGGCACAGAACCAACAGCAAGAGATGCATTAAATATCAATGTTAAGGAGGGAGCTAGCAAATCAGCGCAGGACTTCAGAAGAAATGCGGGTATTCCATCACTGCCTGTCGCTTTGCTGGTGTCCAAGGAACCCAACAGTTTACGCACACAACCTATTGACACCGAACTGAAGGATGTAAAACCTTTAGGTCCCACTGGGCCCTGTGGAAGACACAGTTCAGGTGCTCGTTGTTGATCACTGACAACATCAGCAAATACACACCCAATGTTGCTTGCAGAGCATTGTGGAACGGATTGAACACGTTGTCTTCCGGATAACTCGTTCAAAACCTTCCACGTTTTCCTGGGATTACCTTGAACACTGGTGAACTTAGACTGAAAAAAATTCGTCTTCAATTCACGGTTCATACGAGTCACGATACGCCTGGCTTCTTTAAACGCATCGTAATCAGTCTGGCACTTAGATTGCAGCCATTTCCGATGAGCGTGGTTACGTCGTCGTATCAACAGGAACAAATGTTCATTGACCCATGGTGAATGCTGTCTTGGTCGGGAAGACGCGTGGCGCAATGGAGCATGTGCATCAAGAATGGGCACAACCTTAGTCAGCCACTGTTGCCACATGTCATCGCAGGACCCACGAAGTTCACAGAGGTTGGCGCAAGATATATCCATACGAAGTGATGCCAAGTCCATTCTCTTGAAGTTTCGATAAAGTCGCTGAGAAGGCAATGCTGTCGGCACTGGTTTAACACAAATCTTGGTTGCAATAGCACAGTGGTCGCTGAACGGAACTGGACACACATCAGGCGGGGATATGATTTGAGCTGTACTATAGACATGATCTAATAGAGTGCAGCTCCCTTGCAGCGTTATGCGTGTTGGAGATTTTACAAGTTGATGCAGGCCTAAGCTGGTTGTGATGTCATGCAAGGAAGCATGCTGGGATGTGGGAGATTGACTGACCAGATCAACATTAAAGTCACCACAAAGCAGAATATTCTTGGCTTCTCACATTGAAACCAAGACCGCTCTAATGAGTCAGTACACTGCACCAGTGGTGGAAGGTATACGGCTGCACGGTGCCTGGCGCAAATTGTGTCATTAGATGAAGCGAACTGCCTGAAAAGTGAAAAAACGCCAGACCCACCAGGACCCACCGGGTTCGAGTCCTGGTGGGTCGGGCGTTTTTTTTCTTTTCTTTTCAGGCAGTTCACTTCTCCGACTGATCCTTTGAATTTGAAGTTCTCCCAATCCTTTCAAAAAATTCTTATTTTTGATAGGGATTTCCCAACAAACTATTTCACGATAGTACCATGTAGGTAGGTAGGTACGTACGTGTTTTACTTTAATTTGCAGAACCAAATGAGCGGTGTCGCCCAATTACATGGAAGCGAATTGAAACAATATAATTATTTTTCGAAAATAGCCTAATAGGAAAGCAGCCTGAAGTAAAAAGGAAAAACATTAACGCTAAGGTGTAGATCAATGTATGTTTGAGCATGTCCACAGTTGGCATCGTGTCGCTATTTGTATCACATTGCGGGTCACAAGTCCAAATGAACAAAAATGTCCAAAACAATCGCTGCCTCAACCCAACACGAAGCCGTATGCACATTGACATTAGCGTTGTGACAAACGTACTTCCAGCTACTTCAAATACATGATTGTATTGCCAAAACATCTCAAACAATATTTCGTGAGTATCCTTGCTTTGGGGTCCTGTTCAGCACATGTATGCAACTCAATTCAGCTCATATCCAATGGGAATGTGATGGAAAACAGCTACCTCACGAACGGCACAGCACACCTCAAGTGCCAATCCGGGTACTGTGCTGACGGCTCGGCCATGACGACTTGTATCAGCAATGGATCATGGGCACCACCACTTGGCACCTGCAAATGTAAGGTTTATCTTAATTCATAAACTACGGCATTGTTGGCCTCATTTGCGAAGTGAAAATTTGGGACTTTAGTTGTATAGCAGCGGTGTACTTGGAGAAGGGTTTACCGGGTGTTAGGGGCCGTCGTGAGTTGCCTTCGGGAACGGACACGATTTTTTTACTTGCAGTAGAAATCCAATTATAAAGAAATACCCATAAGTCACTTACCTTTTTCACCATGATAGAAATATTGTCCAAAAAGTGCTTTTTCCTCATCCCACACCGCACTTGCATCAATTTACCATCTTCTCGTGGGAAAGTATGTTACTTACAACTACAAGTAGTCCAACTTTTGGCAAGATACAAAAAATAATTATTTTGCGTTTCAATGCCCTTGTTGAAACATCTTACTGTAAACCCTTTATTTCTCATATTTATGTTATTGTGACAACAGTGTTAACCTGTTCCGAGCCCAACGTCAGCAAGTCGTTCGTACTGCAGGGGAATCGTCCATACCTTCCAGGCACCAGCCTTTACGTGAACTGTGTGGCTGGTTACACAGGCGGTGGATACATCTCGTGCACAGCTAATGCCACCTGGACGCATTTCGCGTGCTTGCGTAAGTACACGGCAATTCTTGACTTTGTAAAATATCTTCAACAGGTGCATACACATCTCACCAAGTGTGCATTATTAATTGCAACTTTGCTCACGCTCCGTGGCTGGATTCACTCTCACTTCCTTGTATTGGCTATTTTCATCATGTGCCATGAAGGGCAGAGAGCAAAAGGAATATTTTAAGTTGGTGGAATCTAACGCATAGCTTGTGCCCCACCTTTTTCCTTGTTCCCGTTTAGTAAATACAGGTGAATAAATACAATAATCATATGTTTTTGATCTCACGCCAGGGATTATTTCAGAAATGCTAGAATCTGAAACAGAAGAGAGGTATTCCGAAGCTAATGCTCCCATCAAATGAAGGGCAGGAGAGGGGAACGAGAAAGATCAGGCTGTGGGAACAGGAAAACTGCAAATACTGTATCAAGTCTTTCCCGCATTGCGCCTTCCCTTGCTGACCCAGAGACCCATTGTAGAGGTACAACATATATTTGCAATAACAAGATGTTCCACACGACGTACATTTCGCCGTTTAGGTCATGATGGCTCATCAGGTGCGCAATATTTAACTCGGATGGTGAGCCAATTAAATCCTTCTTCTTTTCACAATAATTTAATTGGCTCACCATCCGAGTTCAATATTGCACATCTGATGAACATTTATTTGTTTTGGTATACTTTGTGATCTTTAGTTTTTAGCGCTACCTGTCCTGTGTACCTCTCTTTCTGCTTGTGATTGACGTAGCACCTGTGATAGTTGTATCGGTGGGGTTGACAACTCTTCCGCTCTACACTATTCCACTCGTGTTGATTTGGTGTTAAGTGTACACACATTGCGCCCATATCTTCTGTAAAACAATATCATTTAGTACAACCCACTTCATTCAATATCTGTGTCTCCTCTGATGCGTTCATCATAATTGTAACGAAACAAGGCTTATCGGGAGCAACTTCTAGCTGTTGTGGAGTGTGTGTGTGCTTTTTTGTGAAAGTACACATGCCTACAAGTCATGTAGAATGGGAGAGAACAAGAATGACTGGTGAATTGTTCGTGCTAGTGTTTGCTAGCTTCGTCTGGTTTCGTCTGGTCACAAAAAAATATATACCACTAATAAAAAAATGCTCCCTAACGATTTATTGCTACTGATGCGCTACTTTTGAAGCCAGCAGAATTGTAAAGACGCTCCTTAGGAAAGGAAGGGCATAACGCGATTTTCATGGGCTTAACGTTACAGGTACATGTGCAGGAAAACCTGTAACTAAAGACCACCGAGACTAGCGACCAGCCTGGTACAACAGACCACTTCGCCAGGCAAGGACGGTCTCCAATTCCTATTATGGTTGTGCGGTGCAAACCTGTAACTAAGGACCACCTGCCACTAACGACCACTTTCCATGGCCCCAAGGGGTGGTCGTTAGTCACAGGTTTTACTGTATATGCTTACACGTCTGCGCAGGTATAACATGCTCTCCTCTGAAGAGCCCGGAGAACGGTGTGCTACTTATGAATGACAACGCCGCCACCACTCTTGCAGTCGTAGCTTGTAAAGATGGCTACGTGCTCAGCGGATCTGCCAAACGTATACTGGACTGTCTGCCAACGGGCAACTGGTCTGCCGAAATTCCCACTTGCAGCCGAAAATCAGACACAGGTAAGAAATGACACACATATACAATCCTGTAATTGGAAACGTTCCTGTGGATTGAAATTCAGCAACTGAAGCATAATACATGTCCATGTACTCCGAAGTATATGTACTTGTCACACATGGAATGATTTCAGAAATCACAGCCCATGGCGTCGCAGTTAGCTTTGTTTGTGGGATCCTTCCCTCATATTGTTGCCAGTTGTTAGTTCGATATTTCTAGTCTTCACCTGATATCAATCTCCTTTCCACAAAAAAATTATTTAAACTCTGTCAATAATTCCCATGTCTCTTTTTAGGATCTGTGGCAACTGGTGGAGCGAGTTCATCTACTCTTGCCATCATTACGGGCGTAGCAGGTTTCGTTGCAGGATTCCTGATCCCGGCCGTCGCCTGCGCCGTTATGAGGAAGAAGTTACAGACTCGACGCAATTATGTTATCCCAGTACCCAGCAAGGCACCCTGCATGGACATCATGTCAATGAAGGGAGACGAGCCGTTTGCAGTCATGAAGGGGAATGCAGCCTACGGAATGCATGTGAAAGAAGAAATGATTTATCAGGAAGTTTAGCAGTGAAACATGCGGAAGTCCTCTTCCACATTCCGCTTTTAATGCAATCACTGAATTTTTTGGTGATCATGTCGGTAATTTGGTACGTCTGTTTCATACAGAAACCTTAACGCGCACATAATTAATACAGCCTTAATTAATACATGTATGTTCAAATCGGGAAAAGCTTCCATCCACCTTTAAATTATCTTCACTTTCAACTTACCAAGTCCTTTTCCTGCATACATAGAATGTTGGACTTCATACCCACTTCTGGAATTGGATGACCAGTTCAGATCATGGCCTTTGCAAACATCTCATACGCTATCTGTATTTGGAACGAGGTCTGCTGTCTCGTCGTAATCTCCAGCGCATAATTATGTTTACAAAGCGATTTAGTCCGAAGAACCATGCATCAGCTTTGAAGCGCGAGCTGTTTACATACATGTACATGTATGAAGAATACGAGTCGTATGTACTAGTTATACCTTATTCCATGATGGCACGGAGGGCCTTATGGCTTGTTTGTGCCCTTCAGGTTAGCATGAGGGCCGTAGGACCGATATGTTAGCGCCCGGCAGGTTAGCCTGAGGGCCGTAGGGCCGAGGGCTAACCTGAAGGTCACAAACAAGCCATAAGATCCTCCGTGCCACGCACTAAGCTATCACTAGTACATACTGCATGCTGACTGTCCGTCTCCTGGACAACGAGACACACCTCGTTCTAATACTTGTGAATGAAGGCTGTGTACGAATAAATGAGGATGTGTAGTTTAAAAAAAAGCATGTATACTTATGATTGGATGATTGTATTTTATTTTATTATTTTACCTGGGCATTCCCAACAGACCCTAAGGTCTTCTTACAGGGTGCCCAAGGTGAATGAATTTGTGAAGTTCCTGGCGAAATGAATTGGGGATATGATTTGTGCAAAGGGATTCGGGAAGCTCATTAAAGCGGTCAGCACCAATGATGTATGCTGATGGATGAGGAATGTTTACTTATGAATGAATGGTATGTCCGGACTTATGCATGAATGAATGGTATGTCCGGACTTATTCATGATTGAATGTGAGATATGTACTTATGTATGAATGATAATGTACTTATGCATTATTGATATGTGCTTACCTACATGTACATGTGCATAATGTATGCATGAATGACTGCTAGATATTTGGCGTAACAAGGAAGGCAAACAAGATTGATGTGCATGGATGTGATACTTGAAGCATTCACTTAGCGCAGGCGAAGAAAATGGTGGCTCATGCTGCTAGCCGCAGGACACAGCAAATTGAGAGAAGGAAATGCACAGCAAATTACGAAACTCGATAGAAAGAAACGACAGAAGACACAGACCACCATAGGACTGCAATCGTATAATTATGTCAAAGGAGGCTGACCGACATATTCAATACGAACTTGGTGACAGAAACGGGGCAGTTATTCTAGCTGGATAGAATTAGAAAACAATCAGAAAGTGCATGCTTCAAATACAAAGAGCCTGGGCCTTGGGTGGGAAATTCCATGCTGCCATCAGGCCGGCTATAACACCTATTGCTCATCACTTCTTTTTCAGATTTGGTATCATGGAAAGTTTGGGAACCCGCTCGATAGGCGAAAGCCTTTGGGGGATAAAAAATACAAATTATGGGGTGCGCCTGCACATAAGTAAAGTAAATGAAAAATGCGCCTGCAGATGCCCATGTCAGTATACGTTTAGGCTTTGTGAAATTGCAAACAGACAAAGAGAAGTGTTGTGCAAAGCCATGCTCCACCCCAGCTGGATCAGTGACGGCAGATTGAAGCGACGAGCGTAAACTTCATCGCTATTCTTGTTCTGCTTCTTGTCACGTAGCCAACCAGGAAATCACTTTCATCTTTACCTTCTGATATTCCAAAAACAAAACAAGCCACTAAAGTCGATCGAGGCCCCGGCTGTGCAGCATCTGATGGTTGTGTGATATTCAGTAAAGAAAGAAGAGAGGGAGTTTGGTCCGTCTCCCTGCGCAAGGACTCTTAATTAAACCTTCATATTCACATAAACGCCATCTTTCGCTGCAGAGCCTCCGTGACTTATTCCAGTATCGGCGGAGTTGGTCTTCACAGTCGGTGTAAGAGCCATCGGCGAATTGGTTGTCTTCTTCTTGTTCGTTTCGTCGCGTGGCGTTTTCTTCTTCAAGTCGACCATAGTGTAGGACTGCACCCGCACAGCTGTCGTAGCAGCAGTAGCTGCGCTGACGTTCGGGCAGGGTTGCAGTACGGTAGGTGTGTACGACGAGATGCGCTGCGGCTTGCTAGGAGCACTGACGCTGTCTCTCTTCCGCACGGCTGCGTGAGGCACGCCGTCATCTGCTTGTCCACCTGTTGGCATTGTTGTCATCGTTTCCTGGTCCACATCATACTTTTCGTAATCATCAGCATGTGAATTCTCTGCCTCAGGAGGTGCATTGCTCTTGGCTGTTGCTTCCGACTGCTGGCGAGGTGCGGCTACGGGTGGCATAATGCAATCGGATACCGCCAGAGTCTTCATGATGTCATCGAGATCGTCGTTCAAATGCGGATCAGCGTACATATGCTCATCTTGGCCATCGTCGCTGACCAGATTCTCCATACTGCCCAGGTGCCTGCCAATGGGTGTGCTGGGCACGATTCCGCTCGGTCGACTCTGGTCTGAGAGGCTACTCGCGCCGGCACTAATGCAGTTGTTGCGAGGTACCGAGTCCGATGATACGATAGGGCGGTCCTTACGCTTGCTTGATAAATTGGACATCATATCCGTGGGTTGCGCATATTGCTCTCCAGGCACGTCCGGCTCTTCCTTGGCGTTTGTTTGGCCAGAGTCCAGCATGTCTTGGCTACGAGACCTATTGCGAGAGAGTATGAAGCAAAGCGGTAGAAGCAAGGCGACCAGTACCATGACCACCATCACGACTATGACGGATAGACTGGCGGGCTGGGATACCCAACTGACCTGCTCCTCTGTAGAGTGAAGCAAAAAATACACACAAAGAAGAGTGCTCGTTTAGTAGAGTTCAAACAAATCTACGCGCATCGATCAGGGATACATTCTGTGAAACATTTGGAAAGCGAAAAAAAAATACTGATTTTGCACACGGATATTTGTCGGGTATTGACACTATCCAACAGGACAGGAACCCACTCGGGACTATATGCAACTCAGAGTTTAGTGCTGATAGAACAGTCCAACACTAACATAGCCACGATATTCGCAAGTCAGAACTTACAGCAGATAGCACAATACTGATGAGTGGTACTGCAAATAAACGACCTCGTGTGGAGCTCCATCACAGCCCGAATGTACAAGACAACAGCTTTCCAACGTGGATTTTATGAAAACGACGACAGAGAGTCTTCCTTTTTCAATTTTAGTCCTTTGTTCTCCTTCTACGGCAGCTGTTCTTGGTTAAGGTGGGCAAACTGAGCAACTACAGAGTGCGTTACTCACACTCGGTGGTTGCTCACCCATGTTGTTTTTACCGAAGACACAAGCTACTCGTAAGAAGAGTGGAGAGAAGTAGCAGGCCAACACAACAATGGGAAGAGTAGGGGCTCCAAGAAGGAACCTGTGCTGGTGAGGCAGGCCAACAATTCCGACCTGTGGACTGGTCTCTGCGGTACCATGAGCTTGCGCACCATGCGAGTTTATGGCAAGAGGAGAGAAGACAACGTGGAGATGGGATTATTGGGAACCCACGACACAGGCAAAACCAGTATAATTACCACAGTTGTAGGCATGTGCACTTTCAGAAAAAAATAAAAAAATAAAAAAGTTATATTCACTGAAGAGCGGAACACGAAAATCGATTTTGAATAATATAAAAAATCCTTTAAAATTCCATTAACTCGTTGTTATCTGGCCATGTCTGCATCTATTATACTCTTTATTGCACTTATACATGTATAATTATAGCCTCTTAACAGTAAGCATCTCACCAGTCGCCTTCTTCACACAAGCCGGTGCTAATCCAGTCCAATTGCCGTCCATCTTACACTTCTGTGTTCGCGAGCCCTCCAGTTCGTAGTCATCATTGCAGTAGTAAAAAACCTCCCGACCGGCAAGTGGAATGTAGCCAATGATCTCGCCATTCGGAGGTGCTTCCTGCTTCCTGCACTTGGCCTCTGTGACGTCACATGGAATAGCGGACAACATACATCCACGAAATACAAAAAAAGGATGACATGTGGTCTGTTGATTGAATTATTATGTGGTGAAATATAGAATCGGTTTACAGCCGATGCGCCCGCATGAGCAATGCGTACGATACCATGTGTAATAGAATACATCATGCAAGTTCAAAGGCCAACCAATCCGCGTGTGTCTATTGTTTCCACTGCATTTAGTGTTTACCTGACAACATGAGGACGTGGCATGATTTTTTTTAACTCTTACTGCAGCCTCTGAAGATCCTTCTGAGCCAACAGTTCCGCAAAGATGTACTCTTTTTTGCATAGAGACAGGCCCAAAGTAGAGAGGAAACTGTACAGAAAATACCCCATACCCAATACCCAACAATTGGCAATTACAGTGGTCAATCACGCACTCGTGGTTTGGTAGGAATATTACCTTCACACTTCCCCGGGGGGTTGGACCAGCTTCCACTCGGCATGCACTTCGACGGCTCTGCCTGCGTGCTTCGGTATCCCTCTTTGCACGTGATGTTGAATGCACTGTGAACATCCAGTCCGTCCAGCAAGAGGTATCCATTCTCTGGTTGCGCAGGTGCTTGACAGTGTATATGTATTTCTGAGCATATGCATACGGATAGTACGGGGACGGCAATGAAAAAGTCGACAGCCAGTAGGACATTTAACATAACATAATTATTATTGTAGAAAGGAAAAGGAAAATGGATACGAGTTAAGAGTAACTCTCCATCACTGTAACCAGATACTATAATTATACAGTCAGAAAGTGCAATAACTAGGCACAAAACTGACAGAGTACTGAGATATCTTCGATATTTATGACCCACCCAAGTTGAGTGGTGTGCTGCTTTGCTGCTTCGAATTGTAGTTAGACCGCTTTGTCAAATATCCTACTGGTCTCGTCATAGTCCAGTTACAATCGACATTCTTTGTTCCGTTGGGACTGTAGCTTGTGCTCATTTTCGTTGCGCTTGCCTTCCCCTCTTTGGTCTTTCCATAACCTTGAACCTTCCAAGTTGGAAGGCTGTCGGTTATCGCTACGGAGATGTGTTGAAGCTAGGTGTCAGGACGTCTAATGTCTCAGTACTCTGTCAGTTTTGTGCCTAGTTGTTGCACTTTCTGACTGTATATAGTATCTGGTTACAGTGATGGAGAGTTACTCTCAGCTCGTATCTATATTTCCTTTTCCTTTCTACATTTATTATTAGCTCAACATCCGAGTTTATAACTATTATTATGAATTTCAGTGTTCAAAAAACCTATATTCGTATGTGCAAATATGGTTTATTGCTCCGACTCCAGTTTCATGCCTACATCTATTTGAAAGGTAACGCGGTCCGTTTACACAAAGGCACACAATGAAAACGTTGTGCAAATTCCGTTGTGACTCAGGGTTTCATGGCTGAACCAATCATCAGACAACGAACGGTCCGTTTAGGAATTCATCATGGCGTGAGCAGAGGATTCACCAGGTCAATTTTCTCCTTAGAAATTGGGAGCAGATGGTTTTCCAGTGGTGTTGGGACTGCCACAAGCCTCCCTCGACAGGCAAATCATCATTCACCGTTTCAATCTTTCTCATCGCTTATCCACCAGAATATCGTACAAGAAAGATTAGATAGAATGGAAATACAATAAACGCCATCACCAGGGGTCAACTTAATTGTGGAGCAAGAGTGATCGTCCTCTCAGGAAATTTCCTAAGCTTTCCGCAATATTCCACCTGCACACGGTGAGGTGCGCACAATTACCCGGCTACCTGAGTTTAAGCATGCATGTGTGCCATACGCCTGTAGGGAGTAGTTCGAGCTACTGCTGATCACTCTGCTCTCCCTCTCCGTACAGTTCAGTAATCCTCACGTAGTATTACAGACACATCGTACTCTCCCCCCCCCCCCCCCCACCGTTTACTCTCAATTGTTAGTATCCTAATCTTGTACTATCCTCTTCCACTGCTACTTCTAGGCTAAGCTTTCGCCATCATTTTATTGGGTCGTCATCCTGTTTGAATATGCGAAGTAAGAATAGAAACCATTCATAAAAAAACCCGTGGCCGTCCACCATTGCGGTGGATAGATACGATTCGGCACGACCTGAAGGCAGCGGATCTCTCCGAGGAGAGCGCTCTCCAAGCTGCAGCAGATAGACTAACTTGGCTTGACACTGTTGACAGATGCGTCGACTCTGCTCCTGTCTAATAGGTTCAGGGAAGATGCGAGCTGTGTATATAATTATTATTATCATTATTATTAGGAATGGGTTTGCTCCCACACTGGAGCTCGCGCTATTTCGCCGACTTGACTTGATATTTTAATGACTCACGACTGCCACCCGGAGCACAGGAGAAGTCCATCGAACCTTCGACTCGGCAAACCTGCAAGAAAGCACCACTCCCTGCTCAATACACTGACTCACGCTGCTATCTGGTGTTCACGAGGTGTTTGGCGCGCTGTAAACGGAGCGTCTCTGTAAGTTTGTATCCCTTGTGATGTTTGTGCCTGGAGAGCACTATATAAGTGGTGCTCTTCAGGCACAATCTTCCTCAGCCTACTCAAGCTCAACTGATGAGGGGTGAATTCCCCGCAACACTGTGTATTGAGCAGGGAGTGGTGCTTTCTTGCAGGTTTGCCGAGTCGAAGGTTCGATGGACTTATTGTGTGCTCAGGATGGCACTCGTGAGTCAGTCAAATGTCAAGTCAAGTCGGGGAAATAGCGCGAGCTCCAGTGCGGAAGCAAATCCATTCCTAAAAAATCATCGCCGAAGTCGCAAGCACTATTTCGTATCATTGTTATTACTATTAGTATTATGTCTCCTTTTAATATTCACTTCTTTCGAAGGCGATAAGCCAGACCCACCGGGAAATATTTCCATGGGTGGGACAGCAAAAAGAAAGTGAAAAATAAAAAAAGTTAAAAACCAAAGGGACAAGAAATAGGGGAAGGAAGAGGAAGAAAGGAAAGAAACTCAATCCGAACTCCAACATCAAATCAAAAATAAAGAATTTGCAGCGACAGGCAAAGGACATCAACCAATGAAGGGAGTAACAAAGGATTATCTGTATCAGTCGTTATTCAAGTATCTTGGCTATTGAACATGAAAACGCAGCAGATGTGCATCTACATGTTAAGGACAGTTCTTAGAATTTTAACCGAACCTTGGATAGCCTCCTGTTATTATTATTATTATTATCATTGTAGAAGAGAAAAGGACATATGGATACGAGTTAAGAGTAACTCTCCATCACTGTAACATGATACTTTATACAGTCAGAAAGTGCAATAACTAGGCACAAAACTGACAGAGTACTGAAACATTCGACGTCCTGACACCTAGCTTCAACACATCTCCGTAGCGCTAACCGACAGCCTTCCAACTTGGAAGGTTCAAGGTTATGGAAAGACCAAAGAGGGGAAGGCAAGCGCAACGAAAACGAGCAAAAGCTACAGTCCCAACGGAACAAAGAATGTCGATTGTTACTGGACGATGACGAGACCAGTACGATATTTGACAAAGCGGTCTAACTACAATTCGAAGCAGCAAAGCAGCACACCACCCAACTTGGGTGGGTCATAAATATCAAAGATAAGTAAAGAAAGGGAAGCTTTGCGAAAACGAATTGTACAATTGCGCTTGCCTTCCCCTCTTTGGTCTTTCCATAACCTTGAACCTTCCAAGTTGGAAGGCTGTCGGTTAGCGCTACGGAGATGTGTTGAAGCTAGGTGTCAGGACGTCGAATGTTTCAGTACTCTGTCAGTTTTGTGCCTAGTTATTGCACTTTCTGACTGTATAAAGTATCATGTTACAGTGATGGAGAGTTACTCTTAACTCGTATCCATATGTCCTTTTCTCTTCTACATTTATTTATGGCTCAACATCCGAGTTTCATATTATTATCATTATTATTATTATACGCTCACTTTCGCACGTCGGTAGTCTTGTCCACCAGCCGAAACGCATACACTCCACCGTACTGTTGCCCACCAGTCGGTACCCATGTGAGCAGTTCACATCAACTCGCTGTCCAATATCAGAGTATTTATCAATTAGGTCAGAGCTGTGAGGGATGCTTGGAGCTGGACACCTAATGGCTGTAGAAGAGGACAAAGGGGATTTAAATCAAAGTTAGGATTCTTTTTCAAAACTGTCAACCCCTTTAAAGGTGATTGTGTGTCGTTCCCTACGTGGGAGATCGCGCTTTGCCTGCCGAATAAAAATTCTCATTTGATCTTAAAAAGGTTTTGGGAAATTTCAGCTTATTCCTGTGCACTTGCTCTTTACCGCTTTGCAGGTGATATATAATGCGAACACATTTGGCAACAAGACCTTCTGTGCTTTTGGCCATACTGTGCATCAGAGACTGAGCATTTCCCCACATCGCTTCAGAAGGACTGAAAATTGCATGACTCTTTCATACTTCATAGTGCACGAATAAAATAATCTGTGCGCTTACGATCGTAAGACAAGCCATCAAGGTCGAGTTCCAGGCGAATTATTGGTTGCGTTGTAGCTGATTTGAGCACGCATACTGAAGTAATATTTCACTTATTAGAATTTTTGGCGCGTTGCCTATTCAAAAAGCCATGACGCTATGGCAATTGCAGTTGGTCAAGGGGAGAAGTGCCACATAAAGCATTTTGAAGTCTCTCGAAAGGAATATGGAATATGGGTGGGGGGGGGGGTAGAGGGGTACTAATCAAACAATAATTCATCGCTTGCCACTTGAATCTATCTCGCCAGTTTTCCTTTCTCTGTATCCACTAGATTAAGGTGCATTGAAACAATGTGTTGAAGTGAAATTCAATAAAGGCCGTGACCAGAGGTTAATGGTGGGGCACGAGTGCTCGCCTTCTCAGGCAATTTGAAAAGCTCTCCGGAATATTCCTTCCGCACTCACTTTCGCACGTCGGGAGGCTTGTCCACCCGCCAGAACCCTCGCACTCCACCGTACTGTTGCCTACCAGTCGGTAGCCATGTGAGCAGTTCAGGTCAACTCGCTGTCCAATATCAGAGTATTTATCAATTAGACCTGCGCTGTGAGGGATGCTTGGAGCTGGACACCTAATGGCTGTAGAATAGGACAAAGGGAATTTAAATCCAAGTCAGGATTCGTTTTCGGAATTTGCCCAACACCTTTTAAAGGTATTCACGAATTGAGGGAATGAAAAAGGGAAAAGTCTGAAGAAAAAATGACTCTTGCCACCATGACACGAACCAGGCAGGGGCCTTACCTTTAAGATACTATGTTGGCAAATTAAGCTCATCCCGGTACACTTTCTCTTTACTGGTTTCCAGGTGATCTACTGTGCGAATGCATTTGTCAACAAGACCTTCAGTGCGTTTGGCCATATTGTGCATTTGCGCACATCGCCTCAGAAGGTCTGCTACTTTCATAACTCTTTCGTTATTTTGAAGTACACGAATAGAAACAATCCGAGCGTTTCCCCCATCCGGTTGCGTTTGGCTATCTACAGTTGTCATAGCATTAGGGCTTTTTGAACAGATGATACGTTTGAGCACGCATGTCAATCTATTCTTACCATTTTCCATGTGTTACCTGTTCACAAAAGCCCTAATGCTATGACAACTGTATATATAGCTAAGTAGAGAAGTGCCAAATAGAACCGTGAAATTTTTAAGTTTCTCGCGGGCACTCCGAAATAAGACAAAATGGCTTCATGACTCAATTTGCAATGCAACTGAGAAGGACTCCTACTCCGAGGACGTCTCTAGCCCTGTATCTTGCTGGCATCGAAAAAGGCCAATGTGGACTACTCAGAAGTCAGGGATGGGAACTTCGACCTCAAAATGCAAAAAAACAGAAGATTAGGGTATCACAAAACTGAAGACCTTTGGATTCAGGAAACATCACTTCACAACTCCAAACTCCAAAACGGTCTCTTCACTGCAATTAAAATCCAAAATTACATTTCACAAAATTTTCGGGCCTGTCCCATCATCAGGGTACCGGTACTGAACCTGATGATGGGACAGGCCCGAAAATTTGGTGGAATGTAATTTTGAATTTGAATCGCAGTGAAGAGACTGTTTTTGGAGTTTGGAGTTGTGAAAAGTGAAGTTTCCTAAATGACAGTATAATTATATTGTGTAAGTGGCTGCGTTGGAGTTTGCGGAAAATTAGAAAACTTTACCTTTGGATTCGTCAAACCAATTCACAATGGCAGGTTGGCATTGGCGTTGATTCATTTCCAAAGATACAGGTTGGGCGAATGAAGAAGGGGGGGAGGGGAGGTGCTATTCAAACAATAATTCATTTTTGCCATATTCTTTCTCCTCACTTTTCCTTTTACTGTATCCACTAGATTGCATAGATTCATTGTGTCAGAGCGGCATTGAATAAACGGCGCAATGACCAGGGGATAATGGTGGAGCAAAAGGCTCACCCTCTCGGGGAAATCCCCGAAGATTTCCTGATAAGTTCACCTGCACTCACCTTCACACGTCGGTAGACTTGTCCACCCGCCGAAACGCGTACACTCCACCGTACTGTTGCCCACCAGTCGGTAGCCACGTGAGCAGTTCACTTCAACTTGCTGTCCAATATCAGAGTAATTATCCATTAGGCCGGCGCTGTGAGGGATGCTTGGAGCAGGACACCGAATGGCTGCAAAATTGCAAAGTGGATTTAAAACCAAGTCAGGATAATTTGACTACACTCCTGTGCTATACAGGTAATACGTGTGAGAAAACAAAGAGGCAACACGACCATCAGTGCGTTTGACCATATTCTGCAGCAGACATTGAACATTTGTGCACTTCGCCTCGGGAAGGTTCATGAGGTAATACATGAATTAAATAATTTGGGCAAATCACAAGCATAGCCACAATGCCATTCGAACGGTCAGTTGCTTTGTACGTGGCATCACTTTTAATGTCAGCAGGCATGCAACTCTAGTCATTAGGGTTCTTGGCGCAATACCCGTCCAATAGGTAGCATAATGCCATGCCAATTACAGAGCCTCGTAGGGAGAAGCCACAACTGTTGTTGGTGAAGTCTCTCGCAGGCACTATCTACTAAGACAAAATGACATCATTGCTCAATCTGCAAATGAATCTCAGAAAGAATTCCATCCCGATTAGGCCTCTTTGGCGCCTTGGTGCAGTCGAGTGGGCCAGATATGCAATAACCTTGAGAGATTGAAGGGAATTTGCTGATCAAAGCGCTAATGACTGGGGTTTCTCATGACCGAATAGCTTTAAAGGGATTCGGCGAAACAAACTCACGCTGACAAGCTGGCTTCGGCGTTGTTTCCGTATCCGAGATGCAGGTGATCTGTGCATTCCCAACTAACTTGAAACCTACATCGCACTTGGCCATGTAATAAGGGGAAGTACCGAGAACCTGTCCATCGGGCAAACGTGGAGCATGACAATTGTTTACTGCATTTCGAGGGACGACAAACAAGAAACATATACACAATACTTCTCAAATGCACAGTTACACATCCATCACATCTTCACATGATCACAGGGCACACATTAATGAACGCAGTGTTTGTGTAGTCCTCAATGTCAAAGGTTACAAGACCATCAATCCAAGACTGATGACCAAGACATTCCACGGTTCCCATGAGATCCAGTCAGACACAGTATCCTCAACCGTGGTTAACGCCACCACTCTCAGACATCAGGGAGAAGATACAGAACTGAGCTAGATGAGTAGATCTTGACCATAAAAAGCTGAAATTCTCGTTCACTGCATCCGTGTTTCCCTCTTGCTAAGCGACGAGTTCTCAATTCACTGTGGCCCGTGGCAAAGATGAAATACGCACCAGCATTCAAACAGCACTTGAGCCTGGTACCCTCTGTTTCTTAATCATACTCCGAGACCATCCCACTATATCTGGCTACACTGCGAACATATCAAACTTTGAAAATACTTTACCATTGCATGTGTGACTTGAGGATGGATCCCAGGTAGCTGGAACGGGTATGTCGCCGGGTTGTTTCACATAATGTGAACGACTGGCACGATGGCTAGGGCCGTGAAGTCGGTAGCCGATGTTGCACGCGTAGAAGGCCTCTGATGGGAACACAAGTCCTGATGGATACGTGATAATGCCATTGGTGATCGGAGGCAAAATTGGACAGCTGTTGGTGAGATCTAGAAATTAGTAGCACAATGCGCAAACAATTTGTCTTTAAAGGTAGAGTGTTACAAAACAATCTCGAACCAATGTTTTCATTCAGTCACACAGACAACAGGCGGGCTATGGTAGTATGATTGTGCATGTGACAGTGATCACTGGTTCTCAGTTCACTTATCTATTTCGAAGGCAATAACACAAAAACATACAGTTAATCTAGCCAGACAAATTTCCAATGGTAAACAGGAATGTATACTAACGTCTGTGTGCAAAAAAGAAAATATTTAGACTACTAGGAGGAACCATGTAACCAACAAAAGGTGACATTTAAAGGAATATACCTTCAAGCAGCCGAGCCTGACGGTAACAAACCCAGACACTATGTTGCACAAGTGCACCCGCCAAACAATTTAGCTGACACACACACACACACACACACACCATGCACCATAATATACCATGGAAGCCATTTGCAACAGAAGCACTCAAATCTGCAAATGCACTGGTTGTGCAAAAAAACACAGAAAAGATCAGGATGAAACAGGTGAAAACTGGCTCCAGATGTGCAGAAATAAATAAATAAATAACTGCCGAATCAACATACCATACACACGCCCACATACCAGGAATCAGCGAGGGATAGGGTGCCAGAATATATTTGTCGTAAAAGTTCATCTTTATGAAGCTTACTTCAAAGCCCACTGGGTCTGACATACATGTACTCACCGCCCCACAATTCAGGAGCTACATCTACACCTTGATCCTTGAGGGTGCTCATAATTTTATTTTATTTTTCGATAGGGAATTCCCCAAAAACTGGAGGCCTTAGGAGTTGACGGATTATGCTAATATTTTCGTTAAATTATGCTTTTCGCGTTGCTGAAAAATTGCAGAATTATGCTATTTTTATACTAAAAGTTATCATATTATGCATATGCCGCATTATGCTCACATATGCTGTTAATGTATATGATGGTTCTGTGCAAAATAACAGGGGAATTTTTTTGTAGAGGGCATTGTACTGTAGTAGCAAAAGTTCAACGGGGTCAACGCACCGTCCGACCTAGCTACGACCGTCACTGATTGTAGTGGACTGGACATTAGGCATGGGCGGGTAATGCTTGTTATTTGCTGCGATAATGCTAAAGGCAATGCTCATAATATGAGGATATAATGCCACTTATAATGCTCACACTACTCCATAATGCCAGTTTGAAAGTTAGAAAAGTCGATTTAAGAAGGCCGTCTTGGATCAAGGCCAAAGCGTAGAAGAAAAAACTTAAACAGCAGTGAGCATAATGTCTGAAACAATCCACTGAGACATAAACCTACGACTTCCTGGTCCATCTACTTGTACTTGTACTTGTAGAACATGTCATGTACAACTGTATTGTTTGTTTGTTTGGCTTTATTTAGAGTGGAGTTCCAAAACGGGGCCTAAGCCTAATGACAATCGTCCCACTGATAATAAGAGAAAAGAAAAATATATAAAAAATGAGCGGACGAACAGAACAGAGAAGAAGATAGTTAGATAACTAATATGAGCACGGCAGCAGGGGAAAAATAGTCACAAGCACGGCAACCGGGAAGAAAGGAGTGAGTGAGTGAGTGAGAGAGAGAGAGAGAGAGAGAGAGAGAGAGAGAGAGAGAGAGAGAGAGAGAGAGAGAGAGAGAGAGAGAGAGAGAGAGAGAGAGAGAGAGAGAGAGATAGAGAGAGAGAGAGAGAGGGGGGGGCATTGAAGCAGATGAGCTCATCCTAGTTGACAGTACTATCTAACAGAAAGGCCAGGCTTAGCGATTTGAGAGTGTAGCGCTTTCTTTCGAGGCGTGCTGTGTCTGGGAGCTGGTTCCACTGGATAGCTCCAGCATGGTTAATGCGCTTAGCTGAGGATGCAGTGGGGGACACAGGACTGATGAGTAACTTGCTGCTCCCTCCTCGTGTTCGGAAAGAGGGACTATGGGTGAAAAAGTTTGCAAACAGAGTACTTGAAAATTTGTCCAGGCAGTGCCAAATGAATACAAGAATGGGCATGTGGGTGTATATGCTGAGGGTATGGGCGTTCATGCATTCAAGTAAGGGAGCAGTGGGAGTCCGAGGGGCTGCGGGCGAGCCGCACGTTTGAACAAACTATTTAGGCACTTATCCTGAAAAGACGATAAGAAAGGGGCATAGGCAGCAGACGCATAGTCAAATTCTGACAATACAAAGGACCTGAAAAACTGAACACGGCAAGAAAAAGGCACTGCTGCACTTCGATTTAGTAGCCCAATCTTAGCGGCAACGCGGCGTGCAACATGGCTTATCATGGTATGGAATTTGATGCGAACAGGCGGGTTATTCCAATTTTATGCAATTCGTATGCAATTTGCTTCGAATTATGCGACTATTCGATTTGGTAGGAATTAACGAGGCAGGCACAGTGGGTTGGTCAAAGACCATGATTGAGATACGAAAGGTACCTGGTTCTAGTCCTGCCTGGGAGCGGTTTTTCCAGCCGTGCTGCTACCCACAGTCAACTGGGAACTTGTGGCCAGGCACAAGGGGTACATGGATGCAGCTAATGGGGTCGTTCTCGGCACTTGTGCCAGTGTTTATGAAACTTATCCACTCACCCCCACCGTTAGGCGCTGCATTTGCCTCTAGGGTTTACCAGGTGTTAGCGGCCGTTGGGAGTTCCCTTCGGGAACGGACACGATAATTTACTTTTTTACTTTTTATGCGAAAAATTATGCTAGCATAATCCGTCAAGGCCTAGGAGGCCTTCTTACGGGGTCCGCAAGACTTTTACGTAATGCATGTCGAAATGTGCCATGGGAATAGGGATGCAGCAGTGCGAATAGGTACTATGATACTATGAATTTTTACGGAAAACTCGGTCTAACCGAGCCTCACGGAACCGTGGAATTTATCTTCAGGCTCATAGAAACTAGAACTGTATTCGACTCATACGACAACAATGTACATGACTGTGTATTAGTGCCAGTAGAGTACCAACCTGCGGCCTCAGGCTTGTTGAACTTGCAGATCGTGACGTTGGTGCTACTGCATGTTGGTCCTGGATAGCAATGACGGTCTCTTCCAGTACTTGAATACAACCATGCTGATACGCTGTTTCCAGGATGCGCTGCGGCTATGTGCGCAAGGAAAGCGAGCAAGCAATTCCTGTTTGTACCGCTAAGGTCGGTGGAGTTGATCAGGGCAAAGCTGACGTCTGTCAATATTGTCCTGCACTTATGTCCGGCTGCAGTTGTGCTGTTGTACTTTGTAGACCAGTCCAAACCACTGATGTAGTATAGACCAGTTGGGGAGTTGCAGTTGAAATGTTCTGAAAATAACCAAAGACAGTGATACAAAAAATGGTGCGATTTCAATCGTCGTGTCTGAACTTCATCGGCATCACTCCTGTTAGTATGTTAGTGAGGCTTTCCCTGTGTTGGCTTTGGTCCGTGCTGCATTAACTCTTTTGAAATCCTTTACATGCATGTATACTGTGTCTTGTAAGCCCACAGTAAAAATATAACGCCAGGACCCTTCCAGGTTTGCTGAAAATATCATTACCCTTCCAAAAAACATGTAGTGCATGTACCGTAAAGTCCGGAGCAAACGCCCACTTCGCAGCAAACGCCCACCCCAGCGGGTCCATACTATTTTCGTATTTTTCAGGTCAATATAGTTGTAAACAACTGGCATGAAGGTCGAATGCGTACGAGAACGATTGTAATGCCTACAAACTGCCTATGTCCTACCAGGACTCTGTGCAAAAGCGATTGTCATCATCTTCCTGCAAAGAAATAACTTCTGTCGAGATTTCCTTTCATTCGATAAATGTGTCCTCTTTGTGGTAGTTCGTTCTCCATGTGGTACCAGTAATGCCGTAGAAATTTGTGCAGTGCCACGATGTCGCGCTGTCAGGAATAATTGTTCTGATGAAGCGTCAGTCGACGACTTGACTGGTCCCAATATGGCAGTTGCAAGTCGAACAGGGTATGTCACAGAAGCTACACCTACAAAGTCGCTGCTAACTTGTTGAAAACTCCGAAGTGCCCAAGAAAAACACTTGCCTTTGGGCGTTGTGTGATCTCTAAATGATGGCTTGAAACACCGTCAGAAGTGTATTTGGTTCCTTCAATACTCTGTTCTTCGCTACCTTGTTATTCGGAAGAAAACCCGTTCGGATTTGCGAAATAAAACAACCATCATTATAAAATCACTACGAGCTAGCTCGTGGCTAGTGCCCAAAGAGGTTTTGAAACCAGGAAAGTGGACATAGTTTACCGTAGCAAAGTGCTCTTCCCGCTACGGTGTGAGATGCACTTTCGTACAGTAGGGGTGACAGTGCATGGGGTCAGTGTGTACAGGCCAGCAGATCTTGCAAAAATGGGGTGGGCGTTTGCTCCGGACTTTACGGTACTTGTACGTGATTCTTTTTGATCAATAGAGAGGTTCCACATAACGTAATTATTCTAATTTTAAGTTAGCAAAAACGAGTCAATCTTTGGAAAGTCTTAGTGTTTACTAAACTGCATGCGCATGTGTGTTCCACCATACCAAGAGAACATGAAAACAGTTTTCATGTACTCTTGACCATACGAAGTTTTCTAATCACGTACTGAGCTACCCTGGGCAACTCCGAACGCGGCAGTGTACGACCCGATCGACCTGGGGAGAGAAACATAAATTTGTACCCCAATCCACTTACGGACCAGCTACGTTATCAGAGCCCTATCTACGTACTCTCCGTAGACAACTTTCCGTAAGTGGAGTGCAAACTCGCGAATTCACGGGTTTTTCCCGCCCACTAACGTGAAGTTGCTCAACTTTACGTAGCGCGGAACCTCTCTAATACCTACATGTATGTACGGGCAAGGCTTCGGATTGATTGCACAGCCTCCCCCGTACACTACAGTATGAATCCCACCTTTCTCTGATCCAATACACCAGTGCATGTTCCCAGTGGATACTCACCCACATGTTGGCCAGCCGACTGAAGCGTTGTTATGCATTCTAGCAAGAGAAGCCGCAACACTACATCCCGAATACTCAGTGACATACTGACAGAGATCTGGGCTCTTCCGTTGACTTCTTTCTGAAACCCAGTACAAAGCAAGAAACCTTTGTCTATCACAAAGTTAGGTTGAATAAAGAAAAGAGACTGGGCCTCCCAAACCAGGCAGGCGCTCGTGGTTCATCGGCCACTCTGTTCACAAGCGCCGCGTTTCTGATTTATAACACAAACGTGCGGAACCCGCGAGAGAAGGGGACGCAGCACCTGGAGTTCCAAATAATTTTTTAATTCCTGCGAAAACGGTACAACTTTGAGCTCCGCAGGTCACATGGTTCATCTTGTGCGAACGTCCGCCGTGCTACTAGTGCAGGAATACACAGCCGAGAGAATCTAGTTAGACCTAGTGGACGTTGCAGCTACTACTAGTGGCCAGCTGCGGACTTCCGGATACGTGCGAAACTTAGTAATTAGTTACCGTATAAGTACTCAAATCTGTGGACAGCAACTGTTTCGTTCTGTTAGAGCTCCTCAGCACAGCTCAGAGGACCGAAGCGCAGCTCTTTGCAATGAAATACGTTTCCGTGAAGCAAAGCATTTTTATAAAGAGCTGCATTTGGATTGATTTTTATAATTGATTTTGGTTTTGGATTGATTTACTTTTTATTTCATTTTCTTTTTCATTTAACTTGCCATATTTTGCGTGTGCATTTTTGCCTTCTTGTTCTTTTATTCCATGGCTGATAGCCCTCATTCATAATATTGGTTGACACCATGTCATTCATGAATTGAAAATAATAATAATAATAATAATAATAATAATAATTTGAAACTCGGATGTTGAGCCATAAATAAATGTAAAAGAGAAAAGGACATATGGATACGAGTTTAGAGTAACTCTCCATCACTGTAACATGATTATATATACAGTCAGAAAGTGCAATAACTAGGCACAAAACTGACAGAGTACTGAGACATTCGACGTCCTGACACCTAACTTTAACACATCTCCGTAGCGCTAACCGACAGCCTTCCAACTTGGAAGGTTCAAGGTTATGGAAAGACCAAAGAGGGGAAGGCAAGCGCAACGAAAACAATAATCAACGCAATAAATAGAGTAAGCTGCGCACTCAGTACAAACACCATAAGCAAAACTTGTTTTCATGTAAATAAAGACCTCCTCCTCCTCATCAACATCAACAGCCATTGGAACGTCAAAGGGAGCATCATCGCAGCAGGCAGTGCCAGTAACGGACGTGCCTTTGGTATTGACATCTACATCGGCCTCGTCTGGATTGGCAGTAGCGGCAAGGAATGTCAGGTCGGTTTCATTGTCACGTAGTTCCAAAGTATGTACTGGTTCTAGTAGCGTTGTTAGGGTGTATGAATCTTCTGTTGCCAACCATCTTGTTCAGAATAGTGATTGTCGTTCTAGTTATGCTGATGATTGCTTTTCTGTTTGGTCTCGTTCACGTAGTCAAAGGTATTTGCGTGTATTGGAGTCTATCTACATTTTTCCACCAAGCCGATTTTGTGTAGGCAGAAAAAGAATTTGTTTACGTTGAAATTATTTGTGAATTTAGATCAGTAGTTCTCGTTTGTGGTTGCATGGTAACTTTCTAGTGGTGAATTTATCGCATCTGTTGTCACCTGATATCGTTGAATGGTGTAATGTTTCTTTCAGCTCTCATTTTATCGCGCTAGTTAGGGTCTAAATTATTACTTGCATTGTGCGTATATATATTGAGTTAAGAGCTATTGCTGATTTGCCAGTAATCCTCTGATGAGATGGCGACGAAAACGTTTAGGAACAAGCTTCTTTATTTACATGAAAACAAGTTTGTACTGAGTGCGCAGCTTACTCTATTTATTGCGTTGATTACATTTTTATCTCCACGGAAGCTTAATAATAATAATAGTAATAAAAAACCCGCCAAGAGTGCTCGAACTGCTCCAAGACGGCAAGAGCAGTGAGCGTTACTGTATAAGTACAAATTTTCGTTCACGAAATCTTTCCTTTCATCACTCCACGAGCAGGCTTGTTTTGTTTCGTTTTTGGTCGAGGTCTGTCACCCCGAACGTAGAAAAAAAACTTTAGTTTGGTACAAACTTTAGTTATTTCGTGCCCCCTAACGAATATAGCGAAAGTTAATTCCAAACGAAAATTTGTACTTCAGCAGCTGACGAGTACAGATTCGACAGTACCGATTCGACTCGTAGAGTAGTAAACCAGTCTGGCAGTTGACAATACAATTGCATGCATGCGGCTTGCGCTGGGTCAGAGGTGACACCTTTGAACACGTGTCATTTGACATTTCAGTCTTTTCGATGGGCACGGGATATGCATTCGCATATCGCTAGCGCGCCGCACTGCACACCCGCGATCTTGAACCGGAAATACGGCGCGGTCCGTATCCACATGAGCAAATCGGACGTGCTCCTGAATAGCCCTTTCCCAAAGATGCCAAAATATTTCGCAACCATGCCAAAACAAGTGAAAGTTGCTGAAATCGCATCCATATTTTTCAGAAAATGCTCAAAAGTTGCTGATATCGCAACTCAAAATGAGCGAGTTCTTGTGCATATTATTATATTATCATAATACTTCATAGCATCATTGCTCAGTGCTGCCACATCATACATATACTTGTGCATGGATAAACTTTGTTTTGTCAAGTACATGTTGTTGGTCGGCAGCATGTTACAAGGTGGAGGACACGGTGTTCGGAAACAGACTGTCAGTGACCTCACTACAACCATCCACAGTTGGCAGAGCCGGTTCAAATGATTGCAAGACGGGGACGTGTCATGATGATTTAATGCAATGTTTCAGCGCTTCTTGTTGAAGGGGAGCATCAGGGACACTTCGTCTCCTCCAAGGCGCTTCTCTGCTCACGGTTGCGGAAAAGTTGCGAAGTAGTTCGTGAAAATGAAGAAAGCTGCGAAAGTTGCGATTCCTTCCAAAACAACCAAAAGTTGCGAAAAAAGTGGCGAGCATCTTTGGGAAAGGGCTACTCCTGAGCTGTAGATGACATTGTATTACGCCCAGACTCCAGCAATAGGACATTAAGCGTTTCAAAATGCCCAAGATTGTCAAAATCAAGCAAACAGAACGTAAGTTATGGTGGAAATGGTGGAGTGAACTGCAATTGCGTATTTTCACGCGTTCAGTGGCACCTCAAAGGGTTAAAGCCGTATCAGAACCGACTAAAAATTGATTATGTCTAGGGTAGTTAAGCCGAGAGCCACATGTAGGTACTATAATGCATACCGTTCTTGCCAATATCATTATGACCAAGTAAGAAAACAAAAAGGCCCAGCCATTATCCTTGGCTCTCCATCCGAGTCCAACCAAGTAAGAACAAATTCTTTGCCTTTCAATATTGTAGTGGAGCAGTTTGGTGACAATTATCCGAATCCATGGTAATGCAAGCTCGTGTATTCTTCTGGCACCACAAGCTTACAAGTTCAGTACTAATTGTTAGTCCTCCGCCTAGCCTCAACATAATCAAAGTGTCCTTTGTGCGACATTCCCAACGCTAACTCACGGCAACTGTGTCCATCCTCACGCATACACTCTAAATAGTGACGTGCACCCGCTCTAGTTGGTGCAACGCTACAATTCACGAGTGAACGCAAGCAAATGCGAACAAGCACGCCAGCACGCGCACACACGCGCGCACACACGAGCGCACACACGCACCAGTGCGCACACACACGCACACACAACCAAGCGCACACACCTCAGACCTCAGACCTCAGACATGCACATCGCGGAAGCGATGATAGCGAACAGCTATGTTAGACATAGCAACTTGTGCTGGGATTACACCATTCAACAGCTTGCAAGGCTGATGTATTGACCGCCACTATTTTTAGCCTGGTATCCCCCACACAGCTGTTTGAAGTGACTTTTTCTGGCCAGTGAATCCCGATTTTTCATTTTTCCATTTTTTCTACACACACACACCACACCACATACTCCGGCATACACTGGCTGTTGGTAACCACCCAGGAGAATGAAAGAAAACTCAGGAAGAGTCCGAGAAAGAGAAGAAAGACGTGTGCGACCATAATCGTCGGGAATTGAACCCGCAACCTCTCGATTGGAAATCGACTGCACATACCACTGCACCATAATGGTCACACACACACACACACACACACACACACACACACACACACACACACACACACACACACACACACACACACACACACACACACACACACACACACACACACACACACACACACACACACACACACACACAACAGACACAGAAGGAATAATGATGTCTAGGGGCAAGCCAGAACATCTTACCTCGGCAGCTCTGGTATTCAGTAGGACATGTGTAGGTCTTTTTCGAGTGCCCAGCACACGAACTTGGGTACCTTGTGCCGGATCAAACAAGGCAAAAGTCGATCTGCGTAATCCACCCTTCTATAGTCGCACAGATTCGTCCCTTTTCAAAGATGCTGCAGTTCCCACGACAGCCAATATAAAACTAGAATCAGAGTTACTCCGAAAGGTCTAGTCCCTGCGATTTTCATCAACATTCACCTACATGTTGGACATCATAGCTCATCTTCAAAGCATCAACCTGTGAACTAACAACCAGCGATTAGTTCTTACCAGGAACATAGCCCAGTAGCATCCTTCGCAGACGCAGCCGCAACACCCCGTCACTCGGCGTCTTGATAGCAGCGGCCATACGATGAGCAGGTGCATTTCAGAGCCCAAGCTTAGTGTAACAGCTGTGTGTGTGTGGGGGGGGGGGGGGTGGTTCGCACTGAGTGCCTATGGGAACAGCAGAGTGTGATCACCTGCTGGGGTTCTTACCAGGTGTCGGGTCTGACGAAACGCACAGATGCTAGAAATGCCAGCTGAGCACAGCCCACAGTTTCCTCGGAGACAAGAATGCGATACTACTGCGAAGAAGTAAACTTGTGTGCAACCACTTGTTATCGTAGTCAACTGGTCCACAATAGTGTCACGCATGAGGAGTACCGTTAGATATTGGCGTCCGTTTTGGTACAATTCGTTTTCCCAAAGCTTCCCCTTTCTTTATCTCTGATATTGCTGACCCACCCAAGTGGGGTGGTGTGTTGTTTTACTGCTTCGAATTGTAGTTAAACTGCATTGCATTGTCATGTTATTAGCTGGTCTCATCATCGTCCTGTGACGGTCAGCATTCTTTGTTGCTGTGGGACTTAGCTTGTGCACATTCTCGCTGCGCTCACCTTCCCCTCTTCGGTCCTACAATAACCGTGAACCTTCCAAGCTGGAAGGCTGTGGGTTTGAGCACTGGAGATGTGTTAGAGCTAGGTCTCAGGTCGTTGAATGTCTCAGTAGCCTGTCAGTTTTGTGCCCTGTTATCGCACCCTCTGATCTTGTTACAGCCGTGAATAGTTGCATCATAACTCGGTTACATGTGATTTCTTCTACATGTATGATTCGAACTTAGACTAGTTGTTGGAGGTGACAGCGTTGTGAATAGCTACACTTGCTCTCAACGTCTGTTTAGCACAACTCCATGAGCGACTCTGACTCACGCTGCTAACCAACTTCATGTATTTTGATTATTATAATTATGCTGGTTCAGTATCCGAGTTCAATATAGCAAGTACATTGCATGTAACGTCATCATGTGTTTAGCAAGAAGTAGTAGATCACCCGGGGACACGGAGCAAATCTCTACACAGTAAGTGCACTGAGCATGACTGTACATGTACACTACAACCTGGTGTAAGCGACCTCTGCGTTTAGCGACCACCTGCTCTTAACGACCGTTATTCCATGCACAGACAGTTCTACACAGACACTTCGCGACCTGGTTTTAAAGACCACCTGGCTTTAACGAGCGCTTTTGCCTGCACCAAGAGTTCCCTTCGGGAACGGATACGATAATTTACTCTTTTTTTTAATTTGCCTGCACCGTGGGGTGGTCGCTTAAACGAGGTTTTACTGTGCATGTACTTGGATTGCACCGCTCAAAACAGCCTGGGGGCTAGTGGGGGTAGAGTTCTGTAGCACAGCAGTTCGGGTGGTCGGTTGCAACTCCGAGCTTTACGTTCAGCAATCATCCGATAACACAATAGAAGCACATAAACCTTGAGTGGTGATAGTGTCAGCGACTGGGCACCGGTTTCATAATAATTACGAAACCTACCAGTAAATCGTGAACAGCTTACCACTTGAGTCGGTCCACGGCCCCGATGGCATGTTGCCGCCAGATGTGTTCGCATCTCATTTTATGCAAGGACGTGTGTCTACGCTGGTAAACAGCCCTCCGCTCAGTGATGTATGCAGCCTTCGTTTGTGACGGAAAGAAATTCTGAAGAAAAGTAGAAATACTGGAGACTAAATCTTACGCAGGTCATTGGCTCCCATCTCCACTGAATTGAAAGACTGACAAACTATGCCCTTTCGGCATCATCAGGGTATTGATGATAGATGCCACATTGTTGAGGACCAGGAAACGGTCACCAAGTATAAATACAAAACAATACTGACGGTGAATGCACACATCCTTCGCACACATCCTACGGGCACATTTGACGGCAAGCCCATAACATTCCTCACTTGTAGGGTGAACTAAAAACACAGAAGCAGTGGTAAACTTGAGCCGCCGCTAGGCATATGCGGATAATGCCGGCAGAAGAATTGGCAAAATTCGGTACTTTTTCTGGTACGTTTCATGCATGTTTGGTATGTGGATAAAGAAATGGAGCAGAATTCGAGGAGTTGTATGGTTCTGCCAATTTCACTGCTTTTCGAGCAGAATCTGTCACATTTTCGATCATTATCCGCACACCCCTAGGGCCCACCGCAGCACATTAGGGAGGAATCTCACGTCTAATTGAACTCTTTAGGAGAATATGCTTTTTAAAGCATCCATCACCTACATGTCTAAAGGTGATGAATGTATGCCATACATGCACGTGCACGTGCACAAAGTGTATGCATGTGCTGGGTCAGGTGGTAACCTCTAGTGGAATATTCCAAGTGATAGAGATGTCGATATGCAGCTACCATCCGTGAGATCCAATCAATTAAGGGGGCAGACTGGTCATCGCAGTTGACTGGTAGCTGACTGGTCATCGCAGTTGACTGGTAGCTGACTGGTCATCGCAGTTGACTGGTAGCTGACTGGTCATCGCAGTTGACTGGTAGCTGACTGGTAGCTGACACTTCCGGACTAGTACTTAACGATGTTTTTGTCGCTTGCTTGTATTTTTCCAATTAGCGGTTACAAAACGCACAAGGGAAGCGAATAGCAAGGAAGCGAATGGATGTGTCATGAAGTACGTTGAGAAATCAAGCAGAATGTGGCTTCAAGTAGCTTCCTTTGCGGTAACAAAGCTTCCTTGAATCCTTGCCCAGAATCTTTGGAAGAGGAAATTGTTTTTATAGCTGTATTGAAATACAGTATTTTGTACAATGGTAGACAGTAGTAGACACACCAAAACTTCCAAAAGGCCTTGGCTACCCTCGCTCTTAAGTCCCGGTAGTACATCTTCAGTGAATCGGCTCACCGGCCGCTCGGTCTCACCAACGTACAACGTGCAAGAAATACAATGCAACATGTGTGTCAAGTAGAATAGACACCAGCTTTGAGGCTTTGACCAAACACTGGCTGTTCGCCAAGCTCGCATCATGTGCGGGTCACTCCATTCGCCAAGCTCTCTTCGCTTCCGCTCGTTGCTTCTCACGCGGACAAGCAAGACTAGTGCGCTGCTCGCCGATAGTACCAACGTGTCCCTCAAAGACGCTGAGAAAGATGGAGGTCTCAGCTCAGGTGTTCTCTCCTGTGTAAAGAATACACCTAGTTTTACGTGAGAAAATTCCCGGAAGTAAAAAGTAATACAACGTGGTTGAAATGATGGAGAGACTCTCGCATGCTTCCAGGAAGAATGCGGTAGTCATGACACGATATTCGCCCTCGTCGTAGATGGACTCCTGTTCCACAGGCATTAGTCAATCCTCAATCAAATCACGTTACTGCATCACACCCTGCATCATTGATTGGCTTTTGATGTGTGTACCATCAAGGTAATAATTCAAGACGCGCGAGGCAAGACAATGCTACAGACTTGACCACAAAAGATATAAAAGAATGAAGCAAACTCGCGAACTCTACCTGCATCCGGCGAAATGCGCGAAATGGCAATCAGACGTGCCAGGTAGTATCAATGCATGAGCTCAGGCTAGAGAACAGCACAAGTGCCGATTGCACTGTGCCCACAGCACAAGCCCAGGCCAGAGGGTAGAACCGTCAAAGCAACTGGAGACGTCCGTTCCAGCACAACGCAGGAGACCTTCAAAGCTGCAGCACTACCTTACGCAATTGGTCATTGACTGTGCCTGTTGTACTCCTTGCTAAATACCTGCAACAGTACCGAATGCCATGTTTGACAAATGGATCCGTACCATTGATCTTCAGCCGACTATCATTTCCAGTGCATACGCACTTTTTCTCTATTTCATTCTTCTCTCTTCGCTACCTTGTTATTGGGAAGAAATTCCCGTTTGGATTTTGTGAGCTACACCAATCACTAAAAGAAAAAGAGATATTTAATTATTCTCCAATAATTTTATATCTTTGAAAGGATTGGGACAACTTCATATACAAAGGATCAGTTGGGGAAGTGAACTGCCTGAAAAGAGAAAAAAAACGCCAGACTCACCAGGACTGGCGGGTGTGGCGATTTTTTGCTTTTTTTTGCTCTTAAGTCCATTTCTACTGACACGTATATGACCTAGTAGCACCTCGTTTTTCTCAGAATAAGCAGTAGATACAGTATGGCGACAAGTACTGTACTTTTGCAGTGTCAAAACAAAATTTCCAACGTGCAGTGAAACTTGGCTATTGGACACGTACATGTACATTACATGTCGCGTCGAATGTTAGCATTGAGGTACATGTACCGGTATGTGCAGCTAGCAGGTACGTGATACTATTAACATGCCTGCATTACTATAATTATCAGACTGCAAACACGAGAGAGAGAGAGAGAGAGAGAGAGAGAGAGAGAGAGAGAGAGAAGAGAGAGAGAGAGAGAGAGAGAGAGAGAGAGAGAGAGAGAGAGAGAGAGAGAGAGAGAGAGAGAGAGAGAGAGAGGGAGGGAGAGAGAGGGAGAGAGAGAGAGAGAGGGAAAGAGAGAGAGAGAGAGAGAGAGAGAGAGAGAGAGAAGCGTCAGACGGTTCGGCGTTACACTTCAACTGAGAGAATAGGTATTGTAGCCCAAGTACTGCCAGGAGAAGGAAAAGGTGGGTAGAAAACGGTCAGAGTCTAAGGAAAGAAGTGCAATTGGTCCTTACCAATTGTGCAAGCTCAAGCTGGATACAGATCTATTTCATTCCTTGGTGCAGACCGCTTTAATGCGCTTCCCGAATCCCTTCGCACAAATCATATCCCCAATTCATTTCGCCAGGAACTTCACAATTTCATTCATCTTGGGCACCCTGTAAGAAGACCTTAGGGTCTGTTGGGAATACCCAAGTAAAATAATAAAATACAATACAATACAATACAAATAGGACAATTGCAACCTGAACTTATTTACTCGAAATACGTGTAGATAATACGATAGAAGTCGCAGCAATGTAAGAAGGAGAGCACTACTTGCATGCGATGGCAGTGCTGTAACGAAGAAATAATGAAAATGAAAATGAAAATACCAAAAATCCTTTGCATAGACAAACGGCCCAAAGGCTAGCTTGTAACTACATGTATTCTTAAATGCTTTGAAAGACTTCAAGGCTGCAGTTGGACAACACTAACATGTGAATAGCTGCAGCTTAAAAGCTGATCGATCCCAACATTGTGATACAACTACTGTCGCTTCCATATGTTTCACTTTAACTGAAGTTGTTCTTCCGTCTGAGCTTTGGGAACTCTACGCCGTACAACCCATCCCTACTCCATCACCTACACCATCACTGTTGGCGCTGCAGTCATGGACAATTCTTTAGCCACTAGTACATGAGGTATTATATAAACATGTTTTCCCTCTTCGTCGCCGCTCTTGAATCGCATCAACTACATGCCGTGATCAGTTCAGGAGAGACAAGCCATGCCATTGGACATCGGGCTCTTTCTTGCAGTTAGTGTTTTATAAGTATAACTGTAGTTTCACACTGCCTAGGCCCAGCCATCAAATTATGTGACAGGGAAAGGATTCTTCTACTGCTTGTGTCGCATATTGTGATAGGTTACCTCCAGGTACTCGGATTTCGTTTTTTTTACACTCCACACCACTTAGCTACCCCCTCTTGCTGCAGCATGCTACTCGTAAGGTAGTTGTCCTAGAGCTGTTGAGCTGGTAAATATGCTGTGTGCAAATGGTAGCTGACCACCACGGTTGGTGTGTTCAAATCATGGCACTAACACTAGCCGCTCTTGTAGATTCGAATCAAAGCAGTACTCACAAAGTAAATTTCTTCATTCCAGCCCGATGAAGTTAGCGAGGTCTGAAACTTTCCAAAAATAAAAGTCACAAAGTCAAAGATCTCCGAAAAAAGGTTGGAGAAAGTTCGAAAAATTATTTTCGATATGTGTAATGTAAAACGTTTTTCGGCAATTTTGAATTCCTATCGAGGGTGATTTCGGGACCTTTGGACGCGATTAGACACACCATACTTGGCGAAGATGCTCTTGAAGACACAATAAATGCAAATAACACCGAAAAACCCATGTTATCCAACATGTGTCAAGGCATGTATTTAGAGGTCGATTTTGTTGGGCCCTGCATCAAGATGTACGTGTGTAGCACTCTTATCTTGGTACTACTGTACTTTTTTTTATATATATTTAGTACAACATCTCAAGACTCGGAGGAAACACCGGCCAATGTTATTAAGAGAGTGGGTGATTTCCAACCACGGCGATAAATAAAAGTCTATTGCTCATCACTTCTTTTTCAGATTTGGTATCATGAAAAGTTTGGGAACCCGCTCGATAGGCGAAAGCCTTTGGGGAATAAAAATTACAAATAATGGGGTGCGCCTGCACATAAGTAAAGTAAATAAAAAAATGCGCCTGCAGATGCCCATGTCAGTATACGTTTAGGCTTTTGGGAAATTGCAAACAGACAAAGAGAAGTGTTGTGCAAAGCCATGCTCCACCCCAGCTGGATCAGTGATGGCAGGTTGAAGAGACGAGCGTAAACTTCATCGCTATTCTTGTACTGCTTCTTGTCACGTAGCCAACCAGGAAATCGCTTTCATCTTTACCTTCTGATATTCCAAAAACAAAACAAGCCACTAAAGTCGATCGAGGCCCGGCTGTGCAGCATCTGATGGTTGTGTGATATTCAGTAAAGAAAGAAGAGAGGGAGTTTGGTCCGTCTCTCTGCGCAAGGACTCTTAATTAAACCTTCATATTCACATAAACGCCATCTTTCGCTGCAGAGCCTCCGTGACTTATTCCAGTATCGGCGGAGTTGGTCTTCACAGTCGTTAGAGCCATCGGCGAATTGGTTGTCTTCTTCTTGTTCGTTTCGTCGTGTGGCGTTTTCTTCTTCAAGTCGACCATAGTGTAGGACTGCACCCGCACAGCTGTCGTAGCAGCAGTAGCTGCGCTGACGTTCGGGCAGGGTTGCAGTACGGTAGGTGTGTACGACGAGATGCGCTGCGGCTTGCTAGGAGCACTGACGCTGTCTCTCTTCCGCACGGCTGCGTGAGGCACGCCGTCATCTGCTTGTCCACCTGTTGGCATTGTTGTCACCGTTTCCTGGTCCACATCATACTTTTCGTAAACATCAGCATGTGAATTCTCTGCGTCAGGAGGTGCATTGCTCTTGGCTGTTGCTTCCGACTGCTGGCGAGGTGCGGCTACGGGTGGCATAACGCAATCGGATACCGCCAGAGTCTTCATGATGTCATCGAGATCGTCGTTCAAATGCGGATCAGCGTACATATGCTCATCTTGGCCATCGTCGCTGACCAGATTCTCCATACTGCCCAGGTGCCTGCCAATGGGTGTGCTGGGCACGATTCCGCTCGGTCGACTCTGGTCTGAGAGGCTACTCGCGCCGGCACTAATGCAGCTGTTGTGAGGTACCGAGTCCGATGATACGATAGGGCGGTCCTTACGCTGGCTTGATAAATTGGACATCATATCCGTGGGTTGCACATATTGCTCTCCAGGCATGTCCGGTTCTTCCTTGGCGTTTGTTTGGCCAGAGTCCAGCATGTCTTGGCTGCGAGACCTATTGCGAGAGAGTATGAAGCAAAGCGGTAGAAGCAAGGCAACCAGTACCATGACCACCATCACGACTATGACGGATAGACTGGCGGGCTGGGATACCCAACTGACCTGCTCCTCTGTAGAGTGAAAGCAAAAAATACACACAAAGAAGACTGCTCGTTTAGTAGAGTTCAAACAAATCTACGCGCATCGATCAGGGATACATTCTGTGAAACATTTGGAAAGCGAAAAAAAAACAATACTGATTTTGCACACGGATATTTGTCGGGTATTGACACTATCCAACAGGACAGGAACCCACTCGGGACTATATGCAACTCAGAGTTTAGTGCTGATAGAACAACAGTCCAACACTAACATAGCCACGATATTCGCAAGTCAGAACTTACAGCAGATAGCACAATACTGACGAGTGGTACTGCAAATAAATGACCTCATGTGGAGCTCCATCACAGCCCGAATGTAGAAGACAACAGCTTTCCAACGTGGATTTTATGAAAAAGACGACAGAGAGTCTTCCTTTTTCAATTTTAGTCCTTTGTTCTCCTTCTACGGCAGCTGTTCTTGGTTCAGGTGGGCAAACTGTGCAACTACAGAGTGCGTTACTCACACTCGGTGGTTGCTCACCCATGTTGTTTTTACCGAGGACACAAGCTACTCGTAAGAAGAGGGGAGAGAAGTAGCAGGCCAACACAACAATGGGAAGAGTAGGGGCTCCAAGAAGGAACCTGTGCTGGTGAGCCAGGCCAACAATTCCGACCTGTGGACTGGTCTCTGCGGTACCACGAGCTTGCGCACCATGCGAGTTTATGGGGAGAGGAGAGAAGACAACGTGGACATGGGATTATTGGGAACCCACGACACATGCAAAACCAGTATAATTACCACAGTTGTAGGCATGTGCACTTTCAGAAAAAAATTAAAAAATTAAAAAGTTACTTCTGAAGTATATTCACTGAAGAGCGGAACACGAAAATCGATTTTGAATAATATAAAAAATCCTTTAAAATTCCATTACCTCGTTGTTGTCTGGCCATGTCTGCATCTATTATACTCTTTATTGCACTTATACATGTATTCAATTATAGCCTCTTAACAGTAAGCATCTCACCAGTCGCCTTCTTCACACAAGCCGGTGCTAATCCAGTCCAGTTGCCGTCCATCTTACACTTCTGTGTTCGCGAGCCCTCCAGTTCGTAGTCATCATTGCAGTAGTAAAATACCTCCCGACCGGCGAGTGGAACCTCAATGTAGCCAATGAGCTCGCCATTCGGAGGTGCTTCCTGCTTCCTGCACTTGGCCTCTGTGACGTCACATGGAATAGCGGACAACAAACATCCACGAAATACAAAAAAAGGATTACATGTGGTCTGTTGATTGAGTTATTATGTCGTGAAATATAGAATCGGTTTACAGCCGATGCGCCCGCATGAGCAATGCGTACGATACCGTGTGTAATAGAATACATAATTCAAGTTCAAAGGCCAACCAATCCGCGTGTGTCTATTGTTTCCACTGCATTTAGTGTTTACCTGACAACACGACGACGTGGCATGATTTTTAAACTCTTACTGCAGCCCCTGAAGATCCTTCTGAGGCAACAGTTCCGCAAAGATGTGCTCTTTTTTGCATAGAGACAGGCCCAAAGTAGAGAGGAAATGTACAGAAAATACCCCATACCCAATACCCAACAATTGGCAATTACAGTGGTCAATCACGCACTCATGGTTTGGTAGGAATATTACCTTCACATTTCCCCGGGGGGTTGGACCAGTTTCCACTCGGCATGCATTTCGACGGCTCTGCCTGCGTGCTTCGGTATCCCTCTTTGCACGTGATGTTGAATGCACTGTGAACCTCCAGTCCGTCCAGCAAGAGGTATCCATTCTCTGGTCGTGCAGGTGCTTGACAGTGGATTTCTGAGCATATGCATACGGATAGTACGGGGACGGCAATGAAAAAGTCGACAGCCAGCAGGACATTTAACATAACGTAATTATTATTGTGATGTGTTCAAAAAACCTATATTTTGTATGTGCAAATATGGTTTATTGCTCCGACTCCAGTTTCATGCCTACATCCATTTGAAAGGTAACGCGGTCCGTTTACACAAAGGCACACAATGAAAAGGTGGTTCCTGGTCAAGGTGGTTCTTGACCAGGGAGTTGTACGACTCCTTGTTCTTGACCTGCCCGGTACGCGAACCCGTCGAAATTTTTATTTGAATACCTATTCAAAATACCATGACGCTATGGCAATTGCAGTTGGTCCAGGGGAGAAGTGCCACATAAAATATTTTGAAGTCTCTCGAAAGGAATATGGAATATGGGTGGGGGGTGGTAGAGGGGTGCTAATCAAACAATAATTCATCGCTTGCCACTTTAATCTTTCTCGCCGATTTTCCTTTCTCTGTATCCACTAGATTCACGTGCATTGAAACAATGTGTTGAAGTGAAATTCAATAAAGGCCGTGACCAGAGGCTAATGGTGGGGCACGAGTGCTCGCCTTCTCTGGCAATTTGAAAAGCTTTCTGCGGGTATATTCCTCCTGCACTCACTTTCGCACGTCGGGAGGCTATCACAAAACTGAAGACCTTTGGATTCAGGAAACATCACTTCACAACTCCTAACTCCAAAAACGGTCTCTTCACTGCAATTAAAATCCAAAATTACATTACACCAAATTATCGGGCCTGGCCCATCATCAGAGTACCGGTCTTCAGTTTTGAGATACCCTAATCCTTCTTTTTGCATTTCGAGGTCGAAGGTCTCATCTCTGACTTCTGAGTAGTCCACATTGAGTAATGTAATCCAAAATTACATTACACCAAATTATCGGGCCAAGTAAATGTGTAAGTGGCTGCGTTGGAGTTTGCGGAAAATTAGAAAACTTTATCTTTGGATTTGTCCAACAAATTCACACTGGCAGGTTGGCATTGGAGTTGATTCATTTTCAAAGATGCAGGTTGGGTGGATGAAGTAGGGGGGGGAGGGGCAGGCCTGGGCGGATAATGCTAGCATTATAAGTAGCATTATAGTGTGCGATTTGCAACGCTAGCATTGCTAGCATTATAACACTACATTTCCACAAAAGTGGCATTATACTCACATATGGAAGTTTTGGCCACTACAAAAAATGGACCGTTACATTCCTTGTACATAGAACTGCACAACCTGCATAGGATTGTCCAAACTAAGCCATTTTACATGCATAGTATTGCGGTTTGCCTGGCATTATGGAGCAATAGCAGCATAAAATTAGCATTATGATCATGATTTTCTAGCATTTTCCATGCCGTTTACGTAGAACTACGAAACGTGCACAATACTGCCCAAACCAAGCCATTTTCCATACTTACTACTGGTGAATTGCTGGCATTACAGAGGAACAGCAGCATTAAAAGTAGCATTATGATCCAGTTTTTCTGGCATTGCCATTAGCATTATCCCGCAAAATAACTAGCATTATCCGCCCAGGCCTAGGGAGGGGGAGGTGCTATTCAAACAATAATTCATTTTTGCCACATTCTTTCTCCTCACTTTTCCTTTCACTGAATCCGCTAGATTCCATAGATTCATTGTGTCAAAGCGGTATTCAATAAACGGCGCAATGAGCAGGGGATAATGGTGGAGCAAAAGGCTCACCTTCTCGGGGATTTCCTTATGAGTTCACCTGCACTCACCTTCACACGTCGGTAGACTTGTCCACCCGCCGAAACGCGTACACTCCACCGTACTGTTGCCCACCAGTCGGTAGCCACGTGAGCAGTTCACTTCAGCTTGCTGTCCAATACCAGAGTACTTATCCATTAGGCCAGCGCTGTGAGGGATGCTTGGAGCAGGACACCGAATGGCTGCAAAATTGCAAAGTGGATTTAAAACCAAATCAGGATAATTTGACTACACTCCTGTGCTATACAGGTAATACGTGTGAGACCACACAGAGGCAACAAGACCATCAGTGCGTTAGGCCATATTCTGCACCAGACACTGAACATCTGTGCACTTCGCTTCAGGAAGGGCTGCTAAGTTCATGAGGTAATACATGAATTAAATAATTTGTGCAAATCACAAGCATAGCCACAATGCCATTCGAACGGTCAGTTGCTTTGTACGTGGCATCACTTTTAATGTCAGCAGGCATGCAACTCTAGTCATTAGGATTCTTGGCGCATTACCACGTGTCATAATGCCATGCAAATTACAGTACCTCGAAGGGAGAAGCCACAAATGTTGTTGGTGAAGTCTCTCGCAGGCGCTATCTAATAAGACAAAATGACATCATTTCTCAATATGCAAATGAATCTCAGAAAGACTCCCATCCCGATTAGGCCTCTTAGGCGCCTTGGTGCAGTCAAGTGGGCCAGATTTGCAATAACCGTGAGAGAGTGAAGGGAATTTGCTGATCAAAGAGCTAATGACTGGCGTTTCTCATGACCGAATTTAAAGGGATTCGGCGAAACAAACTCACGCTGGCAAGCTGGCATCAGCGTTGTTTGCGTATCAGAGATGCAGGTGATCTGTGCATTCCCAACTAACTTGAAACCGACATCGCACTGGGCCATGTAATAAGGGGAAGTACCGGAAATCTGTCCATCGGCCAAACGTGGAGCTTGACAATTGTTTACTGCAGTTTGAGGAAACGACAAACAAGAAAAATAAACACAATACTTCTCAAATGCGCAGTTTCACATCCATCATATCATCACATGATCACAGGGCACACATTAATGAACGCAGTGTTTGTGTAGTCCGCAATGTCAAAGGTTACGCGACCACCAATCCAAGACTGATGACCAAGACATTCCACGGTTCTCGTGAGATCCAGTCAGACACAGTGTCCTCAACCGTGGGTAACGCCACCACTTTCAGACATCGGGGAGAAGATACAGAACTGAGAGAGATGAGTAGATCTTGACCATCAAAACCTGAAATTCTCGTTCACTGCATCCATGTTTCCCTCTTGCTAAGCAACGAGTTTTCAATTCACTGTGGCCCGCGGCAAAGATGAAAATACGCATCAGCATTCAAACAGCACTTGAGTCTGGTACTCTCTGTTTCTCAACCATAGTCCGAGACCATCCCACTACATCTGGCTACACTGCGAATATATCAAACTTTGTAAATACTTTACCATGGCATGTGCGATTTCGGGTTGAATCCCAGAAAGCTGGAGTGGTTATTGTGCCGGAAACTTTCTTATGTGAGTGACATGCACGATTGCTAGGACCGTGAAGTCGGTAGCCGATGTTGCATGCGTAGAAGGCCTCTGATGGGAACACAAGTCCTGATGGATACGTGATAATCCCATTGGTGATCGGAGGCAAAATGGGACAGCTGTTGTTGAGATCTAGTAAATTAGAAGCACAATGCGCAAACAAATTGCCTTTTCCTTTCTATATTTTAAAGGTAGAGTGTGACAAAACAATCTCGAACCAATGTTTTCAGTGAGTCACACAGACAACACGCGGGCTATGGCACTATATCTGTGCATGTGACAGTGATCACAGATAGTCAGTCCACTTATCTATTTCGAAGGCAATAACACACAAACACATACACACGTGCAAACATACATACATACACATATTCAAGCAAACATGCACACAAACATGTACACACACAAACATGCGCACATACACCTATACACACAAGCATACACACACACACACACACACACACACACACACACACACACACCATGCACCATAATAATACCATGGAAGCCAGGTGCAAAAGAAGCACTCAAATCTGCAAACGCACTGGTTGTACAAAACACAGAAAAGATCAGAATGAAACAGGTGAAATCTAGCTCCAGATAACTGCCGAATCTACATACCATACACATGCCCACATACCAGGAATCAGCAAGGGATAGGGTGCCAGAATTTTGTTATAAACGTTCATCTTTATGAAGCTTACTTCAACGCCCACTGGGTCTGACATACTCAACGCCCTACATCTGCACCTTGATCCTTGAGGGTGCTCATAATTTTATTAATTTTTCATATCCTTGTAGGGCATTCCTCAACAACTGGAGGGCTTTTTACGGGGTCCCGAGAATTTTACGTAATGCATGTCGAAATGGGCCATGGGAATAGGGATGGAGCAGTGCAGATATAAGATCGAGTTCTATTCAGCAGCCAAATACTGCTAACCGCCCAATATTCGCGTCACTAAATTTTTGCTGTTTCTTAGAACCAGCGAGTTTGCGATGGCAAAAGTTCGCGAAGCACGGGGGTCACGTACATACACACACTGTTGAAATTAGATTTCACGATGGTTAATATTCGCGCACGCACTTCTCGCAAAAATAGCGAACATTAATCCGTCGTGAATATTAGGCAGTTTCCAGTATGGTATGGTATGGTATTGATTTATTTGAATTCGGTATCTCAGCAGTACAATGTACAACTTGGGAAGATCTGAATGACATAGATACATAAACATAAAAGTGGAGTAGGTGCTACAGCTGATCATTTTATCGCAGGTCGTGGGACTAAACTAATACCAGTATGCAAGTACACAAGAAATAAAAGCTGAATAAATACATGTACGACTGCATGACCCCCCAGTGCTAATAGGAAACAGAAAACGGACAGTAACGTGAACGAAATAGGTACTATGAATTTCTACGGAATTTCTACGGAAAACTCGGTCTAACCGAGCCTCACGGAACCGTGGAATTTATCCTCAGGCTCATAAAACCAGAACTGTATTCGACTCATACGACAACAATGTACATGTACATGTGTATTAGTGCCAGTAGAGTACCAACCTGCCGCCTCAGGCTTGTTGTACTTGCAGATTGTGACGTTGGTGCTACTGCATCCTGCTCCTGGATAGCAATGACGGTCGGTTCCAGTACTTGAATCCAACCACGCTGATACGCTGTTTCCAGGGTGCGCTGCGGCTATGTGCGCAATGAAAGCGAGCAAGCAATTCCTGTTTGTACCGCTAAGGTCGGTGGAGTTGATCAGGGCAAAGCTGATGTCATCCGTTATTGTCCTGCACTTATGTCCACCTGCAGTTGCGTTGTTGTACTTTGTAGACCAGTCCAAACCACTGATGTAGTATAGACCAGCTGGGGAGTTGCAATTGAAATGTTCTGAAAATAACCAAAGAAAGTGATCCGAAAAAGGTGCGATTTCAATCATTGTGTCTGAACCTCATCCGCATCACTCGTCTTAGCTCGTAAGTGAGGCCTCTAAATCCTTTCCATGCATGTATGTTGTGTCTTGTAAGCCCACAGTAAAATTAACTCCAGGACCCTTCCAGGTTTGCTGAAAATATCGTTACCCTTCAAAAGATTAAGTTGTAGAACATGTACATGTACGTGCACACGATTCTTTTAGATGACACAGAACACATCATTTATTATTATTGTTACCTAGTATCGAACATGCTGTGGATTAAATTCTGCCCTCTATCCTCCTCCGGACATTGCAGTATGAATACCACCTTCCTCTGATCCAATGCACCAGAGCATGTCCCCAGTGAATACTCACCCACATGTTGGCCTGCCGATTGAAGCGTTCCTATGCATGCTAGGAAGAGAAGCCGGGACACTACATCTCGAGTACTGAGCGACATACTGACAGCAGTCCGGGATCTTCCGTTGACTTCTTTCTGAAACAAAGCACAAAGCAGGACACCTTTGTTTGTCACAAAGTTATGTTGAATAAAAGAAAAGAAACCGGGGCTCCCTAACCAGGCAGGCGCTCATTAGGTCATCAGCCACTCTCTTCACAAGCTGCGCATTTTGATGTGATAAAACCCAATTTTGCGGAACTCTAAGAGAAAGGGACGCACCTCGAGTTTCAAGTATCAGTTAATGCAAAAACTGCGCAGTCTCAAGCTCGCGGAGCTCTCCAGTTTATCTTGTGTGAACCACCGCTGTGCTAGTGCAGGGGTCCACAAAGACTGAGTAGTCTGGCCTATTCGACGTTGCAGCTAGCTGCGGACGTTCGGAAGTGATACGTGCGAAACGTTAGCAGCAGACGGGTATAGATTCAAACTTCCAGAACTGCATGATTGTACTAAACAGTCCACCGCAATGACTGTACTGTAGTCTGGCAGAGGATACTACAAATACAATCATGCATGTGGTTTGCGCTGGGTCAGAGGTGACAGCTTTGAACAAGTGTCGTTTGACACTTCAGCCTTTTCCAAGTGGACGGGATATGAATTCTTATATTCCCAGATATAGAAATCGTCATGCACTCGCGGAAGTCCTTGCTTTTCAACGGTGATCGGGAATGGATGAAGGAAGACAGAAGAGGACTTTTCGACGTGATTATGGGCTGCTTTGACGGTGCAGAAGTCCGCGAGCTGGTCGGGACACATGCCCTGTCAAAGCTATTGGAGGAGTTCAACAGCGCGGACATCAGACTGTACTGCGATAATGAATTAGCGGTTGGTTGGTTGGTTCGTTTATTTTAATTCGCATAATAAACAGGAACTACAATAGGCCCAATAATAATAAAGGCGAATGGATAAGCCGCGTTTAGAAAAGAGAGGACAGGAATTAGAAAATTACGAAAGAACAATTATCTGACAGAGGAGTCAAGCGAGTATCAGGGGTGACAGGGTGGTCGAGGAGAGCTAGGGGGCGGGCTAGTCTGAACAACAATATGGTAAGCAACTTATTCTAAACCTTTTCTATTTTGCTATGGTCCGAACATCATCCGGCAGCAGGCTCCAGAGTGCAGATCCTGCGACGGACGGCCGAGAAGCGCCAGAGGGAGTGGAGGGTGGCTGACTGAGCAGACCACTGGACCTCTGATGACGGGTTCCCCTGCCAGTAGATATGACGAACAGTTCAGACAAAGTGGCACTAGCTTTCCCGTGAAGGCACCTCCAGACAAACACTAGTAGCTTGCGCTTGCTGAGTTCGCCTACGCGGTACAAGCCGTGCTGCACCAGCAGGGGATGCACGGTTGTGTGGGGTGGGTGGCCGTCGATAGCTCGGATAGCCCTGTTCTGTAGCAGACCCAGGCGATCAAGCTGGCGAACAAGGAGCGCGGGGAAGAAGGCAATACTGCCATAGACTATGTCAGGGATGACAACAGCCTGGGCGAAGAGACGCCGTGCAGATCGGCGGTGATCGGAGATGCGACTGGCAGTACAGCAGACCGAGCCAGAAAGACCATAATTATGCCAGATTTTCGCAAGTCTTGGTTTGAACCTGACCATCAGCGCTGGCATGAAGACGGTAGATTTCTTGGATGTGACACTGGATATGTCAACCGGGAAATACAATCATCCAACAATTGCCAAAGACGATCAGCAGACGACTAACAGACAGTTTACCAAGTGACCGATATGTATTTGAGGAATCGGCACCAGAGTGCGACGATGCCCTCGGAGAGAGTGGATATGTGGAGCGAGCCGAGCATGTAGAATAGAGGAATGAGGAGACACGACGAAGAAAGAAAAATAGGCGGCGCAACATCACATGGCACAGCCATTTTAGCCTGGTACCCACCACACAGCTGATTGAAGTGACTTTTTCTGGCCAGTGAATCCACATTTTTCATTTTTCTTTTTTTCATGAAGTTGGTTGTTCCAACGAGGAACACACGCTTCTTGCCGACACTTGACTAGGCCTCGACCAAATATGCTTGCGCATATTTCCGCATATTTTGTGAGACAGTTCATATATGGCATATTGAGTGACAAAGGGAATATTGGAATGAAGCCAGCATATAATTCGAATATTCTGAAGAAAATGAGGACAAAACATTCATATTATGGACAAAATGCGTTCAGAAATGCCTTTTATGGATGAATTTGGAATGGTTGAGGCGTTTGCTACATTCCTCCATGGATAAACACTATCACTACGGTTGCTGCGGACACACCCTACTGTGACCCTAGCCATACTATTCTGCATGTGTTTTGATTTGCACCATAAGCATGATAGCCGTGAAGCCAATGAATATTCCAAGGTTGTAATTTTACTGAAATGATCTACACTTTCTGCTTATGTCGAGCATATTCTGGCATATTTTGGCATATCTTTTTGCATATCTTGCTAAGCCTTTGGCATATTATGGACGTTTTCCCTGATATGCGACGAGCATAATAATGCTCTATTTTTTTAGCATATTTGGTCGAGGCCTACACTTGACACTTGACTGACTCACGACTGCCATCCGGAGCACACGAGGAGCACGTCGCACCTTCCACTCGGCAAACCTGCAAGAAATCACCGCTCCCTGCTCAATACACAGTGTTTCGGGGAGTTCACCCCTCATCAGTTGAGCGTGAGTAGGCTGAGGAAGATTGTGTCTGCAAAGCGAAGAGCTGCGCTTCGGTCCTCTGAGCTGTGCTGAGGAGCTCTAACAGAGCGAAACAGTTGCTGTCCACAGATTTGAGTATATAATTATTATATTTGTTTTTTACTAGCAAACACAGCCCTACTAATAATAATCAGGGGAAGAGGACAACTGAACTGCTCTCCAGGCCAAACCATAACCAGGGATACAAAATTACGGAGACGTTTTGTTTCCAGCGCGACAAACACCTCGTGAAGTCCCAGGTAGCAGCGTGAGTCAGAGTCGCTCATGGAGATGTGCTAAACAGACGTTGAGAGCCAATAGCTATTCACAACGCTGTCACCTCCAACAACAAGTCGCACGTCCGCGTGATGATGGCAGTCGTGAGTCAGTCAAGTGCCGGCAGGAAGCGTGTGTTCCTCTTTGGAACAACCAACTAACTTCATGACCCATACCGCCGAAGTCGCAACTTCTAAGTTCTTTTTTTACAAGTAAATTTTTTCTAAAAAGTACAAAGGACCAAGGAACTACAAGTGCCACTATAATGTCCACTAACACCACCAGTTACTATACAATCAGCTCATGCGATAACATTGCGCGACACTGACCGACGGTACTGACGTTCTACAACTAACTGGCTAACAGCTCTAGCACATCTTGGATGCGCACTCCAACAGCCTTCCAACTTGGAAGGTTATAAGTTATAGAAATAACGTAAGGAGGGGAAGGTGAGCGCAACCAAGATAAGCACGAGTTGAAAGTTTCAGCTGTGCAGGACGTTGGCGGATGTTCATGCATGTCGATGACGATACTGGCAAGACCATTGGACAATAGAGTCAAACCACGATTCAAGGACGCAAAGAAACATTCCACACCTCTTGCGTGGCTCAAAAGATGCAAGATCAAGAAAAGCGGAAACTATGCGAACAAGAATCATGCAAACCCGAACGCCTCAAAACAGCACTGTACTTCGACTATGACACTTTAGATGGACAATCAGCAGCGGTAACAAGCACCAGTATAACTTAGTACCTTCCAAGTTGGAAGGCTGTTGGAGTGCGCATCCAAGATGTGCTAGAGCTGTTAGCCAGTTAGTTGTAGAACGTCGTCACTTGCAGCCTCCACACCACGGAGGCAGGAAGAGTGTCTGCCCACCTAACTGTGGACGCTAAGGACCTCACCCTGGTCACAACTGAGAATTTCTGGCCAAGGCCCCTGTACGCGAGGCCATGGCGATTTAAGGAACGCACTGAGCAGCAATCCAAATGATTCCCCCAAGCCTAACGCTCCTGCTGACATATGCCTTCGGACTGCAATCCAAACTTGGTGAGTTCCAGCACACTGATGAATCGTCTGGTGCCCTCAAGGGATCGTCTAGCATGCACGATGCCCAGTAGCCAACCAACGATGTTCAGACTCTTGGTGACGAATGCCTTTGGCCTATCGTCCAAGCTTGCAGAATTCCGCCACACCCTCCAGACCCTGAAGCCAGATATAGCAGTAGTCACAGAGACAAAATTTACGCCAGAGAAGTGCAGCGAATCTGAAGCAGCCATGCCTGGCTATCACACCCCCATCCGCAAGGATCGCTCTGCACACGGTGGTGGAGTAGCAGTCTGGGTGAAGGCTGGCCTAGGATATGAACATCTTGATCACATCCAGTGCCATGATCACGAGATCATCTGGCTGAGTGTCACGACGCAGAGTGGACAGAAAGTTGTTATCTGTGCAGCCTATCGGCCCGGGTCCTGTTCGGAGACAGATCTCCAGCTATTGGAATTATAGCAATAAAAACTGCTTTATGGCAGTTTTCTAAAAAAAGTTATTGTGTTCTAGTCCATGGACCCCGTCTAAAAAGTAAGAAATTAACGAAATGTGATAGCCGAAAATTAAAATTTCACACAAAACCTCACAATAATCACAACACTTGAAATGCTGCTTTCAACACTAAACTTGTACTGCACCAACAATTGTCAACATGCAGTCATGCATGCATAGGAAAGAGGATCACGAGGGGAAAAGGTCTTCTACATGTAGCTTTTCATTCTGTGTGTGATTATTGTGAGGTTTTGTGTGAAATTTTAATTTTCGGCTATCACATTTCGTTAATTTCTTACTTTTTAGACGGGGTCCATGGACTAGAACACAATAACTTTTTTTAGAAAACTGCCATAAAGCAGTTTTTATTGCTATAATTTCTTTTGTTTTTTCTGTCACCAATCAATGGAATGCCCTATACGAGGTGGTTTGGCTTTTTTTAACATGGTTGTAAAATGACGTTTTTTCAGTCACTTCTAGACAAGCTACGTCCAAATGAATTGTTGCAAGTGGAAGTGCTATCCTTCATGCCCGTTGTGTCCAAAAATGGGAATGATCCCACTTTGGAAAGTGTCTTGAATCATGTCCTACTTTCACAGTATTCTCAGGATTCAAATAATTGGTGTGTCATTTTTTAACAAATTTGTAAAATGGCATCACAAACTGGGATATTCGGTCATCAATGTTCTGAAGTTGATAGATATCACTTCAAGGATTGCTAGTGGATGAAAATTAATCTGTCAACAGAGGAGTGAACTGCATTGTATGCTGCGAAAGCCGTGTTTTGTATTTGTAACTAGTGGCTGTGTTATACGGTGGAATTGGATAGATAGCATAGCATCGCAGCGATGTTTTCGTTCTCACAGAGTGCATTCCGTGACCTACTGTTCTTCATTACTGTCTCTAGTGATGGCAAGACGGCCTGACGTCGTCCAAAGGCCCTGCGGAAGCAATTCACTGCCCTCCTCGTCCATTCAGGGGCTCATTTTACACATTTTACACAAAATGGCAAAGCACCCACCACTAGTTATACCAACGTGGCAGGGAGAATTAAATTATATGCACCAAATTTTCTGGTCAATGTTGATCTACGATAAACTGGCTCCCATTTGCCACCACCCATGTTTCGATACAGCCATCCGGAGCAGAGAAACAGCCAGAAGAAAAGCAAATTTTACACATTTGTTAAAAAATGCCAAATGTTAAAAAAAGCCAAATCACCTCGTACTGTATCAATATGTAAATGATGGCCTTCACACCATATCAATACCGTATTATACGCATTGAGGTGCAAGCCTTTTCTTGCAGAAAATGGCACTAGGCTAGCATGTTCTTCTGCGGGGAAACATGTGAGTAGTGATGGACCGTGGTGATACTTTTTATACGGAGGTCATTCTGTGCATGTTGCTGTAGCAGAATTTCATGACTGTCATAAAATTGTCTTGCCTTTCAGATATTTCAGATTTCCCCACCCTGGATCAGATTTACTTGAGAAATGTAACCAGGTGCGTGTCGCAGATGTTTTTGTTGATTCTGTGTTTATAATCATGGGTTATCGTAATAAGGTCATCCAGACTCATCCTGCATCATATTGCACTGAAATCGTAATTCTGTTGACGTCGATACAACTTTTGGAAGTAGTTCAATGACTTCAAACTGTTAGTCCACGATTTTCTAAAACAACACAGCAAAGGAGGAACAATAAACATGTATTAAAATGTAAACAAATACATTGCTGAGTCCGACACCTCGTTCCAACAACTACACTGATCCTGAGGATAAAAGGGGCAAGGCTATGCTTGGAGGTACTGAGAGATAAACAAGGCACTCCATAAATGATAAAATCTTACACATCTTTTGGTGAGTATGAATGATATCCAGTCGAACCTCTTTAGGACGAACACCAAGGGAACGATGGTATTTATTCTGTGAGTTTATCTTAACCTATTTTACATATATAACCAGTGAATACAATTATTTCTCCAATAGACATACGAATAGATTTCTTCTATAGCGAAAGATTCTAAGCCACGCCAACTCATTGACTAGTCTCGTATGAAACAAATGAGTCACTAGAGAGGTTCTGCAAAACGAAAACGCGTACAAACTTTCGTTCTACGTTATGAAGTGCGAAACTTCGCACGAACTTTCGCAACTTTGGACGCGAAACTTGCAGGGAACACGAAATGAACTGTCGTAGGAAATTTCGTGAGATCGGGTCATGGCGTACGTGCACTTGGCCCGCGCAAACTACGAAAATGTGCAGAACGCAAAGTTCGTGCAAAAATTTGTACACACTTTCGCAAGGACTGTCGCGAAACCTCGTTCGAATTTTCGTTTTGCAGAACCTCTCTACTGAACGTTTCTTTAGCAACATGACGGCAACTGAAACAGCAATAGAGAAAGTACGATACATGTACAGCACATTCTTGCAGGTACTACAAACAGATTGCAGATCGTAATTCTTGCTTTGGCGGCACGAAAATTTATTTGGGGCAGTGCAATCTCGGCGGTACTCACAAATCAAACAGCCCAGACTCTAGTAAACAAATCCAATCCCACAGGTACGAGATCTTCACGAGACGAGACTGCACCCATGGGCTTGTTTCGTATGAAGCAAACAAGTTTACTGAACCTCTCCACAATGGAGATTTTCCCTGATACCGTATGCGAATTTATTTTGCAAACTCAATGGGTCCTTGAACCTTTCCCTCCAGATTGGGAACTGCCAACGATGGTATGCCACTGACCAGTGCCTAACTTGTAACGTACCAATGTACAATGAATATGAGTATTTCGACAACACATCTAACATGAGCCTTACCGTCAAGAAGGTGAACTCGCGTTCTTCGCACACTGTAGACAAGGGCAAAGAGATAAAAATGGATCTAAATCCGAATAAAATCAGCACACGTTTCCGTAAATGAAAGGGTGAGCATAAGGAAATGAATCGAAGGAAACAGGTCAACTCAGAGATCGATCACCTGTCATCGAGTATTCCGTAAAAGGAGACCTCGGCAGCGGAAAAGCAAAATTTAGAAAAGAGATCCTGTCAGCTTTTCCATTATTTATTGCATTCCGCCCAAAATCAGCACACTTTTCGTAAATGAAAGAGTGAACACAAGCAAATGAATCAAAGGGAACTGGTCAACGAACCTGTCATTGAGTAATATTCCGCGAAAGGAGGTCTCAGCAGCGCCGAAACGAAATAAGCCAGGCCAGGAGACGAAATATCCGAAACAGCTCATACAAGAAGCAGTTCCAAAGAAGGAAGTTCCTCGCGCATGCACGTCCGAACACGGACTGCACTGCATGCATGCAACACATGCACAATGTCTGCCGGCTGCCGTGCACGTGCACAGCACGCGGCTACCACCCGTTGGTAGATCTAATACCGGTACACCAAGAGTCCATAATGGACTCTTGGTATACCTATACCGAGCACCTTACGTAGAGACTTACGTAGTCTAAGTGAAATACCGAGCACCTTACGTAGAAACTTACGTAGCATAGCGATGTCGTTTTTCTTGCCATGTGAACACAATAATAGAAAAGCTGACAGGATCGCTTTTCTAAATACTTGGACAACACGCTGGAGGCATCCCGTACCTACGGATCAAATGTCATTGTGACCGGCGACTTCAATGTGCATAACGCTGCCTGGCTCTGCAGCAACAAGACCACCCGAGCTGGAGAGTATGCAGAGGATATCTGCTGCTACCATGGCCTGAGTCAACATGTCGACGTACCCACCCGAGGTGATAACACCCTGGACCTGGTGATGTCTGATTTCCCTTCACCAGCAACTGTTAAGGCACACCCGCCTATTGGACTCTCTGATCATGCTGTCCTCCAAGTTGACTTTCCTGTGAAGCTCACCCGTGAGCCCAAGACATCGCGTAGAGTCTGGCGATACCACCGCGCAGACTGGGAGCGGCTTGCCCACTTCTACCGAACAACAGACTGGGAGAGCATGCTCGGACCTGAACCGGATCTCAGCTGCGACAACATCACCAAGAGGATCCTCGAAGGAATGGCACAATTCATACCCAACAGAGTTATCTCATCGCGCCCCTCCGACGAACCTTGGTGGACACCGGAGTGTACAGCTGCAGTCAACACCAAGCGACAGATGTGGCACCAGATGCGCTCAAATCCCGACAGTGCTGATAAGAAAGCACACTACCGCACAGCTGCAGCCTCTGCACGCAGTACCATCCAGCGAAACAGAGAACGGCATATTACCATGCTCCGGCAGAAACTCACCACTGGTAGCCTTCGGGACAAGGAATGGTGGTCCACTATCAAGCGTGCGGGTGGCAAGGGCCGCAGCGCTGATATACCAACACTCCGATCTGCTGATGGAACTGAGTACACAACCAGTCAGGAGAAGGCCAAGTGCCTTGGTCAGTACTTCGCCGATAAGTGCAGCCTCGGCCCACAGGACTTCAATGAGGAATCTGAATTCCCCTTTGTCCAGCCTCGCTCCCAAAGCCGTCTCCTAAGTATTCGCTTCCGCCCTGCTGAAGTCCGTAAATTGCTGAGGGCCCTTGATCCTTCGAAAGCGTCAGGCCCTGATGCAGTTCCGGGCAGAGTCCTCAAAGCCAACGCTGAACACCTTGCAGTGCCACTATGCTTGCTCTTCCGCCAGTGCATGACGTCGGGGACACAACCACAGTCTTGGAAAGTGGCAAGTGTCGTCCCAGTCCATAAGAAACGGTCAAAGTCAGCCCCATCGAACTATCGGCCCATTTCCCTCCTGTCGCTCATCTCCAAGACAATGGAAGCAGTTGTTAACCGTGCTCTCACCAACTTTCTCGAACGAAATAATATACTCTCAAACCACCAGTTCGGTTTTCGTCGAGGGTTAGGACCTGCTGATCTCCTAACAGGACTGCACCACCAATGGAGCAAGATAGCAGCTGCTGGCGGTGCTGTACGTATTGTTGCCGTCGACATTGCGGGGGCCTTCGATAAAGTCTCCCACGCAGGTGTCCTTCACAAGGCAAAGGCTTACGGAGTGTCCGGGAACCTCCTCAAGTGGCTCCACAGCTACCTGGCGGATAGACGAATCCAGGCCGTTGTGAGTGGACAAACCTCACCTAAATTCCGAATCAGCTCAGGTGTGCCGCAAGGGAGCATACTGGGCCCCACCCTGTTCCTCCTATATGTCAATGACATGGAGGACCACCTCCCAGCCACAACCCAGCTCGCCATATATGCAGATGACACCACGCTTTATCAGTGCATCCCATCCCTGACCGCTCTCCCAGTTGGCCTAGCGCAGCTCCAGACTGCTGTGGATGCCTTAGCTGAATGGGGCCAGAGCTGGAAGATCGCATTCGAGCCGACAAAGTCGCAAGTCTTGACAATTTCGCATCACCGTCAACCCTGGCCGATTCCTCCAGCCACTTTCAATGGGGTGGCCATAGAGGAAGTGGAGGAGCTGAAGTTGCTCGGAGTGCTCTTTGATCGGAGCCTCTCCTTTCGCTCCCACATTCGACAGGTTGCAGTCCGTGGTCACCAACGTCTTGGCTTCATGAGGAAGGCCCTGCCCATTCTCGACAGCAAGGCCAAGTATGCAGTGTATCGCGGCTTCGTCCGCCCAGTACTTGAGTACTGCCCGCTTTCATGGTTGGGTGCGTCCCAGTCTACCCTGAACCAGCTGGACCGGGTACAGCACCGAGCCCTAAAGCTCATCGGCCCAGGGTCATACCTCCCAAGCCTCACTGTTCGGCGTCAAGTCGCAGCACTCACATTCCTGTACAAGCTGCATTGGATCGACGGTCCCCCAATCCTGACCACCATGACACCACCGAGGGCAGTTGCAAACCAGCACCGGCGCTCCACTCGCCACCAGCAAAAGAACCAGCACCAGCACCAACTAGCACCGACACTGCCCGCCGGAGCCCGTAATAGTGCTCTCCGATCATTCCCCCATGCCACGATCCAAGACTGGAATTGTCTCCCATCTGCCCTGCTACGCAACCTTCCCACGCAGAAGGGAATGCAGGCATTCAAGGAAGGCGCCTACAAGTCGCTCCGCAGCCGAGACTGGCGTTCAGCCACAGATGCCCTCTGAACACTCCCTGAACACCCTCTCTGCTTGCACCCTGGCTCCCCCCTTTTTTATTTTTTTATTTTTTATTATTTTTATTATTTTATTTATTTTTTATTTTTTATTTTTTTATTTTCTTCCTCTATCACATGTATCATCTTTTCCGTTTTTCCTTCCTCTATATAAATGTACCCCCCCCCCCCTCCCCTCCCCTGTGCCTACTCCTCCCCAGTTTTTGGTGCTCTGAAGTGTCGCTGAAGCCGAGACCTCAGGTCGGCGGAGATGCTCCAGTTTTCACCACCACAGTTGCGTCTGCAACCACCTCTACCATGCAGTATTCTGTTCTCGAGGTTCGTGGTTTCTCGTAAAAAAAAAAAAAAAAAAAAGTACCGTCGGTCAGTGTCGTGCAATGTTATCGCATGAGCTGATTGTTTAGTAACTGGTGGTGTTAGTGGACATTCTAGCGTAACTTGTACTTCCTTGGTCCTTTTTACTTTTCATAAATAATCCTTGGCTCTCCATCCGTGTTCATTCTTTTTTCTCATTTATTTTTTATTTTTATTTTCTTCAACACACACAACGCACCACATACTCCGGCATACACTGGCTGTTGGTAACCACTCAGGAGAATGAAAGAAGAGCTAGGAGAATGAGAAAAAGAAGAAAGACATGAGCGACCATAATCGTCGGCAATTGAACCCGCAATCTTTCGATTGGAAATCGACTGCACATACCACTGCGCCATATGGGACACACACACACACACACAACGCGCGCGCGCGCACACACACACACACACACACAAACAGACACAGAAGGAATAATGTCTAGTGGCAAGCAAGAACATCTTACCTCCGCAGCTCTGGTATTCAGTAGGACATGTGTAGGTCTTTTTCGAGTGCCCAGCACACGAACTTGGGTACCTTGTGCCTGATCAAACAAGGCCAAAGTTGATCTGCGTTATCCACCCTTCAATAGTCGCCCACATTCGTCCCTTCTCTAAGATGCTGCAACTCCCACGATAGCCATTATAAACGTTAGCTACAGGCAGAGTTACTCCGAATGGTCTAGTCGCTGCGATTCTCATCAACATTCACCTACGACTTGGACATCATAGCTCATCTTCAAAGCATCAACCTGTGAACTAACAACCAGCGATTAGTTCTTACCAGGAACGTGGCCCAGTAGCATCCTTCGCAGACGCAGCCGCAACACCCCGTCACTCGGTGTCTTGATAGCAGCGGCCATACGATGAGCAGGTGCATTTCAGAGCCCAAGCTTGGTGTAACAGCTGTGTGTGTGTGGGGGGGGGGGGTCGGAATGAGTGCCTGTGGGAACAGCAGAGTGTGATCACCTGCTGGGGTTCTTACCAGGTGTCGGGTCTGACGAAACGCACAGATGCTAGAAATGCCAGCTGAGCACAGCCCACAGTTTCCTCGGAGACAAGAATGCGATACTACTGCGAAGAAGTAAACTTGTGTGCAACCACTTGTTATCGTAGTCAACTGGTCCACAATAGTGTCATGCATGAGGAGTACCATTAGATATTGGCGTCCGTTTTTGTACAATTCATTTTCCCAAAGCTTCCCCTTTCTTTATCTCTGATATTGCTGACCCACCCAAGTGGGGTGGTGTGTTGTTTTACTGCTTCGAATTGTAGATAAACTGCATTGCATTGTCATGTTATTAGCTTGTCTCGTCATCGTCCTGTGACGGTCAGCATTCTTTGTTGCTGTGGGACATAGCTTGTGCACATTCTCGCTGCGCTCACCTTCCCTTCTTCGGTCCTACAATAACCGTGAACCTTCCAAGCTGGAAGGCTGTTGGTTTGAGCACTGGAGATGTGTTAGAGCTAGGTCTCAGGTCGTTGAATGTCTCAGTAGCCTGTCAGTCTGGTGCCCTGTTATCGCACCTTCTGATCTTGTTACAGTCGTGAATAGTTGCATCATAACTCCTTTGGAAACGAGTTAAGAGTAACTCTCCACCACCGTAACTAGATACTATTATACAGTCAGAAGGTGCAACAACTAGGCACAAAACTGACAGAGTACTGGGACATTCCACATGTCCTTTTTCCTTTCTACTTTTATTATTGGCTCAATACACGAGTTTCAAATCACATAACTCGTTTACATGTGACTTCTTCTACATGCTTTTTGATTAGTACAATATGTGTCACGTTCGGCCTAGTCTCAGTACCATTGTCTTCCTTTATTATTTTCGAGCTGGGAATGTGAACATAGTAAAAAAAAATTATACTGGTTCAGTATCCGAGTTAAATATAGCAAGTGCATTGTATGTAAACGTCATCTTGTGTTTAGCAAGAAGAAGTAGATCTTGGAAGATCTTGGACGCGGATCAAATCTCTACACAGTAAGTGCACTGAGCATGACTGTACATGTACAGTACAACCTGGTGTAAGCGACCTCTGCGTTTAGCGACCACCTGCTCTTAACGGCCGTTATTCCATGCACAGACAGTTCTACACAGACACTTTGCGCCTGGTTTTAAAGACCACCTGGCTTTAACGACCGTTTTTTGCCTGCACCGTGGGGTGGTCGCTTAATTAAACCAGGTTTTACTGTACATGAACATGTAGTTGGATTGTATCGCTCAAAACAGCGTTTGATGCCTGGGGGCTAGTGGGGGTAGAGTTCTGGAGCACAGCAGTTCGGGTGGTCGGTTGCAACTCCGAGCTTTACGTTTAGCAATCATCCGATAACACAATAAAAGCACATAAACCTAGGGTGGTGATAATGTCAGCGACTGGGAACCGGTTTCATAATAATTATGAAACCTACCAGTAAATCGTGAACAGCTTACCCGACTTGAGTCGGTCCACGGTCCCCGATGGCATGTTGCCGCCAGATGTGTTTGCATCTCATTTCAGGCAAGGACGTGTGTCTACGCTGGTAAACAGCCCTCCTCTCAGTGGTGTATGCAGCCTTCGTTTGTGACGGAAAGAAATCCTGAAGAAAAGTAGAAATACTGGAGACTAAATCTTACGCAGGTCATTGGCTCCCATCTCCACTGAATTGAAAGACTGACAAACTATGCCCTTACGGCATCATCAGGGTATTGATGATAGATGCCGCATTGTTGAGGACCAGGAAACGGTCACGAAGTATAAATACAAAACAATACTGATGGTGAATGAACACATCCTTCGCACACATCCTGCGCGCACATTTGACGGCAAGCCCACCATCACATTCCTCACTTGTAAGGTGAACTAAAAAAACACAGAAGCAGTGGAACACTTGAGCCACCGCAGCACATTACGGAGGAATCTCACGTCTTATTGAACTCTTTAGGAGAATATGCTTTTTAAAGCATCCATCACCTACATGTATAACTACATTTTGTTTTTATTCCATTTCTCATTTTTCATTCGTGTTGGGTTTAACTATTCACTGTACTGATTGATACATGGTGAGTATTGTGCTTCGCTTTGCCCGTAAAAGAGGCCTTCCGACTATAAAGGTGATGAATGTATGTCATACATGCATGTGCACAAAGTGTATGCATGTGCTGGGTCAGGTGGTAACCTTTAGTGGAAATTCCAAGTGATAGAGATGTCGACATGCAGCTACCATCCGTGAGATCAAATCAATTTTAAAAGGGGGCAGACTGGTCATCGCAGTTGACTGGTAGCTGACTGGTCATCGCAGTTGACTGGTAGCTGACTGGTCATCGCAGTTGACTGGTAGCTGACTGGTCATCGCAGTTGACTGGTAGCTGGCACTTCCGGACTACTACTAAACGATGTTTTTGTCGCTTGATTGTATTTTTCCAATTAGCGGTTACAAAACGCACAAAGGAAGCGAATAGCAAGGAAGCGAATGGATGTGTCATGAAGTACGAGGAGAGATCAAGCAGAATGTGGCTTCAAGTAGCTTCCTTTGCGGTAACAAAGCTTCCTTGAATCCTTGCCCAGATTCTTTGGAAGAGGAAATTATTTTTAAAACTGTATTGAAATACAGTATTTTGTACAATGGTAGACACTGCTAGACACACCAAAAAGCCTTCGCTACCCTCGCTCTTCCGTCCCGGTAGTGCATAGTGAATCGGCATCTCACCGGCCGCTCCATCTCACCAGCGTACAACGTACAAGAAATACAATGCAACATGTGTGTCAAGTAGAATAGACACCAGCTTTGAGGCTTTGACCAAACACTGACTGTTCGCCAAGCTCGCATCATGTGCGGGTCACTCCATTGGCCAAGCTCTCTTCGCTTCCGCTCGTTGCTTCTCACGCGGACAAGCAAGACTAGTGCGCTGCTCGCCGATAGTACCAACGTGTCCCTCAAAGACGCTGAGAAAGATGGAGGTCTCAGCTCAGGTGTTCTCTCCTGTGTAAAGAATACACCTAGTTTTACGTGTGAAAATTCCCGGAAGTAAAAAGTAATACAATGTGGTTGAAATGATGGAGAGACTCTCGCACGCTTCCAGTAAGAATGCGGTAGTCATGACACGATATTCGCCCTTGTCGTAGATGGACTCCTGTTCCACAGGCATTAGTCAATCCTCAATCAAATCACGTTACTGCATCACACCCTGCATCATTGATTGGCTTCTGATGTGTGTACCATCAAGGTAATAATTCAAGACGCACGAGGCAAGACAATGCTACAGACTTGACCACAAAAGATATAAAAGAACGAAGCAAACTCGCGAACTCTACCTGCATCCGGCGAAATGCGCGAAATGGCAATCAGACGTGCCAGGTAGTATCAATGCATGAGCTCAGGCTAGAGAACAGCACAAGTGCCGATTGCACTGTGCCCAGAGCACAAGCCCAGGCCAGAGGGTAGAACCGTCAAAGCAACTGGAGACGTCCGTTCCAGCACAACGCAGGAGACCTTCAAAGCTGCAGCACTACCTTACGCAATTGGTCATTGACTGTGCCTGTTGTACTCCTTGCTAAATACCTGCAACAGTACCGAATGCCATGTTTGACAAATGGATCCGTACCATTGATCTTCAGCCGACTATCATTTCCAGTGCATACGCACTTTTTCTCTCTTTCATTCTTCTCTCTTCGCTACCTTGTTATTGGGAAGAAATTCCCGTTTGGATTTTGTGAGCTACACCAATCACTAAAAGAAAAAGGGATATTAAATTACTCTCCAATAATTTTATATCTTTGAAAGGATTGGGAGAACTTCAAATACAAAGGATCAGTTGGGGAAGTGAACTGCCTGAAAAGAGAAAAAAACGCCAGACTCACCAGGACTGGTGGGTGTGGCGTTTTTTTGCTTTTTTTTGCTCTTAAGTCCATTTCTACTGACACGTATATGACCTAGTAGCACCTCGTTTTTCTCAGAATAAGCAGTAGATACAGTACGGCGACAAGTACTGTACTTTTGCAGTGTCAAAACAAAATTTCCAACGTGCAGTGAAACTTGGCTATTGGACACGTACATGTACATTACATGTCGCGTCGAATGTTAGCATTGAGGTACATGTACCGGTATGTGCAGCTAGCAGGTACGTGATACTATTTACATGCCTGCATTACTATAATTATCAGACTGCAAACACGAGAGAGAGAGAGAGAGAGAGAGAGAGAGAGAGAGAGAGAGAGAGAGAGAGAGAGAGAGAGAGAGAGAGAGAGAGCGAGAGAGAGAGAGAGAGAGAGAGAGAGAGTGAATGAGAGAGAGAGAGAGAGAGAGAGAGAGAGAGAGAGAGAGAGGGAGAGAGAGAGAGGGAAAGAGAGAGAGAGAGAAGCGTCAGACGGTTCGGCGTTACACTTCAACTGAGAGAATAGGTATTGTAGCCCAAGTACTGACAGGAGAAGGAATAGGTGGGTAGAAAACGGTCAGAGTCTAAGGAAAGAAGTGCAATTGGTCCTTACCAATTGTGCAAGCTCAAGCTGGATACAGATCTATTTCAATCCTTGGTGCTGACCGCTTTAATGCGCTTCCCGAATCCCTTCGCACAAATCATATCCCCAATTCATTTCGCCAGGAACTTCACAATTTCATTCATCTTGGGCACCCTGTAAGAAGACCTTAGGGTCTGTTGGGAATACCCAAGTAAAATAATAAAATACAATACAATACAATACAAATAGGACAATTGCAACCTGAACTTATTTACTCGAAATACGTGTAGATAATACGATAGAAGTCGCAGCAATGTAAGAAGGAGAGCACTACTTGCAAGCGATGGCAGTGCTGTAACGAAGAAATGATGAAAATGAAAATGAAAATACCAAAAATCCTTTGCATAGACAAACAGTCCAAAGGCTAGCTTGTAACTACATGTATTCTTAAATGCTTTGAAAGACTTCAAGGCTGCAGTTGGACAACACTCACATGTGAATAGCTGCAGCTTAAAAGCTGATCGATCCCAACATTGTGATACAACTACTGTCGCTTCCATATGTTTCACTTTAACTGAAGTTGTTCTTCCGTCTGAGCTTTGGGAACTCTACGCCGTACAACCCATCCCTACTCCATCACCTACACCATCACTGTTGGCGCTGCAGTCATGGACAATTCTTTAGCCACTAGTACATGAGGTATTATATAAACATGTTTTTCCTCTTCGTCGCCGCTCTTGAATCGCATCAACTACATGCCGTGATCAGTTCAGGAGAGACAAGCCATGCCATTGGACATCGGGCTCTTTCTTGCAGTTAGTGTTTTAGAAGTATAACTGTAGTTTCACACTGCCTAGGCCCAGCCATCAAATTCTGTGACAGGGAAAGGATTCTTCTACTGCTGGTGTCGCATATTGTGATAGGTTACCTCCAGGTACTCGGATTTCGTTTTTTTAACACTCCACACCACTTAGCTACTCCCTCTTGCTGCAGCATGCTACTCGTAAGGCAGTTGTCCTAGAGCTGTTGAGCTGGTAAATATGCTGTGTGCAAATGGTAGCTGACCACCACGGTTGGTGTGTTCAAATCATGGCACTAACACTAGCCGCTCTTGTAGATTCGAATCAAAGCAGTACTCACAAAGTAAATTTAATGTCTTCATTCCAGCCCGATGAAGTTAGCGAGGTCTGAAACTTTCCAAAAATAAAAGTCACAAAGTCAAAGATCTCCGAAAAATGGTTGGAGAAAGTTCGAAAAATTATTTTCGATATGTGTAATGTAAAAAGTTTTTCGGCAATTTTGAATTCCTATCGAGGGTGATTTCGGGACCTTTGGACGCGATTAGACACACCATACTTGGCGAAGATGCTCTTGAAGACACAATAAATGCAAAATTTAACACCGAAAAACCCATGTTAGCCAACATGTGTCAAGGCATGTATTTAGAGGTCGATTTTGTTGGCCCCTGCATCAAGATGTACGTGTGTAGCACTCTTATCTTGGTACTACTGTACTTTTTTTATATATTTAGTACAACATCTCAAGACTCGGGGGAAACACCGGCCAATGTTATTAAGAGAGTGGGTGATTTCCAACCACGGCGATAAATAAAAGTCTATTGCTCATCACTTCTTTTTCAGATTTGGTATCATGGAAAGTTTGGGAACCCGCTCGATAGGCGAAAGCCTTTGGGGAATAAAAATTACAAATAATGGGGTGCGCCTGCACATAAGTATAAAGTAAATAAAAAAAATGCGCCTGCAGATGCCCATGTCAGTATACGTTTAGGCTTTTGGGAAATTGCAAACAGACAAAGAGAAGTGTTGTGCAAAGCCATGCTCCACCCCAGCTGGATCAGTGACGGCAGGTTGAAGAGACGAGCGTAAACTTCATCGCTATTCTTGTACTGCTTCTTGTCACGTAGCCAACCAGGAAATCGCTTTCATCTTTACCTTCTGATATTCCAAAAACAAAACAAGCCACTAAAGTCGATCGAGGCCCGGCTGTGCAGCATCTGATGGTTGTGTGATATTCAGTAAAGAAAGAAGAGAGGGAGTTTGGTCCGTCTCCCTGCGCAAGGACTCTTAATTAAACCTTCATATTCACATAAACGCCATCTTTCGCTGCAGAGCCTCCGTGACTTATTCCAGTATCGGCGGAGTTGGTCTTCACAGTCGGTGTAAGAGCCATCGGCGAATTGGTTGTCTTCTTCTTGTTCGTTTCGTCGCGTGGCGTTTTCTTCTTCAAGTCGACCATAGTGTAGGACTGCACCCGCACAGCTGTCGTAGCAGCAGTAGCTGTGCTGACGTTCGGGCAGGGTTGCAGTACGGTAGGTGTGTACGACGAGATGCGCTGCGGCTTGCTAGGAGCACTGACGCTGTCTCTCTTCCGCACGGCTGCGTGAGGCACGCCGTCATCTGCTTGTCCACCTGTTGGCATTGTTGTCACCGTTTCCTGGTCCACATCATACTTTTCGTAAACATCAGCATGTGAATTCTCTACGTCAGGAGGTGCATTGCTCTTGGCTGTTGCTTCCGACTGCTGGCGAGGTGCGGCTACGGGTGGCATAATGCAATCGGATACCGCCAGAGTCTTCATGATGTCATCGAGATCGTCGTTCAAATGCGGATCAGCGTACATATGCTCATCTTGGCCATCGTCGCTGACCAGATTCTCCATACTGCCCAGGTGCCTGCCAATGGGTGTGCTGGGCACGATTCCGCTCGGTCGACTCTGGTCTGAGAGGCTACTCGTGCCGGCACTAATGCAGCTGTTGCAAGGTACCGAGTCCGATGATACGATAGGGCGGTCCTTACGCTGGCTTGATAAATTGGACATAATATCCGTGGGTTGCGCATATTGCTCTCCAGGCACGTCCGGCTCTTCCTTGGCGTTTGTTTGGCCAGAGTCCAGCATGTCTTGGCTGCGAGACCTATAGCGAGAGAGTATGAAGCAAAGCGGTAGAAGCAAGGCAGCCAGTACCATGACCACCATCACGACTATGACGGATAGACTGGCGGGCTGGGATACCCAACTGACCTGCTCCTCTGTAGAGTGAAGCAAAAAATACACACAAAGAAGAGTGCTCGTTTAGTAGAGTTCAAACAAATCTACTTGCAAGTAGGCGCATCGATCAGGGATACATTCTGTGAAACATTTGGAAAGCGAAAAAAAAACAATACTGATTTTGCACACGGATATTTGTCGGGTATTGACACTATCCAACAGGACGGGAACCCACTCGGGACTATGTGCAACTCAGAGTTTAGTGCTGATAGAACAGACCAACACTAACACAGCCACGATATTCGCAAGTCAGAACCTACAGCAGATAGTACAAAACTGACGAGTGGCACTGCAAATAAATGACCTCATGTGTAGCTCCATCACAGCCCGAATGTACAAGACAACAGCTTTCCAACGTGGATTTTATGAAAAAGACGACAGAGAGTCTTCCTTTTTCAATTTTAGTCCTTTGTTCTCCTTCTACGGCAGCTGTTCTTGGTTCAGGTGGGCAAACTGAGTAACTACAGAGTGCGGTACTCACACTCGGTGGTTGCTCACCCATGTTGTTTTTACCGAAGACACAAGCTACTCGTAAGAAAAGTGGAGAGAAGCAACAGGCCAACACAACAATAGGAAGAGTAGGGGCTCCAAGAAGGAACCTGTGCTGGTGAGGCAGGCCAACAATTCCGACCTGTGGACTGGTCTCTGCGGTACCACGAGCTTGCGCACCATGCGAGTTTATGGGGAGAGGAGAGAAGACAACGTGGAGATGGGATTATTGGGAACCCACGACACAGGCAAAACCAGTATAATTACCACAGTTGTAGGCATGTGCACTTTCAGAAAAAAATTAAAAAATTAAAAAGTTATATTCACTGAAGAGCGGAACACGAAAATCGATTTTGAATAATATAAAAAATCCTTTAAAATTCCATTACCTCGTTGTTGTCTGGCCATGTCTGCATCTATTATACTCTTTATTGCACTTATACATGTATTCAATTATAGCCTCTTAACAGTAAGCATCTCACCAGTCGCCTTCTTCACACAAGCCGGTGCTAATCCAGTCCAGTCGCCGTCCATCTTACACTTCTGTGTTCGCGAGCCCTCCAGTTCGTAGTCATCATTGCAGTAGTAAAATACCTCCCGACCGGCGAGTGGAACCTCAATGTAGCCAATGAGCTCGCCATTCGGAGGTGCTTCCTGCTTCCTGCACTTGGCCTCTGTGACGTCACATGGAATAGCGGACAACAAACATCCACGAAATACAAAAAAAGGATTACATGTGGTCTGTTGATTGAGTTATTATGTCGTGAAATATTGAATCGGTTTACAGCCGATGCGCCCGCATGAGCAATGCGTACGATACCGTATGTAATAGAATACATAATTCAAGTTCAAAGGCCAACCAATCCGCGTGTGTCTATTGTTTCCACTGCATTTAGTGTTTACCTGACAACATGATGACGTGGCATGATTTTTAAACTCTTACTGCAGCCCCTGAAGATCCTTCTGAGGCAACAGTTCCGCAAAGATGTACTCCTTTTTGCATAGAGACAGGCCCAAAGTAGAGAGGAAAACGTACAGAAAATACCCCATACCCAATACCCAACAATTGGCAATTACAGTGGTCAATCGCGCACTCATAGTTTGGTAGGAATATTACCTTCACATTTCCCCGGGGGACTGGACCAGTTTCCACTCGGCATGCACTTCGACGGCTCTGCCTGCGTGCTTCGGTATCCCTCTTTGCACGTGATGTTGAAAGCACTGTGAACCTCCAGTCCGTCCAGCAAGAGGTATCCATTCTCTGGTCGCGCAGGTGCTTGACAGTGTATTTCTGAGCATACACAAAATGTGCATATGCATACGGATAGTACGGGGACGGCAATGAAAAAGTCGACAGCCAGTAGGACATTTAACATAACGTAATTATTATTATGATGTGTTCCAAAAACCTATATTTGTATGTGCAAATATGGTTTATTGCTCCGACTCCAGTTTCATGCCTACGTCCATTTGAAAGGTAACGCGGTCCGTTTACACAAAGGCACACAATGAAAAGGTGGTTCCTGGTCAAGGTGGTTCTTGACCAGGGAGTTGTACGACTCCTTGTTCTTGACCTGCTGTGCGGGATGCTTGGAGCTGGACACCTAATGGCTGTAGAATAGGACAAAGGGAATTTAAATCCAAGTCAGGATTCTTTTTCGGAATTTGCCCAACACGTTTAAAAGGTATTCACGAGTTGAGGGAATGAAAAAGGGAAAAGTCTGAAGACAAATAACTCTCACCACCAGGACACGAACCAGGGGCCTTACCTTTTTAAAAGATACTATGTTGGCAAATTAAGCTAATCCCGGTACACTTTCTCTTTACCGGTTTCCAGGTGATCTGCTGTGCGAACGTATCTGTCAACAAGACCCTCGGTGCGTTTGGCCATACTGTGCATTTGCGCACATCGCCTCAGAAGGTCTGCTACTTTCATAACTCTTTCGTAATTTTGAAGTACACGAATGGAAGTAATCCGTGCGCTTCCCCATCCGGTTGCGCTTGTGGCTTTTTTTGAGCACGCATATCATTCTATTCTTATCATTTTTCTATGTGCTACCTGTTCAACAAAAGCCCTAATGCTATTGATGTGTATCTATATTCATTACGTCATATTTGTACTGCATGCACGCACACACACGGATTAGTTGAGTGTGCTTCTTTTTCCTGTTGTTCTTTCTCATGACATGTTTTGTTTCCGTTCCCAATTCCAAAGTCTTCAGGAATAAATAGTAACGTATCATGGCGCAGTGAACTTGTTCTTTCCTGTGTCCGTGCCTTGTGTCCGCACCTTGTAGTGTTTGCACGGGCCCAGTTGTTTTTTCCGTCTGAAGTAGTAGTTTCCGCGATCGAAACTCTGTCTCAGTTGAATTATTTTAGTAGTGTATTTGTTCGTACTCGTGGACGAGTGACTAATCGTAATGGAACAATCACAGGACGATACCGGATTTGACCTGTCCTCCGCGACCGAGCTACAGCAGGAATCTCAAATGGGTGTCCTGATGAGATTTATGGAGCAGCAGATGCGTGCAGCTGAGGCTCGTGATAAGGCGATGCAAGATCTGTTCAAGAATGTTCAGAGCAGGTCGCCATCACCATCGCAGCCTCAGTTCAACCCGCAGCCCTCAGCACCAGCTCAGTCCACCTCGCAGACCTCAGCACCATGGCTAGTGAATAGTGTTATAACTAGTAACGTATCAGCTATGACGACTGTAGATGGCCAAGTGGAGAAGTGCCAAATAGAAAGGTGAATTTGATGTTTCTGGCGGGCACTCTGGAATAAGCCAAAATGGCTTCATGACTCAATTTGCAAAAGAACCTGAGAAGGACTCCTACTCCGAGGACGTCTCTAGCCCTGTATCTCGCTGGCATCGAAAAAGGCCAATGTGGACTACTCAGAAGTCAGGGATGAGAACTTCGACCTCAAAGTGGAAAAAAAAGGTAAGGGTGTCACAAAACTGAAGACCTTTGGATTCAGGAAAAATCACTTCACAGCTCCAAACTCCAAAAACGGTCTCTTCACTGCAATTAAAATTCAAAATTACATTACACCAATTTATCAGCACTGGCCCATCATCAGGGTACCGGTACCGAATAGGGTCCAGCAGATAATGCTCCAAAAATGTTCGTATAATGCTAATCATAATGCTCCAGAAACTACCTCATAATGCTGATTATAATGCTTCAGCAAGGGCTATAATGCTCGTGGTTTGGAACAAAAATGGAAGAAAGGCTGCACGTTGTCAAACTTCCAGGAAAAGATGCATAATTGTAGTCGATCTGCATCTGAAGCTGCTATGATATCTCTCACGAGCTTCACCACTTCTTAGCACTGTACGACATGATCGCGTCTCCATTGGCTGCTCTGCATTGCAACTTTGATGCAGGGCTGTGGCTGAATAATGGGTGTATCAAATCTCTTCCCTTCCTTATCCATGTAGTGAGTGGTGAAACCATTACTGCTCATGATCATTTGGGTGCTGGAAGCTTATCTTGGGAAGTGATATTCCTGCCTGCAGACAAGCTGTCACTGCTTCCACTCTGTGAAAAATATCTTCATCTGAAACAGCTCAAAATAAGCTCACGTCAGGCCAGTGACGATCTCAGATCGAGATCCCTCCCATTTGCAGTAATCCTGAACACACGTGGTCAGAAGTTATTTTGCCGCTCTACATCCTTTGTTTGCGCTGTCTTCTTCTCCTGACGTTGCGTGGAGACAAACGGTTGGCCACGATACTCTTCTTTTCTGATAGCACTTGACTGTATGCTATGCATTACAATCATCCATGCCGAACTGTACGTGCTTCACCAGGAAAGTAAGACATGTGCTGCTGAGCACTCCAAATCGTCTTGGTACGCGTCCAAGAGAAATTCTAGTTCTTTTCGAGCCTGCTGAGCTTGACTCGGCAAAGGCAGTTATTTGGAACAAGCTCTTTCTGTTTATAGCCGCTCCTTCATCCAGGTCCAAATTTATCAATGGATCAGTGTTCACTTCAGTATCGCAAGAGATGCTAGGGCCAGAGCCTATGGCATAACACTTTTTATTAACAGGAAACTCCTCTTCGTCTGTTTGATATTCACTTCGCTTACGTCTACTTTAGTCTCCTCCATGATTCTCCATGATTTCTAAACAAAACTTCCTCGTAAAACATCGTTACGGATTTTGTGTAACAGCCTCAGTTGCAACGTTGGGCATGCTACATGATACATCACATGTACATTTACCTGACTACATTGCTACATAAAGACTTTATGTAGCAATGGCATTATGTGGTCAGGTAAATATAGCATTAGTGCTAAAGCCGTAAAGGTGTTACGTGTCTACACAATCACAAAGTCATGTGCCGGTACAATACATGGCGTTGCACCTCAAGGCTTTAGCCGATTGTTGCCAAAAACCTGAGATTTCCCGACATTATCCACTATGAAACTCGTTATGCCGCCCAAACCTCACATAATGCTTGTCTTGTTCCTGTCTAATGCTCCATAATGATCTGATGCTCGGATAGTCTCATAATGCCGAATATAATGCCGGCATTATCCGCTGGACCCTACTACTGAACCTGATGATGGGCCAGGCCCAAAATTTGGTGTAATGTAATTTTTAATTCGAATCGCAGTGAAGAGACTGTTTTTGGAGTTTTGAGTTGAGAAGTGAAGTTTCCTATATGTGTAAGTGGCTGCGTTTGGAGTTTGCGGACAATTAGAAAAGTTTAACTTAGGTGAAAAAAGAAGCACACAATGTTACGAGTTATGACTAACTGTCCAACAACGTAACCAGATCTTATATAGTCAGCGAGTTAAAGTTTACCTTTGGATTCGTCAAACAAATTCACACTGGCAGGTTGGCATTGGCGTTGGTTCATTTTCAAAGATGCAGGTTGGGCGGATGAAGGAGGGGGGGGGGGGAGGGGGAGGTGCTATTCAAACAACGAGAGAGCTTGGAAGCTCAAAGCCCTACGCTATGCTACTTTGCCTAGCGAGAGTCAACTTTCTCTTTGCATTCGAGGGTAATACGACGTCGTCTACCACCTTGATGACCTAGGTTAAAAAGGCATAGGGATGTTATAAATTTATCATTTCTCCTATTTGTTTTAGACATAACCTAGGATTCGAACCCACACTATGGCCCTGCATGCATTCCCCCGATACACTTCGCATACATACTTTCTTCCAAGTTGCTTCACGTTATGACCTTGCATTTGAAAGCCCTATTTGAATATTGTGGCCACCCATCTTTGAGGGCACGGAACGGGACAGGTACAGGATAGCGCCAGGCATGCTGATGCTATCCTTGATGGTACAGTAAGGGACAGGTACGGGATAGCGCCAGGCATGCCGATGGCACAAACAAACAAACACGAAATTAAAGCTGTGTGAACCCTGGATAGCGCCAGACGTTACTGAAGTAACGTCTTTTGCATAGCTACGGGAATAATTCATTTTTGCCACATTCATTCACGTCACTTTTCCTTTCTCTGTATCCACTAGATTGCATAGATTCATTGTGTCAGAGCGGCATTCAATAAACAGCGTAATGACCAGGGGATAATGGTGGAGCAAAAGGCTCACCCTCCCGGGGAAATCCCCGAATATTTCCTGATGAGTTCACATGCACTCACCTTCACACGTCGGGAGGCTTGTCCAACCGCCGAAACGCATGCACTCCACCGCACTGTTGCCCACCAGTCGGTAGCCTTGTGAGCAGTTCACTTCGACTTGCTGTCCAATATCATAGTATTTATCTATCAAGTCAGTGCTGTGAGGGATTCTCGGAGGAGGACACTGAATGGCTGCACAATTGCAAAGGGAATTTAAAACCAAGTCAATATCCATTTTATACTATGTGGTTGAATTGAGCTCATTTGAATACACTCCTGTGCACAAGACCTTCCACAAGACCTTCCATGCTTTTGGTGATACTGTGGATCAGGGACTGAACACGTGAGCTGGGAAGGTACGCTACTTTCAGGTAATACATGAAGATAGTTTGCTGAATTGAGCTCATTTGACCGCACTACTGTGCTATACACTAACATTACAGGTAATATAATTATGTGAGAACACAGAAGGCAACAAGACCTTCAGTGCGTTTGGATGTTTTGCACCAGACACTGAACATTTGCGCACTTCACCTCAGGAAAGTCTGTTAATTTCATGAGGTTATACTTGTACATGAATGAAATCACAAGCAATGCCACTATGCCAGTTGAACGATCAGTTTTTATTTACCGCAATCAATAAAATGAGTTGAACCGACATTTTGTGTACTTTATTCATGCAATGTAAAAACGGTGGAGACGATGTGCAATAGAACGATGAAAATATGAAGAGTGTTATTTCTCTAACTTAGATTTTCTATAATAGCTCAATTTTGTTTCAGTGTCCTTTAAGTACAACGATGATTCCTGATGAGTGTTGTACGAAAACTTGTTTGAATCCATATTTTTTCTCCACACCATTTCTTCATATTTTCATTGTTTTATTGCACATTGTCTCCACCGTTTTTACATTGAATGAATAAAGTACACAAATGTCGGTTCAGCTCATTTTATTGATTGCGGTTATCAAATAATTGTCTCCTCGCCGTTTGATTTATTTAATTATTTATTTTATACGAAAGTCCACTATATTTCCGAATTTTGCGAGAAGTGGTGGCGGGGCCAGGCTGCTCTGCTGACCCTAAAGGTCTCGGCGTCTACGTAGACAAAGCGTGCCACAATGCAGTAAAACCATGAGGAAGGGAGGAGGAGGGGAAATAAATAATAGTGAGGAACGAGAACAATGGGTAGATGGTCGTGAGAGAAGCAGAGTGAAAGATAACATCACATTGTGGTAAGGAGGGAGGGAGGATGCTAGTGAGGCGCAGGTCTAAACCATTTCATGGGAAGTCGGTGGCCGTTTGCCAGTTCATGTATAGCAGATACTTGTTGCACTTTTCCTTGAAGGACTGGAGCTGTCTGGTTTGCGGCCGTGCTGGTAGAATGGTCGCTGGTGGGCTGTTCCACAAGGGAAAATTGAGTTTGGGTAGGAACCCTGGAGGCTGCTACGAGTGCGCACGGGCAGCGTTGACTTGAGTTTGAGCAGGTGGCAGTGTGCACTCTCCGTGGCTAACCTAATGGATCGACCACCCACTGGGCGTGGTTGGCTGAAGGCCTTTGAGGCCACGGCCCGGAGGTGTGCTGAGTAGGACAGTTGCGAATCGAATGCTACTCCCAGAAGTTTAATTTCCTTCTCTTCAGGAGCAGTCACGCCATTGAAGAGCACTGGGGGGGGGAGAGCTCGGGGAGGCTCGCGGTGGTCAATGATGAAGGCCTGAGATTAGGATGGTTCGAAGTTGACCTTCCACTTGGAACCCCGGTGGGAGACGGCGTCCATTGCTTCCTGGAGTTGTGTTGCAGAGTCGGATATGCTGGAGGCGGCAGAGATGCACTGATACAGTTCGTGTCATCTTAGGGGGCGAGCTCAGCACCAGCAGGCAAGGTGTCCTTGCAGTCATTTGCATACAGGAGGACTAATGCAGATCCAAAGATGCTACCTTGTGGTACCCCTGCTTGGATATGGTGCAGGGAGGACTCTTGGCCGCCCACAACAGCCTGCAGGCGCCGATTGTGCAGGTAGCTTTCCAGCCATCCGAGATTTGGGCCGTCTAGACAGTGTACGGATGCCTTGTGTAGCAGGCCAGCATGGCTGACTTTATCAAAGGTGCCTAAATATCTATCGCCAAAACATGGGCGGCTTCTCCAAGGCCGGCTGCTCTGGACCATTCACAGTGGAGTTTGGTTAAGGCGTCAGCTGTCCTCATGCCCTTTCTAAACCCTAACTGTTGCATGGAGATGATACTGCGGGACTCCAGGAAACTGGTTATCTGTCAATTGACACTCGTTTCCATCACTTTGGTTATTATAGACAGCAGAGACACAGGTCTGTAATGTTGAGGCAGGTTCTTGGATTTCTTCTGGTGAATGGGTGTGACTCTCGCTGTCTTCCAGGATGTCGACATAACCATACCATAGCAGCTAGGGGGAAACAGTTTGGAGAGTGGCTTACATCTTCAGAACTCGCGCGGGTTTGTTAGGGATATGAGCATGCATGCAACTGTATTCTTTTCATTGTATTAACTTTATTAGGTATTACGCTCCTCGATATTCATCTTGTTGAGCATTGAAGGTAGGCTTTAGTGCTGCTGTACTGCGCATCGCTCGCTACTTTTCGTAGTCAGATCATTCTGGTGCCAGAGCAACGAATTATCGTAATGTGATTATGTCTGTGGTGCCTCCTTTGCACCATGGCCGTTAGCTCGGCTTACTATAAAAAGCTCGTAGCTCTACTGATGAAGCCTATATCGTCGAAACAGCTTGCTGTCTACATGTACAGCATTGGGTAACTTTTATCATTAGGATTTTGGCGTGTTACTTGTTCATAAAAATCACAGGACGCTATGCCAACCACAGTGCGTCAAGGGGAGAAACGCCACGTAAAACAATTTGAAGTTTCTCGCAGACGCTATCGAATAAGACAAAAGGGCATGAAGACTCAGCCTACAAATGAATCGGAGGAAGGTTTCAATCTAGAGTCCGGCACCTCCGTGCCGTCGGGTGGGCCAGATTTTGCACTAATGGTAAGTGAGCCACGGGACGCTGATCAAAACTATCAACTCTGTGTTTACCCATAGCCGAATAGCTTTAAAAAGATTCTGCGAAACAAACTCAAGATGGCAAGCTGGCATCGGAGTTGTTTCCGTAACAGAGATGCAGGTGATCTGTGCATTCCCAACTAACTTGAAACCGACATTGCACCTGGCCTTGTAATAAGGGGAAGTACCGGAAACATGTCCATCGGCCAAATCTGGAGCTGTACACTTGTGTACTGCATTTCCAGGGACGACAAACATCAATAAAATTAATGCATAATACAGTGCTGGCAACTGAAATCCGACCCCCTTGTCGGTGCGCCGCGCCGGCAAGGGGGTCGGATTTCAGTTGCCAGCACTGTACTTCTCAGATGCGCAGTTACACATCCAGCGCATGATCACATGATCACAGGGCATAGTACATAAAGGGGAACTTGACCCAAAATCTAAACTATTACTTCATGGTCCGTAGAGTTTCGGGCGCTGAGTCGAATGGTGAAGGTCCCACTTCGATCCGACCAAGCGTTCTTGAGATAATAATTATCAGTTTGAAATACATGATTGTAATTTTATGCCGTGACGTCAATGAGATTTGGTGATCCTTTGGCCAGATCCAGAAACACTGGGATTTCGCATCTTCTTTCTGTTTGTCCATGGAAGAAGAAGGTATTTTGCTGTCATCAGGGCTTCTGGTTGTGTTGTTGGCTGCTATAATCTTACTGGCAACCCCCCTGGGATGAACCTGCATCAATTTCCGAAGGATTGTGCTTGGCACAGGCTGAGCAGTGCACCATAGCAGCTTTCAAGCGACATAATTATTTGCTTGACAATTTCGGGACTACAATGTATATCCTTCGCGTGTGTTCCAGCCATTTGGCAGAGGAGGATTTTCAGGATGAATTTTGTGCACTCATCCGATGCGGACGCTGGTGGATGAAACTGTGGTGTGTGCTTTTTTCGCACGCCACACTGTGAAGCGTCAGTCGAAAAGCGGAGGTGAGTGCAATATTTCAAAAAACACTAGCTACTGTATGTAGTTCTTTCTTTTCAAAAGCATTTGTAGAATTGTTTTGGACTACATCACTACGAAATGTGAAGCTTTCCGAAACCAGCCTGATGACAGGTGGACGGCAGTAGATCTACTGCTTCCCTAGGCTATACTGCGTGCCACCGATGAACCTAGCTGCGATTGCTGTTCTTGATTTTACAGGAAGAAGATCAAGAGCGGCTGTACCATCGGTCGCTGTGACTCACTGTTGAGCTACGACCAATGCCACCGCCCAAAGCCTTTTAAGGTTATAGGAAGGACTGTTTGCAGCGCCAGCGCCTCTAGCTGGCATGTTTTTTTCCTGTATGAACAGACAGTATGTACTGCTGATAAGCTACATCACGCAATGACCTCCAGTTCAAGGAGAGAAGATAGTCCACATACGGGCAACAGTGTACGCCTATTCAGGAACTCGTTGCGTTTTCTCAGCATGGATGCAGATGAGAGCCAGACATTATTATTATTGTGTGCGTGCACGCGCGTGGGTGTGTGTGCGCGCACGCGCGTGAGTGTGTGCAGACGTGAGTGTGTTTACGCGCACACGCGTGGGTGTGTGTGTGTGCGCGCACTTGCGTGAGTGTGTGTGTGCGCGCAGGCGCACACATGCGTGTGCTTTTGTATAACGTAATATAACATTCCAAAGATATTCACGTTATCTGTTCTGTGTTCTCCTTTATGTCATTCTCTCCCCCTTGTGGGAGGGACATGGAATGACAAGTAGTAGATGCATTGCCGTTAGTAATCCTGAGGGATGTGTGCGTGTGCACGCAAGTGCATGAGTGTGCGCATGTGTGCGTGCACGAGCATGTGCACAGGCACTTGTATGCTTATGCACTCGTGTGCACACGCGCTTGTGAAATTGTGTGTGTGTGTGTGCATGAGCATGTGTATGACTACTATACGATGTGCCCACCAAGGTGAGCACATGTGCGTGCGTGTGTGTGGGGCGCAGGCGGATATGTGCACACGTTTTGTAATGATAATCAAGAAGGACAAAGAACTGTTCCGGTAATGCAGTCATGAAACACCACAGTAGGGCAAAACGCACTCAATCTAATACTGTGCTGCTGCTGCTGCTGCTGCTGCTGCTGCTGCTGCTGCTGCTGCTGCTGCTGCTGCTGCTGCTGCTGCTGCTAGAGTGCAGAGCGTAATGTTCGGTACACAGCTACGTGAAATACAAGAGAACGTCTCAGCATTCTGTAAAGACGAAGTGATACCAGTAAACCAAAAGGTGAGAATGTATTTCGCCACAATACGAATTGAGGTGCAGTCCACTTATGTGAGATAAAGCACAAGTGAACCAATACACATTGCACGACGAGGCTTGCACGGAGATAATGCTAGCCATGTTACGCAGCAAAGTGCATGTAAAAGAGTACGAGTGAGGAGACTATTGAGTATGATTTTCCGGGGCTTGACTTGACTTCAACAGACAGAGACAAAAGAATGAAGGGGGTATTTCTTTCGGGCAGGTACTTATTTACTGACTTTTACGGTAGTCTCAATGACGTAGAAGGGCGTTTTTGGGGGGGGGGGGTGTCGCGGCCGCATGACGTCATGGCGCGTCCCCCGAAAGTACAATTTCAACCGAAGATATCTCAGGAACGCTTGGTCGGATCGAAGTGGGACCTTCACCATTCGACTCAGCGCCCGAAACTCTACGGACCATGAAGTTTTGATTTTTGGGTGAAGTTCCCCTTTAAAGAATGCAGTACAGGTGTAGTACGCAATGTCAAAGGTTATAGGGATGAATATAAGACCATCAATTCAAGACTGATCACCGAAACATTTTACGATTCGTGTGAGATCCAGTCATACAGAGTATACTCAGCCGTGGATAACGCCACCACTCTCAGACATCAGGGAGAAGATTCAGAACTGAGGGAGATGAGTAGAACTGGACCATCAAAAAGCTGAATCTGCCGTTCACTACATCCATGTGTCCCTCATGCCAGGCGACGAGTTCCCACTGTGCCCCGGAGCACGAATGAAAAGAACTTTTCCGCTTTCAAAGAGTACTCGAACCTGGTATCTTCTGTTTCTCAGTAATGGGCCGAGACTGTCCCACTATGCCTGACTGCACTGCAACATAAAATTAATTATTATGAAACTTTTAAACTTTACCGTTGCAAATGGGAGTTGGGGTTGGGGTCGACTTCCAGGCAGCTGGAGTAGCTGGAGTACTAGTTGTTGATTTTTTATATGATTCACAGGCACGATTGCTATGGCCGTGAAGTTGGTAGCCAATGTTACATGTGTAGAAGGCCTCTGACGGGAAAACAAGTCCTGATGGATACATGATAATCCCATTGGTGATCGGAGGCAAAACAGGGCAGCTGTTGGTGAGGTCTAGAAAATCGGAAGCAAAATGAGGGAAAGAATTCATAAAGGGTTGGCGGGACCGTGATCACTAGTAGTAGGTCCACTTACACATGTACCTACTTTGAACGCAATACTTAAGATACTGTTCCACAGTGTGAACATGATCTCTCTTCTCCTCTTCAACACACACACACGTACACACACACGCACACGCGCGCGCGCACACACACACACACACAAACACATTGTATCCGTTGCCACGAGAAGCCACCAAGTAAAAATAAGAGCTCATCGGCAATATTGTATCCGAAACATGTACCGACAATGTGTTTTTAACAGTAAAAGTCAAGAACCCTACTTGCGGCATCAGGCTTGTTGTACTTGCATATCGTCACGTTGGTGTTACTGCATGCTGGTCCTGGATAGCAACGACGGTTTGTTCCAGTACTTGAATCCAACCATGCTGATACGCTGTTTCCAGGGTGCGCTGCGGCTATGTGCGCAAGGAAAGCGAGCAAGCAATTCATGTTCGTACCGCTAAAGTCGGTGGAGCTGATCAGGGCAAAGCTGACTCCTGGCGCTGCTGTCTGGCACTTATCTGCAGCTGCAGTTGCGTTGTTGTACTTTGTAGACCATAGCAAACCACTGATGTAGTATAGACCAGTCGGGGAGTTGCAATTGAAATGTTCTGAAAATAACCAAAGAAAGTGATACAAAAATGGTGTGATTTCAATCATTGTGTCTGAACCTCATCCGCATCACTCGTCTTAACTCGTAAGTGAGGCTTCTTAATCCTTTACATGCATGTATGTTGTGTCTTGTAAGCCCACAGTAAAATTAACTCCAGGACCCTTCCAGGTTTGCTGAATATATCGTTACCCTTCAAAAGATTAAGTTGTAGAACATGTACATGTCCGTGCACGTGATTCTTTTAGATGACACAGAACACATCAATTATTATTATTGTTACCCAGTATCGAACATGCAGCGGATTGAATTCTGCCCACCATCCTCGTCCGGACATTGCAGTATGAATCCCACCTTCCTCTGATTCAATGCACCAGAGCATGTCCCCAGTGAATACTCACCCACATGTTGGCCTGCCGATTGAAGCGTTCCTATGCATGCTAGGAAGAGAAGCCGGGACACTACATCTCGAGTACTGAGCGACATACTGACAGCAGTCCGGGATCTTCCGTTGACTTCTTTCTGAAACAAAGCACAAAGCAGGACACCTTTGTTTGTCACAAAGTTATGTTGAATAAAAGAAAAGAAACCGGGGCTCCCGAACCAGGCAGGCGCTCATTAGGTCATTAGCCACTCTGTTCACAAGCTGCGCATTTTGATGTGATAAAATCCAATTTTGCGGAACTCTGAGAGAAAGGGACGCACCTCGAGTTTCAAGTACATGTATTAGTTTATGCAAAAACTGCGCAGTCTCAAGCTCGCGGAGCTCTCCAGTTTATCTTGTGTGAACCACGGCTGTGCTTGGGCAGGGGGTCCACAAAGACTGAGTAGTCTGGCCTAGTTAAAGGGGCACTCCGGCTTCATTTTCGACGCCGAGTTTTCGATGCCAAGACGAAGGTTGGTGAAAGAGAAGACGCCTCGAACAAGAACGAGTCTCCAGAAGCGATCGAGTCGAGCAGGAAGACGACTTTTGAATTTCGCCGAGCGAGCGCTGATGACGTAATGAGGGATTAGCTTGCCAGTGGAAATGCATCTGCGCACATACATTTCGCATACTTTTTGGCCAATTTTCAATCGAAGAGGAGGTTGTTTTCTATGTTCTCTCAACGTCGTGAGCGATCCCGTCTTCTATATCCTTCCAGGTACCCTGAAGGTCCTCCGGAGGAGAATTTATCTCCAGCAAAGCGTTGTTGATCCGCTAAATTCGTCTTGAGACATATTCACCCAGTGCAGTGCTGATAAATGTAGAATGTTGAATCTGTGATAATTGTCGACGATGGAGAGAGAGGTTGATAGCCGCTGTCGCAGGGAAAGTGAAGCTGCTGGAAGTAACAACGGGGAGTTTGTTAGCATCACATGAGCATCCAGACTTCAAAGCAGCTTGACGGAATCGGGGAGTACTGACTATTTGTCTCGCCCTCAGTTTAGTGAATTTTATGACCAGAAATTATTCGATCAGGATCCCTTCTACAAGATGTGTAGTGTAGTACAGGTGATTTCTGAACTTGACGATATGGAGACTGACCAGTAGACCTACCAACAACGTGTACCTGCAGGAAATTCACCCAAGGCTATTGCTATCCTCTTCAGTGGCTGTTGTTTTTTAGTAAAAATATGTTCACTTCTCTCAACATACTCCTGCATGGCAGCAAGAAGGTGCGCTATGGAATTCAACGCCACAATCTTCGCCCAGCTGTGGATGAAGCATGGTCAAGTCATGGCAGTGCACATACTTGAAACAGATGAGAAATTGAAGTTCATTTGTGATGGAAAGTTTGACAGCCCCAGTGACCGAGTCAAGCGTTGTCTTTTGCCGTGGCACAAATTGCTGAAGAATCCGAGATGGTCTTGGAATTATGCACATGGATACCACCAGAAATAATGGTGGCATGAACCATTGTGGAATGGGACAGTTCACGGAGAATACTGGAATAGCTCTAGTATCTCTAGGTGATTGTAAATCCTGTTCTGGCTGATAGCTTCGGCCTGCTGCGCCCGTCCATGTACAATGATGGTAACATGCATTTCTGTTTTCTACATATTTGCTGGCTACTGTACTGTGGTATTACAGTTGCAGGTCCCTTATATATAGAAATATGTTCAACCCCCCCCCCCTCCCCCTCCCACATTATAAATATGAACGAACAATTTCACTGTTGGACTCGCCGGCGGCTACAACATATAGAGAGCAAAGGATTAATTTATAGCAAAGAAAAGGACCAGGGGACTACAAGTTCCACTATAATGGCCACGAACAATTTAACTGTATTTGAAATAATTTTGTTTGATACCCTGAGAACTCTGAAACTTTGCAGCACTGTGGATTATATGTGGATACAACATTTATGGAAGGAAAAGTGGAATATTCTAACACATTGTTCAAATAATTATAGCACTGTTGAGATTGTGAGCACATTCCAATCAGCACTCTACATATTTATAAGCGGTGGCAATCGTTAGGGATAGGTCATGAGTTGTCAGAGTGCTCGAGTATATGAGAGAATGTTTCGTTTGTCTAATCGACGGCTCGTTTGAAGCCAGAGTTGTTTGAACTTGTTTCAGTCGACTTGATTCTAGACCGTAGTCGAAGGAGTACTATGAAGTATACACCAGACGTAGTCCGAAAGGTATCTCGTGGAATTCTGTCGGTACACATCAGGTATCAGCTTGCAAAGATGGCTCCTCTCTGTTTCTTGAAAGCCTGTATAGTTGGACTGTGGCTCCAGCGATTCCCTTCTCAGAGCAGATACCATACCCAATACGGTCAATGCATATTGGACAGACCTGTGTGCACAACAGAAATAGTGGAGAGAAATCTCTCAGCTCATGAACACATCAGTGAAGTTTGAACTGCCGTTGTTTGTGGCCATCAGTACAAACCTATCGACTATAAGAATAATGTGCAAGAAAAACCTCGACCGTAAAATCCCGCCAGAGCGCCCCGTCTCTCCCATCCGCCCCTCCCTGACTTCTTGTCAGGGACGTGATTGATTGTATCCTCGTATGACTCTGTCGCAGTCTGTGATGCCGTACTGCACTGTAGACGTGTGCTCGACCCCGTTGGAAATGTACGCAACAGTGCCCACCCTCCTGACCAGGGATCGCACAAACCCTGCGTTTTGTCGGATCTGTTCGACTCCGGGCTCTTGACCTTTGGTCGGTGTACGAGATGCACGAACAGTTTTCGTAGGGTGAGTACTTTTTCATGTGGCACTGAATGCGGCAAGTAGGACTCTCCCATCCGCCCCTCCCCACCTGAAGCGTCGAGGAGGTAGGGGCGCTCTGGCGGGATTTTACGGTATAACTACAGCTGGGGCCATGGAATTATAAAGCATCTAACTTAGGGAACTGCCGATTCTGGTCTGAGTTGCGTTCGAGGCCTGGAATTCATGATGGCTATCGTATGTTGCATTGACCAGAGATCATATACAACTTCCAAAAATGCCACATTGAAACACGCACCACTTTCGAGTACTTTGGTATTCCCCACCAAATGGGCATTCGTTCCCGGGGTGGCAGGCGTCACCATTCGTTATGCCTGGATCAGATTTCATTGACCCCAACTGTCATGAAGAATCATTTTTACTTTGACTGGATTTCAGTACAAGTTGTAGAACTGCAGAATCAATTTTGTTGTATTTGGGCAACCATTTCTCTACATTTCTCTATTTGGAAACTTATGATAGAATTTTTTTATAAAATACATGTCCAAATTCCACATCTACCCAAATCGGAATACTTGATCACGTATTCAGTATTAAACGGAATGTTTAGAAACCGCCAGGGAATAGGAATGTGCTAACGAGAACTCCAGGCCAGGGAGTCTGGGTACTAGCATACGAACAAAACAAGATAAAAACTCACCAGTATACTTGTAGTAATTCATGTCGGTGTAATATTCACGATAAGCAACGAGGCACCCTCCGATTTGGTCAAGCTGCTTTGAAGTCTGGTTGTTCAGATGATACAAACGGGCTCCCCATTGTTACTTCCAGCAGCTTCACTCTCCCTGCGACAGCGGCTATCAGCCTCTCTCTCTCCATCGTCGACAATTATCACAGATTCAACATTCTACATTTATCAGCACTGAATATGTCTCGAGACGAATTTAGCGGATCAACAACGCTTTGCTGGAGATAAATTCTCGTCTGGAGGACCTTCAGGGTACCTGGAAGGGTATAGAAGACGGGATCGCTCACGACGTTGGGAGAACATAGAAAACAACCTCCTCTTCGATTGAAAATTGGCCAAAAAGTGTGTAAAATGTATGTGCGCAGGTGCATTTCCGCTGGCAAGCTAATCCCTCATTACGTCATCAGCGCTCGCTCGGCGAAATTCAAAAGTCGTCTTCCTGCTCGACTCGATCGCTTCTGGAGACTCGTTCTTGGTCGAGGCGTCTTCTCTTTCACCTACCTTCGTCTTGGCATCGAAAACTCGGCGTCGAAAATGAAGCCGGAGTGCCCCTTTAACGTTGCAGCTAGCTGCGGACGTTCGGAAGTGATACGTGCGAAACGCTAGCAGCAGACGGGTACGGTATAGATTCAAACTTCCAGAACTACAATGATTGTACTAAACAGTACCCCACGATAACTGTAGTCTGGCAGTGGACACTACAAAATCATGCATGTGGTTTGCGCTGGGTCAGAGGTGACAGCTTTGAACAAGTGTCGTTTGACACTTCAGCCTTTTCCAAGTGGACGGGATTCTTATATTCCCAGATATAGAAATCGTCATGCACTCGCGGACACCCTTGCTTTTCAACGGTGATCGGGAATGGATAAAGGAAGACAGAAGAGGACTTTTCGACGTGATTATGGGCTGCTTTGACGGTGCAGAAGTCCGCGAACTGGTCGGGACACATGCCCTGTCAAAGCTATTGGAGGAGTTCAACAGCGCGCACATCAGACTGTACTGCGATAATGAAATAGCGGTTGGTTGGTTGGTTGGTTGGTTTATTTTAATTCGCATAATGAACAGGAACTACAATAGGCCCAATAATATAAAGGCGAATGGATAAGCCGCGTTTAGAAAAGAGAGGACAGGAATTAGCAAATTACGAAAGAAAAATTAATTATCTGACAGAGGAGTCAAGCGAGTATCAGGGGTGACAGGGCTAGGGTGGTCGTGGAGAGCTAGGGGGCGGGCTAGTCTGAACAACAATATGGTAAGCAACTTATTCTAAACCTTTTCTATCTTGCTATGGTCCGAACAGCAGGCAGGCACAGTGGGTTGGTCAAAGACCATGATTGAGATACGAGAGGTACCTGGTTCAAGTCCTGCCTGGGAGCGGTTTTTCCAGCCGTGCTGCTACCCACAGTCAACTGGGAACTTGTGGCCAGGCACAAGGGGTACATGGATGCAGCTAATGGGGTCGTTTTCGGCACTTGTGCCAGTGGTTGTGAGACTTATCCACTCACCCCCACCGTTAGGCGCTGCATCTGCCGCTAGGGTTTATCGGGTGTTAGCGGCCGTCGTGAGTTCCCTTCGGGAACGGACACGATAATTTACTTACTTACTTATGGTCCGAACATCATCCGGCAGCATGTGCCAGAGTGCAGATCCTGCGACGGACGGCCTAGAAGCGCCAGAGCGAGTGGAGGATGGCTGACTGAGCAGACCACTGGACCTCAGACGGGTTCTCCTGCCAGTAGATATGACGAACAGTTCAGACAACGTGGCACTAGCTTTCCCGTGAAGGCACCTCCAGACAAACACTAGTAGCTTGCGCTTGCTGAGTTCGCCTACGCGGTACAAGCCGTGCTGCACCAGCAGGAGATGCCCGGTTGTGTGGGGTGGGTGGTCGTCAATAGCTCGGATAGCCCTGTTCTGTAGCAGACCCAGGCGATAAAGCTGGCGAACAAGGAGCGCGGGGAAGAAGGCAATACTGCCATAGACTATGTCAGGGATGACAACAGCCTGGGCGAAGAGACGCCGTGCAGATCGGCGGTGATCAGAGATGCGATTGGCAGTACAGCAGACCGAGCCTGAAAGACCATATGCCAGATTTTCGCAAGTCTTGGTTTGAACCTGACCATCAGCGCTGGCATGAAGACGGTAGATTTATTGGATGTGACACTGGATATGTCAACCGGGAAATACAATCATCCAACAATTGCCAAAGATGATCAGCAGACGACTAACAGACAGTTTATCAAGTGACCGACACGTATTTGAGGAATCGGCACCAGCGTGCAACGATGCCCTCGGAGAGAGTGGATATGTGGAGCGAGGCGAGCATGTAGAATAGAGGAGTGAAGAGACACGACGAAGAAAGGAAAATAGGCGGCGCAACATCACATGGCACAACCATTTTAGCCTGGTACCCACCACACAGCTGATTGAAGTGACTTTTTTCTGGACAGTGAATCCGCATTTTTCTTTTTTCTTTTTTTCATGAAGTTGGTTGTTCCAACGAGGAACACACGCTTCTGGCCGACACTTGATACTTGACTGACTCACGACTGCCATCCGGAGCACACGAGGAGCACGTCGCACCTTCCACTCGGCAAACCTACAAGAAAGCACCGCTCCCTGCTCAATACACAGTGTTTCGGGGAATTCACCCCTCATCAGTTGAGCGTGAGTAGGCTGAGGAAGATTGTGTCTGGAAAGCGAAGAGCTGCGCTTCGGTCCTCTGAGCTGTGCTGAGGAGCTCTAACGGAGCGAAACAGTTGAGTATATAATTATATTATGTTGGTTTTTTTACTAGCAAACACAGCCCTACTAATAATAATCAGGGGAAGAGGACAACTGAACTGCTCTCCAGGCCAAACCATACCCAGGGATACAAAATTACAGAGAAGTTTTGTTTCCAGCGCGACAAACACCATGTGAAGTCCCAGGTAGCAGCGTGAGTCAGAGTCGCTCATGGAGATGTGCTAAACAGACGTTGAGAGCCAGTATAGCTATTCACAACGCTGTCACCTCCAACAAAAAGTCGCACGTCCGCGTGATGATGGCAGTCGTGAGTCAGTCAAGTGCCGGCAGGAAGCGTGTGTTCCTCTTTGGAACAACCAACTAACTACTACTTCATGACCCATACCGCCGAAGACGCAACTTCTAAGTTCTTTTTTCTACAAGTAAATTTTTCTAAAAAGTAAAAAGGACCAAGGAACTACAAGTTCCACTATAATGTCCACTAACACCACCAGTTACTAAACAATCAGCTCATGCTATAACATTGCACGACACTGACCGACTGTACTGACGTTCTACAACTAACTGGCTAACAGCTCTAGCACATCTTGGATGCGCACTCCAACAGCCTTCCAACTTGGAAGGTTATAAGTTATAGAAATAACATGAGGAGGGGAAGGTGAGCGCAACCAATATAAGCACGAGCTGAAAGTCTCAGCTGTGCAGGACGTTGGCGGATGTTCATGCATGTCGATGACGATACTGGCAAGACCATCGGACAATACAGTCAAACCACGATTCAAGGACGCAAAGCAACATTCCACACAACTTGCGTGGCTCAAAAGATGCAAGATCAAGAAAAGGGGAAGCTATGCGAACAAGAATCATGCAAACCCGAACGCCTCAGTAAAACAGCACTGTACTTCGACTATGACAATTCAGATGGACAATAACCAGCGGTAACAAGCCCCAGTATAACTTAGAACCGTCTAAGTTGGAAGGCTGTTGGAGTGCGCATCCAAGATGTGCTAGAGATGTTAGCCAGTTAGTTGTAGAACGTCAGTACCGTCGGTCAGTGTCGTACAATGTTATCGCATGAGCTGATTGTTTAGTAACTGGTGGTGTTAGTGGGTATTATAGTGGAACTTGTACTTCCTTGGTCCTTTTTTACTTTTTATATTATATATATAATTTAATAATCCTTGGCTCTCCATCCGAGCTCATTTTTTTCATTCTTTTTTTTCTTTTTTTTCTTTTCTTCAACACACACAACGCACCATATACTCCGGGATAAACTGGCTGTTGGTAACCAGTCAGGAGAATGAAAAAAGAGCTAGGAGAATGAGAAAGAGAAGAAAGATGTGAGCAACCATAATCGTCGGGAATTGAACCCGCAACCTCTCAATTGGAAATCGACTGCACATGCCACTGCACCATATGGAACACACACACACACAAAACGGGCGCGCGCGCGCGCGCACACACAAACACCCACACACACCTCAGACCTGTCCATCGCTGAAGCGATGATAGCGAACAGCCATGTTAGACATAGCAACTTGTGCTGGGATTACATCATTCAACAGCTTGCAAGGTTGATGAATTGACCGCCACTAATTTTAGCCTGGTATCCACCACACAGCTGACTAAAGTGGCTTTTTCTGGCCAGTGAATCCCTATTTTTCATTTTTCAATTTTTCAATTTTTTTAATTCTTTTTTTCATTCTTTTTTGACACACACACCACACCTCATATTCCGGCCTACACTGGCTGTTGGTAACCACCCAGGAGAGTGAAAGAGGAGCAAGGAGAATGAGAAAGAGAAGAAAGATGTGTGACACACACACACACACACACACAAACAGACACAGAAGGAATATGATGTCTAGTGGCAAGCAAGAACATCTTACCTCCGTAGCTCTGGTATTCAGTAGGACATGTGTAGGTCTTTTTCGAGTGCCCAGCACACGAACTTCGGTACCTTGTACCGGATCAAACAAGGCAAAAGTCGATCTGCGTTATCCAACCTTTAATGGTCGCACGGATTCGTCCCTTTTCTAAGATGCTGCAGTTCCCACGACAGCCAATATAAAACTAGAATCAGAGTTACTCCGAAAGGTCTAGTCCCTGCAATTCTCATCAACATTCACCTACATGTTGGACATCATAGCTCATCTTCAAAGCATCAACCTGTGAACTAACAACTAGCGATTAGTTCTTACCAGGAACGTGGCCCAGTAGCATCCTTCGCAGACGCAGCCGCAACACCCCGTCACTCGGCGTCTTGATAGCAGCGGCCATACGATGAGCAGGTGCATTTCAGAGCCCAAGCTTAGTGTAACAGCTGTGTGTGTGTGGGGGGGGGGGGTGGTTCGCACTAAGTGCCTGTGGGAACAGCAGAGTGTGATCACCTGCTGGGGTTCTTACCAGGTGTCGGGTCTGACGAAACGCACAGATGCTAGAAATGCCAGCTGAGCACAGCCCACAGTTTCCTCGGAGACAAGAATGCGATACTACTGCGAAGAAGTAAACTTGTGTGCAACCACTTGTTATCGTAGTCAACTGGTCCACAATAGTGTCATGCATGAGGAGTACCGTTAGATATTGGCGTCCGTTTTTGTACAATTTGTTTTCCCAAAGCTTCCCCTTTCTTTATCTCTGATATTGCTGACCCACCCAAGTGGGGTGGTGTGTTGTTTTACTGCTTCAAATTGTAGTTAAACTGCATTGTCATGTTATTAGCTTGTCTCGTCATCGTCCTGTAACGGTCAGCATTCTTTGTTGCTGTGGGACTTAGCTTGTGCACATTCTCGCTGCGCTCACCCCCTTCCCCTCATTGGTCCTACCATAACCTTGAACCTTCCAAGCTGGAAGGCTGTTGGTTTGCGCACTGGAGATGTGTTAGAGCTAGGTCTCAGGTCGTTGAATGTCTCAGTAGCCTGTCAGTTTTGTGCCCTGTTATCGCACCCTCTGATCTTGTTACAGTCGTGAATAGTTTCATCATAACTCGGTTACATTTGATTTCTTCTACATGTATGATTCGAACTTAGACTAGTTGTTGGAGGTGACAGCGTTGTGAATAGCTACACTGGCTCTCAACGTCTGTTTAGCACAACTCCATGAGCGACTCTGACTCACGCTGCTACCTGGGGCTTCACGAGGTGTTTGTCACGCTGGAAACGGAGCGTCTCTGTAAGTTTGTATCCCTGGTGATGGTTTGGCCTGGAGAGCAGTATATAAGTGGTGCTTTTCAGGCACAATCTTCCTCAGCCTACTCACGCTCAACTGATGAGGGGTGAATTCCTCGAAACACCGTGTATTGAGCAGGGAGTGGTGCTTTCTTTCAGGTTTGCCGAGTAGAAGGTGCGACGTGCTCCTCGTGTGCTCCGGATGGCAGTCGTGAGTCAGTCAAGTGTCAAGTTCGGCAAGAAGCGTGTGCTCCTTGTTGGAGCAACCAAGTTCATGTATTTTGATTATTATAATTATGCTGGTTCAGTATCCGAGTTAAATATAGCAAGGACATTGCATGTAACTTCATCATGTGTTTAGCAAGAAGGAGTAGATCTTGAACACGGAGCAAAACCTGTAAATCTGTAAACCTGTTGTGATGAAGCCGAGACCCAAGGTCGGCAGAGCATCCCAGACCACGCCACCACTCCCCTTATTCATGGCTCACACATGACGGGTTTACGTGGCTCTAGTAAAAAAAATAAAAAAGTAAGTGCACGGAGCATGACCGTACATGTACAGTACAACCTGGTGTAAGCGACCTCTGCGTTTAGCGACCACCTGCTCTTAACGACCGTTATTCCATGCACAGACAGTTCTACACAGACACTTGGGGACCTGGTTTTAACGACCACCTGGCTTTAACGACCGCTTTTGCCTGCACCGTGGGGTGGTCGCTTAATTAAACCAGGTTTTACTGTACATGAACATGTACTTGGATTGCACCGCTCAAAACAGCGCTTGATGCCTGGGGGCTAGTGGGGGTAGAGTTCTGGAGCACAGCAGTTCGGGTGGTCGGTTGCAACTCCGAGCTTTACGTTTAGCAATCATCCGATAACACAATAAAAGCACATAAACCTTGAGTGGTGATAATGTCAGCGACTGGGCACCGGTTTCATAATAATTATGAAACCTACCAGTAAATCGTGGACAGCTTACCCGACTTGAGTCGGTCCACGGTCCCCGATGGCATGTTGCCGCCAGATGTGTTTGCATCTCATTTCAGGCAAGGACGTGTGTCTACGCTGGTAAACAGCCCTCCTCTCAGTGGTGTATGCAGCCTTCGTTTGTGACGGAAAGAAATTCTGTAGAAATACTGGAGACTAAATCTTACGCAGGTCATTGGCTCCCATCTCCACTGAATTGAAAGACTGACAAACTATGCCCTTTCGGCATCATCAGGGTATTGATGATAGATGCCACATTGTTGAGGACCAGGAAACGGTCACCAAGTATAAATACAAAACAATACTGACGGTGAATGCACACATCCTTCGCACACATCCTGCGCGCACATTTCACGGCAAGCCCATCACATTCCTCACTTGTAAGGTGAACTAAAAAAAACACAGAAGCAGTGGGAAACGTGAGCAACCGCAGTACATTAGGGAGGAATCTCACGTCTAATTGAACTCTTTATAGGAGAATATGCTTTTTAAAGCATTCATCACCTACATGTACATGTATAAAGGTGTTGACTGTATGTCATACATGCATGTGCCCAATTTTTTTATTTTTTTTACAAAAACCACACACCATTTGACGGCACAAAGCAGCAAGGCAGCGATGAGACATATGGAATGGCAGGAGTGGGGGACAGGCAGGGGTAGCTTGACCGACCATAGGGTCTCGGCTTCGTTGCAACCCAAGCGCTCCACAGTACGCCTGTGCTGGGTCAGGTGGCAACCTCTAGTGGAAATTCCAAGTGATAGAGATGTCGATATGCAGCTACCATCCGTGAGATCTAATCAATTAAGGGGGCAGACTGGTCATCGCAGTTGACTGGTAGCTGGCACGTCCGGACTACTACTAAACGATGTTTTTGTCGCTTGATTGTATTTCTCCAATTAGCGGTTACAAAACGCACAAAGGAAGCGAACAGCAAGGAAGCGAATGGATGTGTCATGAAGTACGAGGAGAAATCAAGCAGAATGTGGCTTCAAGTAGCTCCCTTTGCGGTAACGAAGCGTCCTTGCCCAGAATCTTTGGAAGAGGAAATTCTCAATACTTAGTGTTTGGTACAATGGTAGACGCACCAAAAAGCCTCCGCTACCCTCGCTCTTCCGTCCCGATAGTGCATCCTAAGTAAATCGGCCTCTCACCGGCCGCCCCGTCTCACCAACGTACAACGTAAAAGAAATACAATGTAACATGTGTGCCTAGTAGTACTAGTACTGTCGTGGACATGGACATCCAGTCGATTGACCGGGGCCGGCGCCCTCAGCCCATACAGAACGTTGCATGCAGTGCACATGTTGATCCGATTCGACGGACCCGCACCCTGCAGCGCAAATTCATGCATGTCACTCTGTGTACTGCTTACCTACGGCTGCATGGCCCGCGCCTTGGGGCCGCTAGACGTGCGACAGGATTTCCATGTCCACGAGAGTAGAATAGACACCACCATTGATGCCTTGATTACTGACTTTTCGCCAAGCTCGCATCATGTGCGGGTCACTCCATGATCCATTGGCCAAGCTCTCTTCGCTTCCGCTCGCTGCTTCTCACGCGGACAAGCAAGTACTAGTACGCTGCAAGCCGATAGTACCAACGACGTTACTATACGTGTCCCTCAAAGGCGCTGAGAAAGATGGAGGTCTCAGGTGTTCTCTCCTGTGTAAAGAATACACCTAGTTTTACGTGTGAAAAATCCCGGAAGTAAAAAGTAATACAACGTGGTTGAAATGATGGAGAGACTCTCGCACGCTTCCAGGAAGAATGCGGTAGTCATGACACGATCTTCGCCCTCGTCGTAGATGGACTCCTGTTCCACAGGCATTAGTCAATCCTCAATCAAATCACGTTACTGCATCACACCCTGCATCATTGATCGGCTTTTGACGTGTGTACCATCAAGGTAATAATTCAAGACGCGCGAGGCAAGAAAATGCTACAGACTTGACCACAAAAGATATAAAAGAATGAAGCAAACTCGCGAACTCTACCTGCATCCGGCGAAATGCGCGAAATGGCAATCAGACGTGCCAGGTAGTATCAATGCATGAGCTCAGGCTAGAGAACAGCGCAAGTGCCGATTGCACTGTGCCCAGAGCACAAGCCCAGGCCAGAGGGTGGAACCGTCAAAGCAACTGGAGACGTCCGCTCCAGCACAACGCTGGAGACCTTCAAAGCTGCAGCACTACCTTACGCAATTGGTCATTGACTGTGCCTGTTGTACTCCTTGCTAAATACCTGCGACAGTACCGAATGCCATGTTTGACAAATGGATCCGTACCATTGATCTTCAGCTGACTATCATTTCCAGTGCATACGCACTTTTTCTCTCTTTCATTCTTCTCTCTTCGCCACCTTGTTATTGGGAAGAAATTCCCGTTTGGATTTTGTGAGCTACACCAATCACTAAAAGAAAGAGAGATATTAAATTATGTAAATAATCGACGCGGAGACAACAATTTTATAATAGCTATAAAGAGAACAAATTCTGCTGTCATCGCCACACTACAACAAAGTCATGAAGGTTTACCAAAATCGATTTTCTTGTCACAATCATCAGTGGAAAGCCGTGACTGAAGAATAACCATGCTAAATCAATGGTTTATATACATTCAATAATGTGTTACGAGAACAAAACAAAGTGCTAAAATAGAATGAGGGAAGGTGAGACAATAGAAGTGAAGTAAGAGCTAAGTGCAACATTCCGTCCGACCACGTCTCTATGGGCTCCCAAAAATACATAAACCGAACTGTCCGTTGCGCCCCATATTATCCATGGTCGCATCACCGCAATATAATATCTCTAAATGGCTGTGTGGTTGGCTTGACATCGTGCAAAAGTTCTATTGCAAACATACAGTCAAAGACACCTTCGAATTCATTGACGTCCTTCGCTCCCACCCAGTTCCGGCCTCCGCGCATATGTGCTCGTTTGATGTTGTGAGTCTATTCATGAACGTTCCGTTAGAAGAGACTATCAATATTTGCCTAGATGTGTTGTACCGAAATGATGAAGTTGATACGCCGTGGATATCGGAGACGGCATTCCGGAAACTGATGTTGCTCGTGACGACTGGTGTGGAGGTTTCCTTCAGTGACATTATGATTGTATAGGCAGGTTGATGGGGTAGCCATGGGCTCTCCATTAGGTCCAGTATTAGCGAATGTGTTCGTTGGTTACTGCGAGTCACTGATTGCAGAACAGTTGTGGCCAGCATTGTACGTTCGTTTTGTTGATGATTCCTTCACCTGGTTTGACTCTCTTGAAGATAGCCAAATCTTTCTTGGTATTCTAAATGACCTACATCCTTCCATACGTTTTACTTGTGAGCACGAACAAGCGAACAAACTTCCCTTTCTAGACGTCCTTGTGGAAAAGTCTAGTCAGGGCATAGTAACATCTGTGTACAGAAAGCCTACATTCACCGGCCAGTACATAATGTTTGATTCGTATTGTTCGTACCAATACAAGGTGAATTTAGTGCGTAACTTGGTGGATCGAGCAAAGCGTATTTGCTCCTCTTCCAAACTAGCTGAGGAACTGGACTTCCTAAAGTCAGTTTTTCTAAAGAACGGGTATCCCGACGATCTCTTGAAGGAGCTCATGAGCGAAAGGCTGCATAGAAAGGAAATACGTTTGGCCCGGACAAATGTCCCACGTATCTTTCTCTCCCTTGGAAAGGTAACCTCTCATTATCCATGAGTCGCGTGGTCCGGAAAATTGTACAACAAACGTACTACGCGGTACATTTTGTACCCGTTTTCACAACTGTACATGCGTTCACGGTGAGGAAGGATGTCCTACCAACCCAACTCGCATCTTGGTATACCAATTTGAGTGCCGACAATGCGGTAGTCGGTACGTTGGTAGGACTCTTCAACATCTGAACGCACGTATCAAGCAGCACGTCCCACTGCACATGCTGACTGGCTCGGCACGGGCACTGCGACCCAAACGCGGCAGGCCACCTAAGAACCCTCGATCACAGCCATCGTTAGCACCATTGCCGTCGACGGCAATAGTGCCTCCATTACCCGTATCGAGAGCCGTGGAGATGGATAATGTGCACATTGTCACCACAACACAATGCACCATAACAACACAAGAGAGTACACCACAACAACATCCAGCTCAAGACCAAAGTGGACGCTTCGATGAGGTGATGCCCCCATCGCCATCGTTGCCGTTGCCTCCCCCAGAACCGCCACCTGCATCTGTCATCGGCAGTGCTGGGGCTGAGTCTGTGGTGTCGCTGGCACGGGCAAATATGGATGAGGTAAGCACTGAACATGAACAAGAAGAAAGAAGGCTGAAGGAAACGGAATTCAACAGAGAAAACAACACGATCAACATTCAAAGACCTAGATCAACGGCTAATTATTCAATGAATTATTACAGTACTGGATGTCAAGCACCGGCGAAGACACTGGGAACAGAAGATTTAACAACAACAGGAACAACAATGACAACAACAACAATGGTAACAAATTACCATCAAGATCAAAGGAGGAGTCAACGAACAGAGGTTCAGCAACATGAAGCGAGCCTGGGACCGATCGGTGTTGATGAGGAGAATGACACGGAGGACGACACTGATCGAGGACGAGTTGGAAGATGAGACGTGGGACGAGGTTGTGGTTGGTGGAGACGAGGAATCGGATGGTGATTGTGATCGTAAGAAGCCTGCCGTTTTTCTTCATCTGTTGTCTCACCCTAAGTGTCTGCAGGTGTATGATGATTTTAGTTTTTCTGTTCTTTGTCGTGCACGGTACGCTAGTCAGTTGAAAGTACTTGAGGCTGTTTGTATTCGTTTGCATAAGCCTGATCTTTGTAAGCAGAAGAAACATGTAGTGGCGTTAAGATTGATTTCGTAGGTGCACAGCATGATTGTTTGTCTCACTACACAGTTCTAGCGTTGCAATTAGTTCCTCACCCCTGTTGCACTTAGCTCTCACTTCACTTCTATTGTCTCACCTTCCCTCATTCTATTTTAGCCCTTTGTTTTGTTCTCGTAACACATTATTGAACGTATATAAATCATTGATTTAGCATGGTTATTCTTCAGTCACGGCTTTCCACTGGTGATTGTGACAAAAAATCGAATTTGGTAAACCTTCATTACTTTGTTGTAGTGTGGCGATGACAGCAGAATTTGTTCTCTTTATAGATATTAAATTATTCTCCAATAATTTAATATCTTTGAAAGGATTGGGAGAACTTCAAATACAAAGGATCAGTTGGGGAAGTGAACTGCCTGAAAAGAGAAAAAAACGCCAGACTCACCAGGACTGGTGGGTGTGGCGTTTTTTTTGCTTTTTTTGCTCCTAAGTCCATTTCTACTGACACGTATATGGCCAAGTAGCACCTCGTGTTTCTCAGAATAAGCAGTAGATACAGTACGGCGACAAGTGCTGTACTTTTGCAGTGTCAAAACAAAATTTCCAACGTGCAGTGAAACTTGGCTATTGGACATGTGCATGTACATTACATGTCGCGTCGAATGTTAGCATTGAGGTACATGTACCGGTATGTGCAGCTAGCAGGTGCGTGATACTATTTACATGCCTGCATTACTATAATTATCAGACTGCAAACACGAGAGAGAGAGAGAGAAAGAGAGAAAGAGAGAGAGAGAGAGAGTGAGAGAGAGAGAGAGAGAGAGAGAGAGAGAGAGAGAGAGAGAGAGAGAGAGAGAGAGAGAGAGAGAGAGTGAGAGAGAGAGAGAGAGAAGCGTCAGACGGTTCGGCGTTACACTTCAACTGAGAGAATAGGTATTGTAGCTCAAGTACTGACAGGAGAAGAAAAAGGTGGGTAGGAAACGGTCAGAGTCTAAGGAAAGAAGTGCAATTGGTCCTTACCCATTGTGCAAGCTCAAGCTGGATACAGATCTATTTCATTCCTTGGTGCTGACCGCTTTAATGCGCTTCCCGAATCCCTTCGCACAAATCATATCCCCAATTCATTTCGCCAGGAACTTCACAATTTCATTCATCTTGGGCACCCTGTAAGAAGACCTTAGGGTCTGTTGGGAATACCCAAGTAAAATAATAAAATACAATACAATACAAATAGGACAATTGCAACCTGAACTTATTTACTCGAAATACGTGTAGATAATACGATAGATCTCGCAGCAATGTAAGAAGGAGAGCACTACTTGCATGCGATGGCAGTGCTGTAACGAAGAAATGATGAAAATGAAAATACCAAAAATCCTTTGCATAGACAAACAGTCCAAAGGCTAGCTTGTAACTACATGTATTCTTAAATGCTTTGAAAGACTTCAAGGCTGCAGTTGGACAACACTCACATGTGAATAGCTGCAGCTTAAAAGCTGATCGATCCCAACATTGTGATACAACTACTGTCGCTTCCATATGTTTCACTTTAACTGAAGTTGTTCTTCCGTCTGAGCTTTGGGAACTCTACGCCGTACAACCCATCCCTACTCCATCACCTACACCATCACTGTTGGCTCTGCAGTCATGGACAATTCTTTAGCCACTAGTACATGAGGTATTATATTAACATGTTTTCCCTCTTCGTCGCCGCTCTTGAATCGCATCAACTACATGCCGTGATCAGTTCAGGAGAGACAAGCCATGCCATTGGACATCGGGCTCTTTCTTGCAGTTAGTGTTTTATAAGTATAACTGTAGTTTCACACTGCCTAGGCCCAGCCATCAAATTCTGTGACAGGGAAAGGATTCTTCTACTGCTGGTGTCGTATATTGTGATAGGTTACCTCCAGGTACTCGGATTTCGTTTTTTTAACACTCCACACCACTTAGCTACCCCCTCTTGCTGCAGCATGCTACTCGTAAGGCAGTTGTCCTAGAGCTGTTGAGCTGGTAAATATGCTGTGTGCAAATGGTAGCTGACCACCACGGTTGGTGTGTTCAAATCATGGCACTAACACTAGCCTTGTAGATTCGAATCAAAGCAGTACTCACAAAGTAAATGTCTTCATTCCAGCCCGATGAAGTTAGCGAGGTCTGAAACTTTCCAAAAATAAAAGTCACAAAGTCAAAGATCTCCGAAAAAAGGTTGGAGAAAGTTCGAAAAATTATTTTCGATATGTGTAATGTAAAAAGTTTTTCGGCAATTTTGAATTCCTATCGAGGGTGATTTCGGGACCTTTGGACGCGATTAGACACACCATACTTGGCGAAGATGCTCTTGAAGACACAATAAATGCAAATAACACCGAAAAACCCATGTTAGCCAACATGTGTCAAGGCATGTATTTAGAGGTCGATTTTGTTGGCCCCTGCATCAAGATGTACGTGTGTAGCACTCTTATCTTGGTACTACTGTACTTTTTTATATATTTAGTACAACATCTCAAGACTCGGGGGAAACACCGGCCAATGTTATTAAGAGAGTGGGTGATTTCCAACCACGGCGATGAATAAAAGTCTATTGCTCATCACTTCTTTTTCAGATTTGGTATCATGGAAAGTTTGGGAACCCGCTCGATAGGCGAAAGCCTTTGGGGAATAAAAATTACAAATAATTGGGTGCGCCTGCACATAAGTAAAGTAAATTAAAAAAATGCGCCTGCAGATGCCCATGTCAGTATACGTTTAGGCTTTTGGGAAATTGCAAACAGACAAAGAGAAGTGTTGTGCAAAGCCATGCTCCACCCCAGCTGGATCAGTGACGGCAGGTTGAAGAGACGAGCGTAAACTTCATCGCTATTCTTGTTCTGCTTCTTGTCACGTAGCCAACCAGGAAATCGCTTTCATCTTTACCTTCTGATATTCCAAAAACAAAACAAGCCACTAAAGTTGATCGAGGCCCGGCTGTGCAGCATTTGATGGTTATGTGATATTCAGTAAAGAAAGAAAAGAGGGAGTTTGGTCCGTCTCCCTGCGCAAGGACTCTTAATTAAACCTTCATATTCACATAAACGCCATCTTTCGCTGCAGAGCCTCCGTGACTTATTCCAGTATCGGCGGAGTTGGTCTTCACAGTCGGTGTAAGAGCCATCGGCGAATTGGTTGTCTTCTTCTTGTTCGTTTCGTCGCGTGGCGTTTTCTTCTTCAAGTCGACCATAGTGTAGGACTGCACCCGCACAGCTGTCGTAGCAGCAGTAGCTGCGCTGACGTTCGGGCAGGGTTGCAGTACGGTAGGTGTGTACGACGAGATGCGCTGCGGCTTGCTAGGAGCACTGACGCTGTCTCTCTTCCGCACGGCTGCGTGAGGCACGCCGTCATCTGCTTGTCCACCTGTTGGCATTGTTGTCACCGTTTCCTGGTCCACATCATACTTTTCGTAAACATCAGCATGTGAATTCTCTGCGTCAGGAGGTGCATTGCTCTTGGCTGTTGCTTCCGACTGCTGGCGAGGTGCGGCTACGGGTGGCATAATGCAATCGGATACCGCCAGAGTCTTCATGATGTCATCGAGATCGTCGTTCAAATGCGGATCAGCGTACATATGCTCATCTTGGCCATCGTCGCTGACCAGATTCTCCATACTGCCCAGGTGCCTGCCAATGGGTGTGCTGGGCACGATTCCGCTCGGTCGACTCTGGTCTGAGAGGCTACTCGCGCCGGCACTAATGCAGCTGTTGCGAGGTACCGAGTCCGATGATACGATAGGGCGGTCCTTACGCTGGCTTGATAAATTGGACATCATATCCGTGGGTTGCGCATATTGCTCTCCAGGCACGTCCGGCTCTTCCTTGCCGTTTGTTTGGCCAGAGTCCAGCATGTCTTGGCTGCGAGACCTATAGCGAGAGAGTATGAAGCAAAGCGGTAGAAGCAAGGCAACCAGTACCATGACCACCATCACGACTATGACGGATAGACTGGCGGGCTGGGATACCCAACTGACCTGCTCCTCTGTAGAGTGAAGCAAAAAATACACACAAAGAAGAGTGCTCGTTTAGTAGAGTTCAAACAAATCTACGCGCATCGATCACGGATACATTCTGTGAAACATTTGGAAAGCGAAAAAAAACAATACTGATTTTGCACACGGATATTTGTCGGGTATTGACACTATCCAACAGGACAGGAACCCACTCGGGACTATATGCAACTCAGAGCTTAGTGCTGATAGAACAGTCCAACACTAACATAGCCACGATATTCGCAAGTCAGAACTTACAGCAGATAGCACAATACTGACGAGTGGTACTGCAAATAAACGACCTCATGTGGAGCTCCATCACAGCCCGAATGTACAAGACAACAGCTTTCCAATGTGGATTTTATGAAAACGACGACAGAGAGTCTTCCTTTTTCAATTTTAGTCCTTTGGTCTCCTTCTACGGCAGCTGTTCTTGGTTCAGGTGGGCAAACTGAGCAACTACAGAGTGCGTTACTCACACTCGGTGGTTGCTCACCCATGTTGTTTTTACCGAAGACACAAGCTACTCGTAAGAAGAGGGGAGAGAAGTAGCAGGCCAACACAACAATGGGAAGAGTAGGGGCTCCAAGAAGGAACCTGTGCTGGTGAGGCAGGCCAACAATTCCGACCTGTGGACTGGTCTCTGCGGTACCACGAGCTTGCGCACCATGCGAGTTTATGGGGAGAGGAGAGAAGACAACGTGGACATGGGATTATTGGGAACCCACGACACAGGCAAAACCAGTATAATTACCACAGTTGTAGGCATGTGCACTTTCAGAAAAAAATTAAAAAATTAAAAAGTTATATTCACTGAAGAGCGGAACACGAAAATCGATTTTGAATAATATAAAAAATCCTTTAAAATTCCATTACCTCGTTGTTGTCTGGCCATGTCTGCATCTATTATACTCTTTATTGCACTTATACATGTATTCAATTATAGCCTCTTAACAGTAAGCATCTCACCAGTCGCCTTCTTCACACAAGCCGGTGCTAATCCAGTCCAGTCGCCGTCCATCTTACACTTCTGTGTTCGCGAGCCCTCCAGTTCGTAGTCATCATTGCAGTAGTAAAATACCTCCCGACCGGCGAGTGGAACCTCAATGTAGCCAATGAGCTCGCCATTCGGAGGTGCTTCCTGCTTCCTGCACTTGGCCTCTGTGGCGTCACATGGAATAGCGGACAACAAACATCCACGAAATACAAAAAAAGGATTACATGTGGTCTGTTGATTGAGTTATTATGTCGTGAAATATAGAATCGGTTTACAGCCGATGCGCCCGCATGAGCAATGCGTACGATACCGTGTGTAATAGAATACATAATTCAAGTTCAAAGGCCAACCAATCCGCGTGTGTCTATTGTTTCCACTGCATTTAGTGTTTACCTGACAACATGATGACTGGGCATGATTTTTAAACTCTTACTGCAGCCCCTGAAGATTATTTATTATTATTATTATTTATTCTTCTTTTACTAGGGAATTCCCAACAGGCGTCAGCGCCTTTTTACAGGGAACCCTAGGTATCCTTCTGAGGCACCAGTTCCGCAAAGATGTACTCTATTTTGCATAGAGACAGGCCCAAAGTAGAGAGGAAACTGTACAGAAAATACCCCATACCCAATACCCAACAATTGGCAATTACAGTGGTCAATCGCGCACTCATAGTTTGGTAGGAATATTACCTTCACATTTCCCCGGGGGGTTGGACCAGTTTCCACTCGGCATGCATTTCGACGGCTCTGCCTGCGTGCTTCGGTATCCCTCTTTGCACGTGATGTTGAATGCACTGTGAACCTCCAGTCCGTCCAGCAAGAGGTATCCATTCTCTGGTCGTGCAGGTGCTTGACAGTGGATTTCTGAGCATATGCATACGGAAAGTGCGGGGACGGCAATGAAAAAGTCGACAGCCAGCAGGACATTTAACATAACGTAATTATTATTATGATGTGTTCAAAAAACCTATATTTTGTATGTGCAAATATGGTTTATTGCTCCGACTCCAGTTTCATGCCTACATCCATTTGAAAGGTAACGCGGTCCGTTTACACAAAGGCACACAATGAAAAGGTGGTTCCTGGTCAAGGTGGTTCTTGACCAGGGAGTTGTACGACTCCTTGTTCTTGACCTGCCCGGTACGCGAACCCGTCGAAATTTTTATTTGAATACCTATTCAAAAGACCATGACGCTATGGCAATTGCAGATGGTCAAGGGGAGAAGTGCCACATAAAATATTTTGAAGTCTCTCGAAAGGAATATGGAATATGGGTGGGGGGCGGTAGAGGGGTGCTAATCAAACAATAATTCATCGCTTGCCACTTTAATCTTTCTCGCCGATTTTCCTTTCTCTGTATCCACTAGATTCACGTGCATTGAAACAATGTGTTGAAGTGAAATTCAATATAGGCCGTGACCAGAGGCTAATGGTGGGGCACGAGTGCTCGCCTTCTCTGGCAATTTGAAAAGCTTTCTGCGGGTATATTCCTCCTGCACTCACTTTCGCACGTCGGGAGGCTATCACAAAACTGAAGACCTTTGGATTCAGGAAACATCACTTCACAACTCCAAACTCCAAAAACGGTCTCTTCATTGCAATTAAAATCCAAAATTACATTACACCAAATTATCGGGCCTGGCCCATCATCAGAGTACCGGTCTTCAGTTTTGAGATACCCTAATCCTTCTTTTTGCATTTCGAGGTCGAAGGTCTCATCTCTGACTTCTGAGTAGTCCACATTGAGTAATGTAATCCAAAATTACATTACACCAAATTATCGGGCCAAGTAAATGTGTAAGTGGCTGCGTTGGAGTTTGCGGAAAATTAGAAAACTTTATCTTTGGATTTGTCCAACAAATTCACACTGGCAGGTTGGCATTGGAGTTGATTCATTTTCAAAGATGCAGGTTGGGTGGATGAAGTAGGGGGGGGGGGAGGGGCAGGCCTGGGCGGATAATGCTAGCATTATAAGTAGCATTATAGTGTGCGATTTGCAACGCTAGCATTGCTAGCATTATAACACTACATTTCCACAAAAGTGGCATTATACTCACATATGGAAGTTTTGGCCACTACAAAAAATGGACCGTTACATTCCTTGTACATAGAACTGCACAACCTGCATAGGATTGTCCAAACTAAGCCATTTTACATGCATAGTATTGCGGTTTGCCTGGCATTATGGAGCAATAGCAGCATAAAATTAGCATTATGATCATGATTTTCTAGCATTTTCCATGCCGTTTACGTAGAACTACGAAACGTGCACAATACTGCCCAAACCAAGCCATTTTTCCATATTTACTACTGGTGAATTACTGGCATTACAGAGGAACAGCATTATGATCCAGTTTTTATGGCATTGCCATTAGCATTATCCCGCAAAATAACTAGCATTATCCGCCCAGGCCTAGGGAGGGGGAGGTGCTATTCAAACAATAATTCATTTTTGCCACATTCTTTCTCCTTACCTTTCCTTTCACTGAATCCACTAGATTGCATAGATTCATTGTGTCAAAGCGGCATTCAATAAACGGCGCAATGGGCAGGGGATAATGGTGGAGCAAAAGGCTCACCCTCTCGGGGATTTCCTGATGAGTTCACCTGCACTCACCTTCACACGTCGGTAGACTTGTCCACCCGCCGAAACGCGTACACTCCACCGTACTGTTGCCCACCAGTCGGTAGCCACGTGAGCAGTTCACTTCAACTTGCTGTCCAATATCAGAGTACTTATCCATTAGGCCAGCGCTGTGAGGGATGCTTGGAGCAGGACACCGAATGGCTGCAAAATTGCAAAGTGGATTTAAAACCAAGTCAGGATCATTTGACTACACTCCTGTGCTATACAGGTAATATGTGTGAGAAAACAAAGAGGCAACAAGACCATCAGTGCGTTTGGCCATATTCTGCACCGGACACTGAACATCTGTGCACTTCGCCTCGGGAAGGTCTGCTAAGTTCAGGAGGTAATACAATAATGAAATAGTTTGTGCAAATCACAAACATAGCCACTATGCCATTCGAACGGTCAGTTGCTTTGTACGTGGCATCACTTTTAATGTCAGCAGACATGCAACTCTAGTCATTAGGATTCTTGGCGCGATACCCGTGCAATAGGTGGCATAATGCCATGCCAATTACAGAGCCTCGAAGGGAGAAGCCACAAATGTTGTCGGTGAAGTCTCTTGCAGGCACTATCTACTATGACAAAATGACATCATTGCTCAATCTGCAAATGAATCTCAGAAAGATTCCCATCCCGATTAGGCCTCTTAGGCGCCTTGGTGCAGTCGAGTGGGCCAGATGTTTTCTTTATTCTTTATTTCCACGATGGCCCATGGCCAATAAGGAAGATAATATGATTCAAATCAGTCCAGAATCATATAAAATCAGTCTAGCAAGTAGGGAAACAAACACATTGCAGGGGGATGGGGTTACGAATCTACTTACGATGGGGTACAGATTTGCAATAACCGTGAGAGAGTGAAGGGAATTTGCTGATCAAAGCGCTAATGACTAGCGTTTCTCATGACCGAATAACTTTTGTAAAGGGATTCGGCGAAATAAACTCACGCTGGCAAGCTGGCATCGGCGTTGTTTCCGTAACAGAGATGCAGGTGATCTGTGAATTCCCAACTAACTTGAAACCGACATTGCACCTGGCCATGTAATAAGGGGAAGTACCGGAAACATTTCCATTGGCCAAATGTGGAGCTCCACACTTATGGGCTGCATTTTGAGGGACGACAAACAACAAAAAATACAAAAATTGATACTTCTCAAATGCGCAGTTACACATCCATCACATCATCACAAGGCACACCATGCCACACATTAATGAACACAGGGTTTGTGTAGTCCTCAATGTCAAAGGTTACAAGACAACCGATCCAAGACTGATGACCAAGACATTCCACGGTTCCCGTGAGATGCAGTCAGACACAGTATCCTCAACCGTGGGTAACGCCATCACTCTCAGACATCAGGGAGAAGGTACAGAACTGAGAGAGATGAGTAGACCTGGACCATAAAAAAGCTGAAATTCTCGTTCACTGCATCCATGTTTCCCTCTTGCTAAGCAACAAGTTCTCAATTCACTGTGGCCCGCTGCAAAGATGAAAATACGCACCAGCATTCAAGCAACACTTGAGCCTGGTACCCTCTGTTTCTCAATCATAGTCTCAGACCATCCCACTACAATTATCTCACTACACTGCGAAAATATCAAACTTTGAAAATACTTTACCATGGCATGTGCGATTTCGGGATGAATCCCAGGCAGTTGGAATGGTTATTGCATCGGGTTGTTTTACATAAGTTGACACACAGGCGCGATTGCTGGGGCCGTCAAGTCGGTGGCCGATGTTGCATGCGTAGAAGGCCTCTGATGGGAACACAAGTCCTGATGGATACGTGATAATCCCATTGGTGATCGGAGGCAAAATTGGACATCTGTTGGTGAGATCTAGAAAATTAGAAGCACAATGCGCAAACAAATAATTGCCTTTTCCTTTCTATATTTTAAAGGTGGAGTGTGACAAACCAATCTCGAACCAATGTTTTCAGTGAGTCACACAGACAACAGGCCGGCTATGGTACTATATCTGTGCATGTGACAGTGGTTACTGGTAGTCAGTCCACTTACCTATTTCGAAGGCAATAACACACAAACATACACTACAGAGAACTTTGGGGTACAGGGTGGCGTGAGATGGGAAGGAAGCAAGTACAGTGGTATCGTCTGCAAACAAAGAAATATTGGGAATTGCATAGGGGAGGTCATTAACGTATGTGAGGAAGAGCAAGGGACCCAAAATGGAGCCCTAGGGCACTCCGGACGTTACAAATTCGGGGTCAGATATGACGCGCTGATTTCGGTCAGATAGATAACTAGTTATCCAGGCGAGTAGGGTGCAGGGGACACCGTGGGCATGAAGTTTGGCGACGGTGTCAAAGGCCTTGGAGAGGTCGAAGAAACAGATGCAAGAGACCTGCCGCTGGTCTTTAAGAGAGCAGAGGTCTTGGATTATGCGGGGAATTGCAGGGATGTGTTGTCCTTACGACGGAAGCAAGATTGTGAGGGGTGAAGAAGAGGGGAGAGATGGTCATACAAGCGGTCGTACACTATCCTCTCTAGCAGTTTGGAGACACAGGATAGGAGGGAGATTGGGCGGTTATTAGACGGGTTGTTTTTGTCGCCTATATTTTTGTACAGTGGAATGACAGTGGCTGACTTCCATCGTGACGGGAATGTGGCAGAGGAGAGGGATAGGTTAAAAGGAATGGAGAGTGGGCTGGCAATTGAGTACCTCAGTTTCCTGATAATCTCATTGGTGATCCTATCAGCTCTGGGGGATTTGTTCAGCGGCAGCCTTGCGATATACTTGTAAACAGTCAATGAGGTGATGACCAGGGAGTGCAATGTAGTTGCTGGTGGAGGTAGGGAGGAAATAGTGGGAATAGGAGCATCGGGGTCAACCTGTAAGCCAGCACTGACGAAGTGGCGGTTCAATAAGTTACCAATGGATGCCGCAGAGGTGCTTGTTCGACCGTTGGGGCCTACCATCTTCGAAGGTATGACCCGCGCGCTGGTAGGATTTTGCAGTTGACGAATGAGCACAGGGAGGGATGGGAGGCGAGGGTTTGTGGGAGATATCGTTGCACGGAGGTTGCGGATGTAACAGCGATGGCAGGATCTGGTAAGGTATTTGGCCGGCGATCTGCGAAAATCACCCTTCGGTGAGATGTAAATTTTTCGAGAAAATCGCGATTAAAGATTGATCACTGAAGCGTGACCAAGCGCAAACTCTGCCAGCAGGTTGTCTTTGGACAGTCACGATGGCGGAAGGTGGAAGACGGCGATCGCTGGCTCAAACCGTTATAGGCTTCTCGGTGGATGATACTTTTGCCCTCCTGGACCATGGACGATGATCTCTTATTTTTTTGGGAGCGACATCGAGTGCTCAGATGGGAGTCCTGACGACGAGCCAACTGAGCTCGCTACGGCAGAAGCGCTAGAGAGTGATGCGGAGGAAAATGTTGATGAATTGGCGCCAGCGCAGGCCGATCAGCCTCTAGCTGCAAGTGGTCCCGGTAAGCGAAAGCGAAAAGGTCAAGCTGCGACTGTGTCAACACTTGAAGACGTTGTCGCTCGCGTTGAGAAAGGCTCTGGGTGTCAGGGTGCGAACTGCTTCACCAACGTCGCACCTGACGACATCCTACGCGTTCGCAACTTGGCGGCGTGCTAGGAGCTAAGCAATGAGAGTTTGTGCTGCTTGCTGGGAAAGCTGGAAGCTCTACCGAGACGTGGTGAAGTGTCCCATCACGTGGCGGCAGCCCAAGCTGGCGTCAGAGGTCGGATTACGTTTGAGTATGCTTTTGCTGGAACAGCAGTGTGCAAGGCTCTTTTTATTTATGCACATGACGCGACAGAGCATACAATCAAGAGTGTCCAGTTTGGATAGACCAATCTGGATGACCGCACAATTGCTGTACTGAAGTCTACTGTTCATGTCGCCTCCTTATTGCCTGCTGGTCCGCCTCCAAGTATCCCGCCAGCAGGATGGCCCAACCAACGTGCAGAATACCTCTGCAAGCAGATTCGACAACACTGCCATGAGGAGAATAGAGATATTACCTGCCCAGAACTAGCAGCAGGTGCTTCACTGCCAAAAGAGCCCTAATTGGACTCGTGTCGACATTGTCATGTCAACAGTAGTTATTTTTCTTCTCTCATTGCCTGTAAAATAGCATTACGAAAGCAGAAAACATCAGCAAAGTGTTGGGCTATTTTCCCAAATTCTGCACTGGAGTGTCCTAGACAAACCACCTCATATATCCGCAAGGAGCGATCAGACTGCCCTGAAACTTTGGTATTTTGAGTAGCATGGAGATGTGGTTGTTTTCCATGAAAACTCATTTTTTGCCAAAAAGTCACCAAAGGGTGATTTTCGTAGATTACTGGCCATTTTACGTAGTTGCGTTGGTGTTTGTATTTGTTGAGATTTGTTGGGGATGGGTATTTCCGGTAGATGCTGTAGAGATTACTCTTGACTTTAATAGCTGCTTTAAGTGATGCGGTCATCCAGGAGCAGGGTTTGTGGCGTGATTTCCGACGATCAGGTGAGGATCTTCCAATATACTTATAGGTGCAAGGCACCTTCGAGGATGTCAGTGAATGCGGAGACAGCCGTGTCGAAGTAGTGGGAAGCAAGGACCTGAGACCATAGTACATCTGCGAGAAAAGCATTCGTTGCATTCCACATGTTATCCGTGGCACTCCGGTCATTGTATCTTTGTGTAGATGGTGGGCTACGACAGGTGCTGGCTGGGGGGGGGAGACTTTGAGGAGGAGAACTCAGCCATCAGGACGGCATGGTCTGATGCGCCAATAGGAGGCAGATGTTGAATGTGGTTGAGTTGGTTAGGGATGTTGCTCGCGATAAGGTCTAGACTGCTGCCAAGTGGGTGGGAAAGGTCACCGATTGGGTCAAACTATAGCATGAGAAGAGGTTGTCAAGACTCAGATCCTGTGCATCCGTCTGGCCAGTTGGGCACCAGCCGGAATACCTACAGTTGAAGTCGGCTGATATCACAAGGTCTTCGGGCTTCCTTTGACTTGATTGCAGGGCTATTTGGAAGCGGTCCAGAAAAGTCGAAAACGTCATCCGGCGAAGAGGAAAGAGCATGGTAGATACAGGCTACTGTTAGTTGGGGTGTAGGTAATACAAGTTTATGTTCAGCGAGTGTGAGCCGAAGTGCTAGCGCTTCCAAGCGCGGTTGCTGAAAAGCCGGTAGCTGCTCGATGGAAGTACACAGACCTTCACGAACTAAGACTAGAACTCCTCCGTGTGGGTCACAGTTCTATTTTCTAAAACAGGTCTGTCTCGACGGAAGCATTCATAGTGTGGCACGTGGAAAACTTGTGTGGGAGTTAGCCAGGTCTCTGTAATGCATATTATAGGGCATTCCCAAAAACCTGGAGGCCTTCTTACGGGTCCCCATGAATTTTACGTAATGCATATCGAAATGGGCCATGGGAATAGGGATGCAGCAGTGCGAATAAAAGATGGAGTACTATTCTATCTTTCTGCAGTCTACAGTGCTAAATAGGAAACAGAAAACGGACAGTAACGTGAACAAAATAGGTACTATGAATTTCTACGGAAAACTCGGTCTGACCGAGCCTCATGGAACCGTGGCATTTATCCTCAGGCTCATAAAACCAGAATTGCATTCGACTCATACGACAACAATGTACATGTGTGTTAGTGCCAGTAGAGTACCAACCTGCGGCCTCAGGCTTGTTGAACTTGCAGATTGTGACGTTGGTGTTACTGCATGCTGGTCCTGGATAGCAATGACGGTTTGTTCCAGTACTTGAAGTCAACCATGCTGATACGCTGTTTCCAGGGCGCCCTGTGGCTATGTGCGCAAAGAAAGCGAGCAAGCAATTCCTGTTTGTACCGCTAATGTCCGTGGAGTTGATCAGGGCAAAGCTGATAGTTGGCGTTATTGTCTTGCACTTATGTACAGCTGCAGTTGCGTTGTTGTACTTTGTAGACCAGTCCAAACCACTGACGTAGTATAGACCAGTTGGGGAGTTGCAATTGAAATGTTCTGAAAAAAACCAAAGAAAGTGATCCAAAAATGGTGCGATTTCAATCATTGTGTCTGAACCTCATCCGCATCACTCGTCTTAGCTCGTAAGTGAGGCCCCTAAATCCTTTACATGCATGTATGTTGTGTCTTGGAAGCCCACAGTAAAATTAACTCCAGGACTCTTCCAGGTTTGCTGAATAAATCGTTACCTTTCCAAAATTGTAGCATATGTACATGTACGTGCACGTGATTCTTTTACCTGACACAGAACACATCAATTATTATTGTTACCTAGTATCGAACATGCTGCGGATTGAATTCTGCCCTCTATCCTCCTCCGGACATTGCAGTATGAATCCCACCTTCCTCTGATCCAATGCACCAGAGCATGTCCCCAGTGAATACTCACCCACATGTTGGCCTGCCGATTGAAGCGTTCCTATGCTTGCTAGGAAGAGAAGCCGGGACACTACATCTCGAGTACTGAGCGACATACTGACAGCAGTCCGGGATCTTCCGTTGACTTCTTTCTGAAACAAAGCACAAAGCAGGACACCTTTGTCTGTCACAAAGTTATGTTGAATAAAAGAAAAGAAACCGGGGCTCCCGAACCAGGCAGGCGCTCATTAGGTCATCAGCCACTCTGTTCACAAGCTGCGCATTTTGATGTGATAAAACCCAATTTTGCGGAACTCTGAGAGAAAGAGACGTACCTCGAGTTTCAAGTTTATGCAAAAACTGCGCAGTCTCAAGCTCGCGGAGCTCTCCAGTTTATCTTGTGTGAACCACCGCTGTGCTAGTGCAGGGGTCCACAAAGACTGAGTAGTCTGGGTTAGTTGACGTTGCAGCTAGCTGCGGACGTTCGGAAGTGATACGTGCGAAACGTTAGCAGCAGACGGGTACGGTATAGAAGATTCTATAGATTCAAACTTCCAGAACTGCATGATTGTACTAAACAGTACACCCCAATGACTGTACTGTAGTCTGGCAGTGGACACTACAAATACAATCATGCATGTGGTTTGCGCTGGGTCAGAGGTGACAGCTTTGAACAAGTGTCGTTTGACACTTCAGCCTTTTCCAAGTGGACGGGATATAATTTAATTCTTATATTCCCAGATATAGAAATCGTCATGCACTCGCGGAAGTCCTTGCTTTTCAACGGTGATCGGGAATGGATGAAGGAAGACAGAAGAGGACGTTTCGACGTGATTATGGGCTGCTTTGACGGTGCAGAAGTCCGCGAGCTGGTCGGGACACATACCCTGTCAAAGCTATTGGAGGAGTTCAACAGCGCGCACATCAGACTGTACTGCGATAATGAATTAGCGGTTGGTTGGTTGGTTGGTTTATTTTAATTCGCATAATAAACAGGAACTACAATAGGCCCAATAATAATAAAGGCGAATGGATAAGCCGCGTTTAGGAAAGAGAGGACAGGAATTAGAAAATTACGAAAGAACAATTATCTGACAGAGGAGTCAAGCGAGTATCAGGGGTGACAGGGTGGTCGAGGAGAGCTAGGGGGCGGGCTAGTCTGAACAACAATATGGTAAGCAACTTATTCTAAACCTTTTCTATCTTGCTATGGTCCAAACATCATCCGGCAGCAGGTTCCAGAGTGCAGATCCTGCCACGGACGGCCGAGAAGCGCCAGAGGGAGTGGAGGGTGGCTGACTGAGCAGACCACTGGACCTCTGATGACGGGTTCCCCTGCCAGTAGATATGACGAACAGTTCCGACAAAGTGGCACTAGCTTTCCCGTGAAGGCACCTCCAGACAAACACTAGTAGCTTGCGCTTGCTGAGTTCGCCTACGCGGTACAAGCCGTGCTGCACCAGTACTAGGGGATGCACGGTTGTGTGGGGTGGGTGGCCGTCGATAGCTCGGATAGTCCTGTTCTGTAGCAGACCCAGGCGATCAAGCTGGCGAACAAGGAGCGCGGGGAAGAAGGCAATACTGCCATAGACTATGTCAGGGATGACAACAGCCTGGGCGAAGAGACGCCGTGCAGATCGGCGGTGACCAGAGATGCGACTGGCAGTACAGCAGACCGAGCCAGAAAGACCATATGCCAGATTTTCGCAAGTCTTGATTTGAACCTGACCATCAGCGCTGGCATGAAGACGGTAGATTTCTTGGATGTGACACTGGATATGTCAACCGGGAAATACAATCATCCAACAATTGCCAAAGACGATCAGCAAACGACTAACAGACAGTTTACCAAGTGACCGACATGTATTTGAGGAAGCGGCACCAGAGTGCGACGATGCCCTCGGAGAGAGTGGATATGTGGAGCGAGCCGAGCATGTAGAATAGAGGAATGGGGAGACACGACGAAGAAAGAAATATAGGCGGCCACGACGAAGAAAGACATATAGGCGGCGCAATATCACATGGCACAGCCATTTTAGCCTGGTACCCACCACACAGCTGATTGAAGTGACTTTTTCTGGCCAGTGAATCCGCATTTTTCATTTTTCTTTTTTTCTTTTTTTCATGAAGTTGGTTGTTCCAACGAGGAACACACGCTTCTTGCCGACACTACTTGACTAGGCCTCGACCAAATATGCTTGCGCATATTTCCGCATATTTTGTGAGACAGTTCATATATGGCATATTGAGCGACAAAGGGAATATTGGAATGAAGCCAGCATATAATTCGAAAATTCTGAAGAAAATGAGGACAAAACATTCATATTATGGACAAAATGCGTTCAGAAATGCCTTTTATGGATGAATTTGGAATGGTTGAGGCGTTTGCTACATTCCTCCATGGATTAACACTATCACTACGGTTTCTGCGGACACACCCCAGCCATACTATTCCGCATGTGTTTTGATTTGCACCATAAGCATGATAGCCGTGAAGCCAATGAATATTCCAAGGTTGTAATTTTACTGAAATGATCTACACTTTCTGCTTTATTGTCGAGCATATTCTGGCATATTTTGGCATATCTTTTTGCATATCTTGCTAAGCCTTTGGCATATTATGGACGTTTTCCCTGATATGCGACGAGCATAATATGCTCTTTTTTTAGCATATTTGGTCGAGGCCTACACTTGACACTTGACTGACTCACGACTGCCATCCGGAGCACACGAGGAGCACGTCGCACCTTCCACTCGGCAAACCTGCAAGAAAGCACCGCTCCCTGCTCAATACACAGTGTTTCGGGGAGTTCACCCCTCATCAGTTGAGCGTGAGTAGGCTGAGGAAGATTGTGTCTGGAAAGCGAAGAGCTGCGCTTCGGTCCTTTTAGCTGTGCTGAGGAGCTCTAACAGAGCGAAACAGTTGCTGTCCACAGATTTGAGTATATAATTATATATTATGTTTGTTTTTTACTAGCAAACACAGCCCTACTAATAATAATCAGGAGAAGAGGACAACTGAACTGCTCTCCAGGCCAAACCATAACCAGGGATACAAAATTACAGAGACGTTTTGTTTCCAGCGCGACAAACACCTCGTGAAGTCCAAGGTAGCAGCGTGAGTCAGAGTCGCTCATGGAGATGTGCTAAACAGACGTTGAGAGCCAATAGCTATTCACAACGCCGTCACCTCCAACAACAAGTCGCACGTCCGCGTGATGATGGCAGTCGTGAGTCAGTCAAGTGCCGGCAGGAAGCGTGTGTTCCTCTTTGGAACAACCAACTTCATGACCCATACCGCCGAAGTCGCAACTTCTAAGTTCTTTTTTTTACAAGTAAATTTTTTCTAAAAAGTACAAAGGACCAAGGAACTAGTTCCACTATAATGTCCTCTAACACCACCAGTTACTATACAATCAGCTCATGCGATAACATTGCACGACACTGACCGACGGTACTGACGGTCTACAACTAACTGGCTTAAAGCTCTAGCACATCTTGGATGCGCACTCCAACAGCCTTCCAACTACTTGGAAGGTTATAAGTTATAGAAATAACATAAGGAGGGGAAGGTGAGCGCAACCAAGATAAGCACGAGTTGAAAGTTTCAGCTGTGCAGGACGTTGGCGGATGTTCATGCATGTCGATGACGATACTGGCAAGACCATTGGACAATAGAGTCAACCCACGATTCAAGGACGCAAAGAAACATTCCACACAACTTGCGTGGCTCAAAAGATGCAAGATCAAGAAAAGGGGAAACTATGCGAACAAGAATCATGCAAACCCGAACGCCTCAGTAAAACAGCACTGTACTTCGACTATGTCACTTTAGATGGACAATCAGCAGCGGTAACAAGCACCAGTATAACTTAGTACCTTCCAAGTTGGAAGGCTGTTGGAGTGCGCATCCAAGATGTGCTAGAGCTGTTAGCCAGTTAGTTGTAGAACGTCGTCAGTACCGTCGGTCAGTGTCGTGCAATGTTATCGCATGAGCTGATTGTTTAGTAACTGGTGGTGTTAGTGGACAGTATAGTGGCACTTGTACTTCCTTGGTCCTTTTTACTTTTCATAAATAATCCTTGGCTCTCCATCCGTGTTCATTCTTTTTTCTCATTAATATTTTTTTTATTTTTTTATTTTCTTCAACACACACAACGCACCACATACTCCGGCATACACTGGCTGTTGGTAACCACTCAGGAGAATGAAAGAAGAGCTAGGAGAATGAGAAAAAGAAGAAAGACATGAGCGACCATAATCGTCGGGAATTGAGCCCGCAATCTTTCGATTGGAAATCGACTGCACATACCACTGCGCCATATGGGACACACACAAACACAACGCGCGCGCGCGCGCGCGCACACACACACACACACAAACAGACACAGAAGGAATAATGTCTAGTGGCAAGCAAGAACATCTTACCTCCGCAGCTCTGGTATTCAGTAGGACATGTGTAGGTCTTTTTCGAGTGCCCAGCACACGAACTTGGGTACCTTGTGCCTGATCAAACAAAGCAAAAGTCGATCTGCGTAATCCACCCTTCTATAGTCGCACAGATTCGTCCCTTCTCTAAGATGCTGCAACTCCAACGATAGCCATTATAAACGTTAACTACAGGCAGAGTTACTCCGAATGGTCTAGTCGCTGCGATTCTCATCAACATTCACCTACGTGTTGGACATCATAGCTCATCTTCAAAGCATCAACCTGTGAACTAACAACCAGCGATTAGTTCTTACCAGGAACGTGGCCCAGTAGCATCCTTCGCAGACGCAGCCGCAACACCCTGTCACTCGGTGTCTTGATAGCAGCGGCCATACGATGAGCAGGTGCATTTCAGAGCCCAAGCTTAGTGTAACAGCTGTGTGTGTGTGGGGGGGGGGGGGGGGTTCGGAATGAGTGCCTGTGGGAACAGCAGAGTGTGATCATCTGCTGGGGTTCTTACCAGGTGTCAGGTCTGACGAAACGCACAGATGTTTGAAATGCCAGCTGAGCACAGCCCACGGTGTCCCGTCACTTCGGAGCGTGACGTCTCGTCGCGCGACATTTCGAAGCGGTCATTTCGAAGACAGTCAGTTAGGAACGAGGACACTTCGGAGTGTGTCAAATTCGGCGCCAGACAATTCGACGAGAACCAGTTCGGAGAATGGCCACGACATCGCCTGTTCATTTCGTCGTCACACCCGCTTTTGCTGGGAGAAAAATCGCACTTCTTTTCGCCTGTTCATTTCACGACTCCCTGGTTTTAACTTTTCGCCTGTTCATTTCACGACTCCCTGGTTATAACTCTACACCTCCGTCCTTCAAAAGCAAACGCGAAGATCCTCCGAATTGTCCAGTCTTACGACAACCGTGAACCGCTCGAATTCCTCAGAGGAATAGCCCATAACCTTTCGTTTCATGTCAGTGAATAAGCCTTCACCGCGTATACCGCAAGGTATTTTCACCAGAATTTGATTTTAATCATTGAACCAACGAAAAGTATCCACGTTTTCTCATGTGAATTGTTATACGTTGTTCATACATGCCTTTAACTTTAGTCTCCCTTTCTCTCTCTCTCACACTGGTGTTGGTTTGTGATTATGTTGCTGATGGCTTACATGCCTCCTTACTTAAAAGCTTCTTCTAGATACTGACACTGAGACTTGCACTCACTCTCTCTCTCTCTCTCTCTCTCTCTCTCTCTCTCTCTCTCTCTCTCTCACTGGTGTTTGGTTTGTGATTATGTTGCTGATGGCTTACGTGCCTTCTTACTTAAAAGCTTCTTCTAGATACTGACACTGAGACTAGCACTCTCTCTCTCTCTCTCTCTCTCTCTCTCACTGGTGTTTGGTTTGTGATTATGTTGCTGATGGCTTACATGCCTTCCTACTTAAAAGCTTCTTCTAGATACTGACACTGAGACTAGCACTCTCTCTCTCTCTCTCTCTCTCTCTCTCTCTCTCTCTCTCTCACTGGTGTTTGGTTTGTGATTATGTTGCTGATGGCTTACATGCCTTCTTACTTAAAAGCTTCTTCTAGATACTGACACTGAGACTAGCACTCTCTCTCTCTCTCTCTCTCTCTCTCTCTCTCTCTCTCTCTCTCTTCGCCGAAAGTGGAACTGAAACTCCCCGTGATACAGAACTGCCATTGTAATAATAATTTGGTTTGACTGTGAGTCTCACTGCATTGGTGTACAAAATACCTATACAATACTACACTATACTGTATTGTACTTTGAAGCAGTCGGTCTGTAGCTGTTCAGCTGTGGGAACATTGCAATGGCGCTTCGAAACGTCGGGGGTCCCAGTTGACGTGCGATAAATTGTCGTGGCAGCGAAGTGACGGGTTTCGAAATGTGTCCGCGACGAGACAGTTCTCGACGATATGACCTCTTTGAACTGACGCTCGTCGAAATGTCCCGCTCCTAAGTGACGTAGAACCCACAGTTTCCTCGGAGACAAGAATGCGATACTACTGTGAAAAGTAAACTTGTGTGCAACCACTTGTTATCGTAGTCAACTGGTCCACAATAGTGTCATGCATGAGGAGTATCGTTAGATATTGGCGTCCGTTTTTGTACAATTCGTTTTCCCAAAGCTTCCCCTTTCTTTATCACTGATATTGCTGACCCACCCAAGTGGGGTGGTGTGTTGTTTTACTGCTTCGAATTGTAGTTAAACTGCATTGCATTGTCATGTTATTAGCTGGTCTCATCATCGTCCTGTGACGGTCAGCATTCTTTGTTGCTGTGGGACTTAGCTTGTGCACATTCTCGCTGCGCTCACCTTCCTACAATAACCGTGAACCTTCCAAGCTGGAAGGCTGTGGGTTTGAGCACTGGAGATGTGTTAGAGCTAGGTCTCAGGTCGTTGAATGTCTCAGTAGCCTGTCAGTTTTGTGCCCTGGTATCGCACTTTCTGATCTTGTTACAGTCGTGAATAGTTTCATCATAACTCGGTTACATTTGATTTCTTCTACATGTATGATTCGAACTTAGACTAGTTGTTGGAGGTGACAGCGTTGTGAACAGCTACACTGGCTCTCAACGTCTGTTTAGCACAACTCCATGAGCGACTCTGACTCACGCTGCTAACCAACTTCATGTATTTTGATTATTATAATTATGCTGGTTCAGTATCCGAGTTCAATATAGCAAGTACATTGCATGTAACGTCATCTTGTGTTTAGCAAGAAGTAGTAGATCACCCGTCACCCGGGGACACGGATCAAAACCTGCACACAGTGAGTGCACTGAGCATGACTGTACATGTACACTACAACCTGGTGTAAGCGACCTCTGCGTTTAGCGACCACCTGCTCTTAACGACCGTTATTCCATGCACAGACAGTTCTACACAGACACTTGGGGACCTGGTTTTAACGACCACCTGGTTTTAACGACCGCTTTTGCCTGCACCGTGGGGTGGTCGCTTAAACGAGGTTTTACTGTGCATGTACTTGGATTGCACCGCTCAAAACAGCCTGGGGGCTAGTGGGGGTAGAGTTCTGTAGCACAGCAGTTCGGGTGGTCGGTTGCAACTCCGAGCTTTACGTTCAGCAATCATCCGATAACACAATAGAAGCACATAAACCTTGAGTGGTGATAGTGTCAGCGACTGGGCACCGGTTTCATAATAATTATGAAACCTACCAGTAAATCGTGAACAGCTTACCCGACTTGAGTCGGTCCACGGCCCCCGATGGCATGTTGCCGCCAGATGTGTTTACATCTCATTTCAGGCAAGGACGTGTGTCTACGCTAGTAAACAGCCCTCCGCTCAGTGATGTATGCAGCCTTCGTTTGTGACGGAAAGAAATTCTGTAGAAATACTGGAGACTAAATCTTACGCAGGTCATTGGCTCCCATCTCCACTGAATTGAAAGACTGACAAACTATGCCCTTTCGGCATCATCAGGGTATTGATGATAGATGCCACATTGTTGAGGACCAGGAAACGGTCACCAAGTATAAATACAAAACAATACTGACGGTGAATGCACACATCCTTCGCACACATCCTGCGCGCACATTTCACGGCAAGCCCATCACATTCCTCACTTGTAAGGTGAACTAAAAAAAACACAGAAGCAGTGGGAAACGTGAGCAACCGCAGTACATTAGGGAGGAATCTCACGTCTAATTGAACTCTTTATAGGAGAATATGCTTTTTAAAGCATTCATCACCTACATGTACATGTATAAAGGTGTTGACTGTATGTCATACATGCATGTGCCCAATTTTTTTTTTTTTTTACAAAAACCACACACCATTTGACGGCACAAAGCAGCAAGGCAGCGATGAGACATATGGAATGGCAGGAGTGGGGGACAGGCAGGGGTAGCTTGACCGACCAAAGGGTCTCGGCTTCGTTGCAACCCAACCGCTCCACAGTACGCATGTGCTGGGTCAGGTGGTAACCTCTAGTGGAATATCCCAAGTGATAGAGATGTCGATATGCAGCTACCATCCGTGAGATATAATCAATTAAGGGGGCAGACTGTTCATCGCAGTTGACTGGTAGCTGGCACTTCCGGACTACTACTAAACGATGTTTTTGTCGCTTGATTGTATTTCTCCAAATAGCGGTTACAAAACGCACAAAGGAAGCGAACAGCAAGGAAGCGAATGAATGTGTCATGAAGTACGAGGAGAAATCAAGCAGAATGTGGCTTCAAGTAGCTCCCTTTGCGGTAACGAAGCGTCCTTGCCCAGAATCTTTGGAAGAGGAAATTCTCAATACTTAGTGTTTGGTACAATGGTAGCCGCACCAAAAAGCCTCCGCTACCCTCGCTCTTCCGTCCCGGTAGTGCATCCTAAGTAAATCGGCCTCTCACCGGCCGCCCCGTCTCACCAACGTACAACGTGCAAGAAATACAATGTAACATGTGTGCCTAGTACTGTCGTGGACATGGACATCCAGTCGATTGACCGGGGCCGGCGCCCTCAGCCCATACAGAACGTTGCATGCAGTGCACATGTTGATCCGATTCGACGGACCCGCACCCTGCAGCGCAAATGCATGCATGTCACTCTGTGTACTGCTTACCTACGGCTGCATGGCCCGCGCCTTGGGGCCGCTGGACGTGCGACAGGATTTCCATGTCCACGAGAGTAGAATAGACACCACCATTGATGGCTTGACTACTGACTTTTCGCCAAGCTCGCATCATGTGCGGGTCACTCCATTGGCCAAGCTCTCTTCGCTTCCGCTCGCTGCTTCTCACTCGGACAAGCAAGTACTAGTACGCTGCAAGCCGATAGTACCAACGACGTTACGTGTCCCTCAAAGACGCTGAGAAAGATGGAGGTCTCAGGTGTTCTCTCCTGTGTAAAGAATACACCTAGTTTTACGTGTGAAAATTCCCGGAAGTAAAAAGTAATACAACGTGGTTGAAATGATGGAGAGACTCTCGCACGCTTCCAGGAAGAATGCGGTAGTCATGACACGATCTTCGCCCTCGTCGTAGATGGACTCCTGTTCCACAGGCATTAGTCTGTCCCTGCGGGAATTTACGGAAAAAACTCTCGAAAACTTGCGCAAGAAATTGCGGCAGAAAGCAACAAAAAATGCGACGAAAAGTGCGGAATGATGCAGAACTTGCCAGGAATTCGCGGAATTATTTACAGAAAATTGCGGATTTGGGCCAAATCACGAAATTTGTTGCATCGTATATGTACTTGGGAGTAGTACGAGTCATACTGTGCAAATAGCCTACAGGATCATGGAAAAAACTGCGTGAAAAGTGCATAAAAAGTGAGATATAGTGCAGAAAACAACAAAAAAGCGCGGGAAATCGCGGATTTTCCTGAAAATCGCGGGTTTGGGCGAAAATCGCGAAATTTGTTGCATCCGTGGAATCGCGATTTCCTGGAGGGACAGATTAGTCAATCCTCAATCAAATCACGTTACTGCATCACACCCTGCATCATTGATCGGCTTTTGACGTGTGTACCATCAAGGTAATAATTCAAGACGCGCGAGGCAAGAAAATGCTACAGACTTGACCACAAAAGATATAAAAGAATGAAGCAAACTCGCGAACTCTACCTGCATCCGGCGAAATGCGCGAAATGGCAATCAGACGTGCCAGGTAGTATCAATGCATGAGCTCAGGCCAGAGAACAGCACAAGTGCCGATTGCACTGTGCCCAGAGTACAAGCCCAGCCCAGAGGGTAGAACCGTCAAAGCAACTGGAGACGTCCGCTCCAGCACAACGCTGGAGACCTTCAAAGCTCCAGCACTACCTTACGCCATTGACTGTGCCTGTTGTACTCCTTGCTAAATACCTGCGACAGTACCGAATGCCATGTTTGACAAATGGATCCGTACCATTGATCTTCAGCTGACTATCATTTCCAGTGCATACGCACTTTTTCTCTCTTTCATTCTTCTCTCTTCGCTACCTTGTTATTGGGAAGAAATTCCCGTTTGGATTTTGTGAGCTACACCAATCACTAAAAGAAAAGAGATATTAAATTATGTAAATAATCGACGCGGAGACAACAATTTTATAATAGCTATAAAGAGAACAAATTCTGCTGTCATCGCCACACTACAACAAAGTTATGAAGGTTTACCAAAATCGATTTTCTTGTCACAATCATCAGTGGAAAGCCGTGACTGAAGAATAACCATGCTAAATCAATGGTTTATATACATTAAATAATGTGTTACGAGAACAAAACAAAGTGCTAAAATAGAATGAGGGAAGGTGAGACAATAGAAGTGAAGTGAGAGCTAAGTGCAACATTCCGTCCGACCACGTCTCTATGGGCTCCCAAAAATACATAAACCGAACTGTCCGTTGCGCCCCATATTATCCATGGTCGCATCACCGCAATATAATATCTCTAAATGGCTGTGTGGTTGGCTTGACATCGTGCAAAAGTTCTATTGCAAACATACAGTCAAAGACACCTTCGAGTTCATTGACGTCCTTTGCTCCCACCCAGTTCCGGCCTCCGCGCATATGTGCTCGTTTGATGTTGTGAGTCTATTCATGAACGTTCCGTTAGAAGAGACTATCAATATTTGCCTAGATGTGTTGTACCGAAATGATGAAGTTGATACGCCGTGGATATCGGAGACGGCATTCCGGAAACTGATGTTGCTCGTGACGACTGGTGTGGAGGTTTCCTTCAGTGACATTATGATTGTATAGGCAGGTTGATGGGGTAGCCATGGGCTCTCCATTAGGTCCAGTATTAGCGAATGTGTTCGTTGGTTACTGCGAGTCACTGATTGCAGAACAGTTGTGGCCAGCATTGTACGTTCGTTTTGTTGATGATTCCTTCACCTGGTTTGACTCTCTTGAAGATAGCCAAATCTTTCTTGGTATTCTAAATGACCTACATCCTTCCATACGTTTTACTTGTGAGCACGAACAAGCGAACAAACTTCCCTTTCTAGACGTCCTTGTGGAAAAGTCTAGTCAGGGCATAGTAACATCTGTGTACAGAAAGCCTACATTCACCGGCCAGTACATAATGTTTGATTCGTATTGTTCGTACCAATACAAGGTGAATTTAGTGCGTAACTTGGTGGATCGAGCAAAGCGTATTTGCTCCTCTTCCAAACTAGCTGAGGAACTGGACTTCCTAAAGTCAGTTTTTCTAAAGAACGGGTATCCCGACGATCTCTTGAAGGAGCTCATGAGCGAAAGGCTGCATAGAAAGGAAATACGTTTGGCCCGGACAAATGTCCCACGTATCTTTCTCTCCCTTGGAAAGGTAACCTCTCATTATCCATGAGTCGCGTGGTCCGGAAAATTGTACAACAAACGTACTACGCGGTACATTTTGTACCCGTTTTCACAACTGTACATGCGTTCACGGTGAGGAAGGATGTCCTACCAACCCAACTCGCATCTTGGTATACCAATTTGAGTGCCGACAATGCGGTAGTCGGTACGTTGGTAGGACTCTTCAACATCTGAACGCACGTATCAAGCAGCACGTCCCACTGCACATGCTGACTGGCTCGGCACGGGCACTGCGACCCAAACGCGGCAGGCCACCTAAGAACCCTCGATCACAGCCATCGTTAGCACCATTGCCGTCGACGGCAATAGTGCCTCCATTACCCGTATCGAGAGCCGTGGAGATGGATAATGTGCACATTGTCACCACAACACAATGCACCATAACAACACAAGAGAGTACACCACAACAACATCCAGCTCAAGACCAAAGTGGACGCTTCGATGAGGTGATGCCCCCATCGCCATCGTTGCCGTTGCCTCCCCCAGAACCGCCACCTGCATCTGTCATCGGCAGTGCTGGGGCTGAGTCTGTGGTGTCGCTGGCACGGGCAAATATGGATGAGGTAAGCACTGAACATGAACAAGAAGAAAGAAGGCTGAAGGAAACGGAATTCAACAGAGAAAACAACACGATCAACATTCAAAGACCTAGACGATCAACGGCTAATTATTCAATGAATTATTACAGTACTGGATGTCAAGCACCGGCGAAGACACTGGGAACAGAAGATTTAACAACAACAGGAACAACAACAATGACAACAACAACAATGGTAACAAATTACCATCAAGATCAAAGGAGGAGTCAACGAACAGAGGTTCAGCAACATGAAGCGAGCCTGGGACCTTTCGGTGTTGATGAGGAGAATGACACGGAGGACGACACTGAGGACGAGTTGGAAGATGAGACGGGGGACGAGGTTGCGGTTGGTGGAGACGAGGAATCGGATGGTGATTGTGATCGTAAGAAGTCTGCCGTTTTTCTTCATCTGTTGTCTCACCCTAAGTGTCTGCAGGTGTATGATGATTTTAGTTTTTCTGTTCTTTGTCGTGCACGGTATGCTAGTCAGTTGAAAGTACTTGAGGCTGTTTGTATTCGTTTGCATAAGCCTGATCTTTGTAAGCAGAAGAAACATGTAGTTGCGTTAAGATTGTTTTCGTAGGTGCACAGCATGATTGTTTGTCTCACTACACAGTTCCAGCGTTGCAATTAGTTCCTCACCCCTGTTGCACTTAGCTCTCACTTCACTTCTATTGTCTTACCTTCCCTCATTCTATTTTAGCACTTTGTTTTGTTCTCGTAACACATTATTGAATGTATAAATCATTGATTTAGCATGGTTATTCTTCAGTCACGGCTTTCCACTGGTGATTGTGACAAGAAAATCGAATTTGGTAAACCTTCATTACTTTGTTGTAGTGTGGCGATGACAGCAGAATTTGTTCTCTTTATAGATATTAAATTATTCTCCAATAATTTAATATCTTTGAAAGGATTGGGAGAACTTCAAATACAAAGGATCAGTTGGGGAAGTGAACTGCCTGAAAAGAGAAAAAAACGCCAGACTCACCAGGACTGGTGGGTGTGGCGTTTTTTTGCTTTTTTTTGCTCCTAAGTCCATTTCTACTGACACGTATATGGCCAAGTAGCACCTCATTTTTCTCAGAATAAGCAGTAGATACAGTACGCCGACAAGTGCTGTACTTTTGCAGTGTCAAAACAAAATTTCCAACGTGCAGTGAAACTTGGCTATTGGACATGTACATGTACATTACATGTCGCGTCGAATGTTAGCATTGAGGTACATGTACCTGTATGTGCAGCTAGCAGGTGCGTGGTACTATTTAAATGCCGGCATTACTATAATTATCAGACTGCAAACACGAGAGAGAGAGAGAGAGAGAGAGAGAGAGAGAGAGAGAGAGAGAGAGAGAGAGAGAGAGAGAGAGAGAGAGAGAGAGAGAGAGAGAGAGAGAGAGAGAGAGAGAGAGAGAGAGAGAGAGAGAGAGAGAGAGAGAGAGAGAGAGAGAGAGAGAGAGAGAGAGAGAGAGAGAGAGAGAGAGAGAGAGAGAGAGAGAGAGAGAGAGAGAGAGAGAGAGAGAGAGAGAGAGAGAGAGAGAGAGAGAGAGAGAGAGAGAGAGAGAGAGAGAGAGAGAGAGAGAGAAAGAGAGAGAGAGAGAGAGAGAGAGAGAGAGAGAGAGAGAGAGAGAGCGTCAGACGGTTCGGCGTTACACTTCAACTGAGAGAATAGGTATTGTAGCCCAAGTACTGACAGGAGAAGGAAAAGGTGGGTAGGAAACGGTCAGAGTCTAAGGAAAGAAGTGCAATTGGTCCTTACCCATTGTGCAAGGCCAAGCTGGATACAGATCTATTTCATTCCTTGGTGCTGACCGCTTTAATGCGCTTCCCGAATCCCTTCGCACAAATCATATCCCCAATTCATTTCGCCAGGAACTTCACAATTTCATTCATCTTGGGCACCCTGTAAGAAGACCTTAGCGTCTGTTGGGAATACCCAAGTAAAATAATAAAATACAATACAATACAATACAAATAGGACAATTGCAACCTGAACTTATTTACTCGAAATACGTGTAGATAATACGATAGATCTCGCAGCAATGTAAGAAGGAGAGCACTACTTGCATGCGATGGCAGTGCTGTAACGAAGAAAATTAAAGATGAAAATGAAAATGAAAATACCAAAAATCCTTTGCATAGACAAACAGTCCAAAGGCTAGCTTGTAACTATTGTATTCTTAAATGCTTTGAAAGACTTCAAGGCTGCAGTTGGACAACACTCACATGTGAATAGCTGCAGCTTAAAAGCTGATCGATCCCAACATTGTGATACAACTACTGTCGCTTCCATATGTATCACTTTAACTGAAGTTGTTCTTCCGTCTGAGCTTTGGGAACTCTACGCCATACAACAACCCATCCCTACTCCATCACCTACACCATCACTGTTGGCTCTGCAGTCATGGACAATTCTTTAGCCACTAGTACATGAGGTATTATATAAACATGTTTTCCCTCTTCGTCGCCGCTCTTGAATCGCATCAACTACATGCTGTGATCAGTTCAGGAGAGACAAGCCATGCCATTGGACATCGGGCTCCTTCTTGCAGTTAGTGTTTTATAAGTATAACTGTAGTTTCACACTGCCTAGGCCCAGCCATCAAATTCTGTGACAGGGAAAGGATTCTTCTACTGCTGGTGTCGCATATTGTGATAGGTTACCTCCAGGTACTCGGATTTCGTTTTTTTAACACTCCACACCACTTAGCTACTCCCTCTTGCTGCAGCATGCTACTCCTAAGGCAGTTGTCCTAGAGCTGTTGAGCTGGTAAATATGCTGTGTGCAAATGGTAGCTGACCACCACGGTTGGTGTGTTCAAATCATGGCACTAACACTAGCCGCTCTTGTAGATTCGAATCACAGCAGTACTCACAAAGTAAATGTCTTCATTCCAGCCCGATGAAGTTAGCCAGGTCTGAAACTTTCCAAAGACAAAAGTCACAAAGTCAAAGATCTCCGAAAAACGGTTGGAGAAAGTTCGAAAAATTATTTTCGATATGTGTAATGTAAGTTTTTCGGCAATTTTGAATTCCTATAGAGGGTGATTTCGGGACCTTTGGACGCGATTAGACACACCATACTTGGCGAAGATGCTCTTGAAGACACAATAAATGCAAATAACACCGAAAAACCCATGTTAGCCAACATGTGTCAAGGCATGTATTTAGAGGTCGATTTTGTTGGCCCCTGCATCAATATGTACGTGTGTAGCACTCTTATCTTAGTAGTAGTAGTATTTATTTTATTTACCATCGGATGCCTCAACAGTGATACACACAACTCTTAGGGCCGATAACGGGATAAGTGGAAAGGAAAGGAAAAGAAAAGAAAAAATAGAAAAAATTGGAATTCAGACATCAAGCAGTACAGTAATCAAACACCAAGTCAACTTCAATCTTAGTACAAGAACTATCAAGATCATCGAGAAACTCAACAGATTCCAAAAAGAAGGTCAAAATACTTCTTAAACGCCACTGGGTCTTTAAAAAGATCCCTGAGTTGGTTTGCAAATGTAGAGGTACGGTGGTGTCTGCGCCACTCGGCAGGTAGTGTATTAAAGAAAATTGCGGCACGATTAGAAAAATTTGGTACTACTGTACTTTTTTTATATATTTAGTACAACATCTCAAGACTCGGGGGAAACACCGGCCAATGTTATTAAGAGAGTGGGTGATTGCCAACCACGGCGATAAATAAAAGTAAGGGGAGGGAAAAAGAAAGAGCAGCAAAATGAACAGCAACAACAACTCCGTAAAGAAAGATGTCAAATAAAAACAGTGAAAAACACAGAGACGCAAAGGACATGTGGATAATGAGCTATTTATGTCGTAGTAAATAAGGGACGGCACGGATCTTAAACAGGCGGAGTGAGGTCAGATCCTTAACTTCTCTAGGTAGAGTGAGCCAAACAGAATAAGCAATAAAGGAGCGCAAAAGAGTGGATGAGTTACACTTAGTGAGTAAGAGCGAGTTTCTAGTTCTTAGAGAAGAGAACCAATTAAAACACATGAGATGAGGTGGGCACAACTCAAGCTTAATAGAATGGACAAGAGAAGCCAGGTGTGCACTGCGTCCATGTGATAACGGGGTTGTGTGAGCGATTTTATAAAGGGCGGATGATGAGAGCATGCGGGGTTGACGGAGGAGAATTTTAAGGATTTTCTTGTGGTGTATTTCAAGCTTTGCAGCAGCGGAAGAGGATAATCCAACCCAAGACGTATCGGCATAATCAAATATTGGGCGAAGGTAGGCTAAATAAAAATGAAGCTTGCAAGAAAGTGGGAGGTAGGAGCAGTGGGGGGAGAGAATTCCTAAGGATTTACTTGCTTTTTTACAGATATATTCGATGTGGGGTACCCAAGAGAGTGCAGAGTCAATCACAATACCAAGGTGTTTGTGAGAAGACACAATGTCAATTGGATTTGGAAAGTTGGTATGGATGAGGGTTGTGAACTCTGGCTGGGGCGGGAAGAGCATGATCTTTGTTTTGATAGATTTGCCGGGGGACAATCTCCAGGACGACATCCAGGAAAGAACTTCCTGAATGCCAGCACGGAAGTTGTTTTTCAGGCCAGTGAGGGAGGCTGATGAGGTGAGAAGGGTCGTGTCGTCAGCAAACAGAGACGTTCCAGGGAAGACTGCAGGTAAGTCGTTTACGTAATTAATTATAAATAGTAGGGGACCGAGAATTACTTATAATTATAATAAACCTTTGTACTTAGGGTAACGGTTCCCTGTAAAATAGGCCTTGACGGATTATGCTAATATTTTTGTGAAATTATGCTTTTCGCATTGCTGAAAAAATCGCAGAATTATGCTATTTTTATGCTAAAAGTTATCATAATATTATGCCGCATTATGCTCACATGTAGATCTACATAATGCTGCTGATGATGGTTCTGTGCAAAATACCAGGGGAATTGTTTTGTTGAGGGCGTTGTACTGTAGTAGCAAAAGTTCAATGGGGTCACCGCACCGTCCGGACGCGTCCGACCTACATAGCTACAACCGTCACTGACTGTAGTGGACTGGACATGTTATCAAGGGAGTCGTAAACCTACGACTTCCTGGTGCATCTACTTCTACTTGTACTTGTAGAACATGTACAATTCGCCCGAGCCTCGACATTCGCCGTACCGTAGCAGGGCTCTGCTTTCTGTACAAGCTGCACTTTGTGGAGGGTCCGGAAATGGTGAAAGCCATTCTGCCACCATCAGCAGCCGCACCGCAACACCGCATGCCTACTCGAGCGACAACCAGATCTGCAACACATCATCCATCGCAACTCACCAGTATCCTTCCCCCTCAGGCACGAAACAACACGCTCCGCTCATTTCCCCACTCCCTCATCGCAACGCGGAATCAGCTCCCACCTACCTTTCTGCAGTCTCCCCCTTCTCGCAGAGGCATGCACACGTTCAAGAAAAACGTCAACGACCACTTGCGGCGCAGCAAGTGGGAGTGGGCCACAGACAGGCTATGATCTCTGCCAACACACCAGCCTAATTATACTGACCGCACTCCAGCTCCCTTCTACCCCTCTTTGATCCCCTTCGCTCAGCCTTAAAATCCGATTATCAGTTCACTCCATCTTCCTACGGTGCACTGCTTTTACTATTGTTTTGTCCTATCCCAATCTCAAATTCTCCCCATTATCGTTTGCAAAGCCGGTGCTCCCCCTCTTGGATGCACATGTTTCTTTTCTCCTATGTATCGGCGCACAGGAGTAACAATGATTCCGAGACCTTTGGTCGGAGGAGTTACTTTTGCCCCGCCCCCACTTCCATCGCCCCCGCTGTGCAGCATCTGATGGTACTGTGGTATTCAGTAAAAAAAAAAAAAAAAAAAACAACTGTATGGAAATTGATGCGAACAGGCGGATTATTCCAATTTATGCGATTCATATGCAATTTGCCTCGAAGACCAACTAATGTACTATATCTATAATGCACCGCCACCACTGTTACCCCTACCTGCTGAGCAATTTGCCTACCGCAGAGGCCACTCCTGCGAGGACTTGCTCACTCCCGTGATCAACGACTGGATGCTCTCCTTGGACAATGGTGATTATGTCGTAGCTGCCTTTCTAGACATGTCTAAGGCATTCGACACAGTTAGTCATGAAGTTCTACTGAGTGAACTTCTGGAGATCGGTGTCGGTGGTACTGCCTTGCAGTGGTTCTGTAGCTACCTTACCCACAGGAAGCAACGTGTGGTCACCAAGACACAGCAAGGCCTGACATATAGCAGCAACAGGGGGGGTTCCGCAAGGCTCCGTCTTGGGGCCCTCTCTCTTCAATCTGTCAGTCAGAAAGCTCCCATCTGTACCCCAGCACTGCAAGGCTCGACAGTACGCGGACGACGTCTCCCTGTACAAAGCTGGCAAGAACGTCAAACAATTGTGCAAGGAGTTGACAGAAGACATTGTGAAAGTGAAAGAGTTCTTGGCGGCCAGAGGCTTACTGCTGAATCCTTCCAAGACGCAGTTTGTCGTGTTCAGGTCAAAGTGCAAGCCCCTTGACCCTAGCGTCGCTCTACAGCTGGGTGAGGTCACAATCAACCCTAGTGCACACATTCGATACTCGACGAACATCTCTCCTTCGGAGAGCACGTTAGGCAACTAGAGCGAAAAGTTGGAAGTAAGTTAGCCATGTTCAGAAAGGTCCGAGATCACATGACGGTAACTGCAAAGCGTGCATTTTACATTTGTTCCATTCAGACAGTACTCGAGTATGGGAGCAACTCATTTGCTCACTGCTTGTCCGTAACTCTGCATGACCGTCTAGTCCGTCTTAGTAATAGAGCTCTACGCATTGTGTTCAGTATGCCTCGTTTTTCTGACGTATCCCTTATTAATGCACGCCATCACATTCTCCCTTTGTCTGTGCGCTATCAGTTCAAACTCTATATCTTAGTGTTTCGTGTCCTGAATCAGTTAACTACTACTCTCCTTACTGATTGCTTTTGCCTTCGTTCTACTTCTACTCGTACCAATTCCTGCACTCGCTCCCAGGTATCTTCGTCTGTGACTCTACCCAAAGCTAAAACTCGTTTCGGTCTCTTTTCAGTTTCTTTCATCGGTTCCGACCGTTGGAATGCACTCCCCGCTGCAATCCGCTTATGCTCTTCCCTGCATCTATTCCGTAATTCAGTACTTTCATTTCTAGGGTACCCTGTAAGAAGGCCTTAGCTTATTAGGCCTGTGGGGATTGCCCTATCAAAAATTTGATAATAATAATAATAATAATAATAATAATAATAATAATAATAATAATGATGCTCTTGCTGCACGCTACGGGTGGCCTGTTCTTGGTATCCCTGACACCTGCTTATGTGGTGTGCCTTTCACCACCGACCATGCCATGATATGCAGACGTGGCGGCTTCCCCATCATCCGCCACAACCATGTCCGGGACTACATTGCCGGCCTTCTTGGCAGAGTGTGCAATGCCGTGGAGACGGAGCCTGTTCTTCAACCCCTTGCTGGTGAAGCTCTTCCAAGGGCCGCCAACACTGACCCTCAGGCCAGACTGGACGTCAAGGGGAGGGGCCTCTGGTCCATGCAAGAGGATGCATTTTTTGACATAAGGGTTTTCTATCCCTGCGCGTCCTCTTACATGACTAAGTCCCTCTCTGCGACCTACAGATGGCATGAGGAGCAGAAGAAAGCGGCTTATGGTGAGCGGATCCGGCGGGTGGAGAGGGGCAGCTTCTCTCCATTGGTGTTCTCCTCTGTCGGGGGAGCTGGCGGTGAGGCCCGGAATATGTTGAAACGTCTCGCCATTCGCCTGGCAGCGGCAACCGGAGACTCGTACAGCATCCTCATGGGACGGATCCGCTGTGAGCTTGGCTTCACTCTAGTCCGTGACTCCGTCATGATGTTGCGTGGTAGTCGGAGGAAGGTGAATTTCAGCCATCACCCCAGCGATGTCCTGCAGCATGAGTCGCTCATGCCAGTTTGACTCGGCTCGATTTGTCTTTTGTGTCTGTGCATGATGATGTCACAGGTTTGTTTGCCAGTTTTGGTTCTGTTGCCGTTTATCCTCCGTCTTTGCTTTTTGTTTTGCTGTTTCCTTTCTCTTCTTCCTCTTTGCTCACGTTGATGCCATTTTGTTGTGAGTCCGCATGCTTTGACTCGAACTCGCAAGGTTGATTATTATCTCTTGCACCTTTTACTGGTTTAGGACTTGTGCCCAGTCCTGAAGTTATTGCTCATTGTTTGTGTTTTTGTTTTTAATTGTTTTGCATTTACATTTACATGTATTTAGAACACATGTGCAAGGTTGATTGCTATCCCTTGCACGTATCAGGGCCTGTGCCCTTTCCTGTTTTATTTCATCTCACATAATAGTACATAATAAACCAGTTTATTATTCAAAAAAAAAAAAAATAATAATAATAATAATAATAATAATAATAATAATAATAATAATAATAATAATAATAATAATAATAATAATTATGCGATTACTCGATTTTGGTGGAAATTATGCGAAAAATTATGCTAGCATTAGGGCCTGGTCAGACTGCGGCAAATTTTGGTTGTCTGACGAAAACAGAACAGCGTCCAGAATTTGAATCGCGATCACACTACACATGTGGGGAGAGTGAAAATTCAAACTTCATTTCGAGCGTCAAGTGGTAATCTCCACGAACGACGTCAAATTCCTTCACCTTGGGGATCGCCAACACCTTCAGTGCAATCCTTGCAACCATCCTTATGAGTTTTGTTGTTGTCCGTGGCCAATTAGCTCCTCGATATCGAGATGAAAAAATCAGTGATTATCAGCGTCAATGGCGTATCAGCGTCAAATCCTGTTTGGAGCGGAAAAGCGTGGTCCGTTCGTGGTTCTTGCTTTTTTTTTGGAGCGTCAACTCTCGCTTTTGCCGCTCAAGCGGCAAGTTACTATGGAGATTCGGATTATAATCCTAGGATTATTTCGATTTTGCCGCAGTCTGACCAGGCCCTTATCACACTACGGCAGTTTGAAGCTGGACGCAGCGTCAAGCCGCAGCACTTGACGGAGACGCGGGGTCACACAGTGTTTGGTTTTTTTTTGCAGCTCATGACTGCCGCGGCTTGACGCATTTGTCTACGTCACAAAACCACCAGGAAAACTCAATGACGACACGGATTCCCACGGAAACCGGCCTTTTGCTTATTATACAAAAAAATTGTCGGACAAAGTTTTCGAATTTTTCATTGATTTTTGATTACAAGAAGACGAAAGGTAGGTCCACGCGTGCACGATCGTTGTTGTTTCTTTCCGAATTTGAAGCCATTTTCAGTTGTAGTGTCATTGATCAGGCAAGAAAAGTCCGCATCGCAGCTGTGTTTCTCCTGACTTCGTCATACTGGTTGTCCTTTTTGGGGCTCTTGACGACAACACAACACTCACAAGTCGACAGGCTCCAGTTGGCCGATGACCCACTCAAACAACTGGTCCTTTCTCGACATCATTTTCTTCTCAGAAAACGCCTCGCTCTTCCGCCAGGTTCGGAGCAGAGCAGCCTCGGCCTCGTAGGTCCACGGACTCATCTCGAACAAAAAGAGGGAACAAAACAAACCTTGAACAGACGAATGTCGAATAACTGCTAAACTCAAGCAAAGTGTCTTGAAACTAATTTTACTTGAAAGACACTGTTTTTCCGCCAAGCGTCACTCCCATCAGCGGCAACGCAGCCGATTTCCCCACGTCAGACGCAGCAGCGTCAGCAGCGTCTGACGCTCAAATTTCCCGCGTTGTGTCAGTTGCCATGGAAAAGCTCATGATTCTGACGCTGACGCAGCATTTTTGCCGTAGTGTGACCGAGGCCTAAAGCTGTGTTCACAACTGGCGCGTGGACGCGGTACGCTTGCGGTTCATGCGCCCCCAAACGCGCGCTCAGCCTTTCACAAAAAACAGCAATCCGAGTCGTATTTGGCGCGTGCGACACCTTCGAGTACTAATTTGTTGACCCCGCCAGTCAAAGTGACTGGCATGTACGCTGATACGCGCCTGATACGCGCTGAAAATTCCAACATGTTGGAAGTTCCATTTCGGCGCGTTTCCGTACGCATGGCGCCCCAAAAGCCAGCAAAAATACGCACAAACGCGTGGTTTCACGCGTACACGCGCCAGTTGTGAACACAGCTTAAGGGCGCGCTCACACTGCGACCAAAACCAGCGTCCATGCGGCCATGCGGCCAAGTTGCATGGCAACGGCATGAACTTGACCAAAACGTCGCGGCCACGTTTCAAATCGTGACCGCGACCTCCGGAGGGGGGTGCCACGACTTGGCGGCAACATGATCGTAGACGTGAAGCGTATTTGTGTACAACCTGGCCTGAAGTATGTTCAATTTCTCAAATTCCGGTGTGTTGATTCAGGAAACTCGGCGGTTGTCGATGTCATCCTCGACATTTGCACATTTTTAAAATTTTGTAGTTGTGATCCTGCACGCACGCACCGCCATATATGCAATCTTTGCCCTTTTTGGACGATGTCAATTTTGTTTTTGTAGTTGAATCGTTGTCAGTTGATCGGGTCAGTGACCAGTTTCTACAGTGTAGTAGTACTAGTAGTACCGTAAAGTACCGTTGATCCGCCCCCTCTCTAATTCCCGCCCCCTGTCGATTTTCTCCTTGTGAAGCGACTTCGGCGTATACAACGAAATACGATGTTGAACCGACGCATGCACTGCTGTACACAATACTTGCCAATCCAGGATCAAAATGTGCACAATCCAGCACATTGAGTCTGATCCTCTACGTTGTTGTACATCGTACTGCACTTGACAGCCTTGATCTAATTCCCGCCCCCTGCCGAAAACCCAGCTGGGAAGCGACATGGCGTGGGGGCGGATCAACGGTACTTTACGGTAGTAGAATTTATTATTTTGATAGGGAAGGCCCTACAGACGTTGCCGTCTTGTTACAGGGAGTGTACTCGTTCAATACGATGGTAGCTTGGTCTGGCTTTTCGATTTGGGAAATCATCTTTCTCTACTTTTCTGCGATGATGGAATGCCATACCTCAAGGTATTTCAGTTACATATCATCGGAAAATACAGTTCTCATCTCGGCAACAGACAAAAGAAACCACTACCGGAATTTCCGCTGCACTGGCACTTGCTCTGACCACGAGGTCAGGAAAGCGAAAGCGCTTGGATGTCAGCGGCAGACCCTCAAGAGTCCAAACCTACATGATTGTATGAATTATTTTCGTCGACTTCAAGAATACGAGGCACGAGGCACTTCCTCCAACATGCAACACACGAAAAAATACATTTAAAAAAACCGGGCCACAACTTTATTAGGAAACGCACGAACTCTATTGGATACGAACTGCAAATCGTAAAGTTTGTGTGACAACTTCACGTCTACGCGTGTACGAGGCCTAGTGTGAGTGTTGTGCGCCATCTACATGATCTATGGATCTGCCACATCGATCGATTTTGCTGCGCGATCTGTCGATCGACAGATCGCGCAACGATCGATCGATCGCGCAAAATCGATCGATCGCGCAACAAAAAAAAGAAACCAAATCGATCGATTGTGAGCTGGGCGCGGAGTAGGTATTTTACTACTCCCTTGTGAACGGCATCATCGTAATCAGTACTCGCACTGGTACGAGTACTTGGCGACTGGCCGCACACCACTCAGTAAACAGTAGATGACGATTCTTTGAAGAAGTAATGGTTGACGTTGTCGAACATTCAGACCCACTGGAGGCGTTCCACAGCCTGGAGCCCGCTGATAAGGATTTTGATGTGACTTGAGTAAGTACTAAAGTGATGTCAACACTAGTTCTACGTACTCTCAGTCTCTCTCTCTCTTTTTTCGGCGTCAGACATTGAGTGGGAGATATAGATGACTGGATTTCGTTTGTAAAATAATGAGTAATTTCTGCAATTTGTGATCGAATCAGCATGCTGTCAGCTGTACCAGTCCACATCCCATCGTAATCAGCGACCAGGCCAAGCGTGATATTTGCCTTGGTATTTCACTATGTGTGGTGAGAAGACGTCCATTCACGTCTGAGAAATTCATTTGCAAATGGGAAATCAACAGGCCTGTATTAGTATGGGCAGAATTCATCACCCGGGCCGCTATTGAAGTTTTGCACAGTTGTCAATGTCCAACGGCCTATTTATACGAAGACCTGTGGTGGCTACGTGATTCTCTTAAACCTGTGATCATGTTTTCCAAGATCATTTCAGTAGCAGACATATGAAACGCTACGCCGGGCCTGAGCCCGAGGCAATGTACGGACGTGGCCGTGCTGCACTGAACCGCGTGGCATCATCGTCACGTATGATGGAGTCAACATGACTGCGCCCTGCATATGCATCATACATCTGATAGTACGTTTATTGCCCTATCCTTGGAGAGTGGGCCACCAGGGAAGGCTGGGTTTCCGACTTGGCTTCACCTATAATGCTCATGATTGAACACGCTCTTGGAGAATAAATGTAGAATCCGGCTGAACATTGAAACCAGATAGCATCGCGTTTCTGCGCTGCACCTCACAACACCATTGACATACAACCAGGAAGAGCTGGGAACTTGAGGGAAGTGACGGAAAAGTCAAAGAGGAAGTGAAGAAGATTGAAGAAGAGGATCAGTAATCATCAAGGAGGCCAAAAAGAGGTCACCTACGAGCCAAATGGCTCTTGATGTGATGATGTGCAGGCAGGTATGCTGGAATTGGATAGACTCTTTTGGTCAATTTTTTGGCCTATCCCACATCTTTCTACCGCAGCTCTGGCAGATTGATTGGTACTATACCCCTGAATTTATACATTTCTGAGCTCTGTGACACGTTACCTAGCTCGTGAATGTCGTCTTTCAGCCATTCATCATTGCTTATTTTGACATTTGATGAGGAGCCGATCATGACTATTTTTGAGGATGCGCATGTCAGAACGCTTTGTTGTGACATGCTCATCTAAAGGATTTTGCAACTGTTTCTATTGAATACCTATAATAGTAGTACGAAATAATTAGGGCTCAAACGGTCACGGTTTTACCCCGAACGGTTAACTGCTAAGCTAACGGTCGGTTTAACGGTTATAACCTATAAGCCATGGCAATCCTGCGGACTCTTTTTTAACCGTTTATTTGACTATACTCATTCAAAAAATGTACCCTATTCAGTACAACGCACACATGTACATTCTCTTGCATGCTCATTCATACATACTCTCACACGAAGAGACCAGATATGACCGAGTTGACAGCCCAGAAATTGCGTACGCGTGCGACAGGCTGCGAAAGTGCATACTTTGCAACGACCTGATACATGAAAAATTGACTGAAAAGTTACTGCGTAACCGTTATCTTTATCGGTTAACCGTTAATTCTTCGTAACCGGTCTGCAACCAGTTAATCGGACTAACCGTTTGAGCCCTAGAAATAATGGTTGCGACTTTGGCGATAATTATTACGAAAGGGTTTGCTCCCCACACTGGAGCTCGCGCTATTCCGTCGACTTGACAAAAATACCCGAGCCCGCTACCCGACCAAACCCCTACCCGTTACAGCCCTGATTTTTTTCGTCGGACTGGCCCCTTTCCATTCCCTCAACAAACAAAGGAATTATATAATGAACACTGGATCACTTATTATTCTGCTCGGTGCATGGACCAGTACAGGAACCGACACTCAATACAGTCAACTTCGCTTATAACGACACTCGGCAGGGCATCAAAAAGGTGTCCTTATTCGTGAAGTGTCGTTATACCCGAAGTCTCATTATATGTATTACACTGGGATGGGACTTTGCTCTGGGCATGGAAATTCTGTCGTTATTCGCGAATTGTCGTTATATCCGCAGTCGTTATTAGCGAAGGTGACTGTACTTACTGTTATGTTGATGGATGGATGTGGTTTATAGGATCGCTCTTCCGAACGAGAACACTGTTTCTGGTTCATTGAAGTAGGGATACTGTGCATGTATTATAATGTGCATGCTTAGCTACAAGATGAAATGGATCCAGCCATTGAGTAAGAGAAGAGTTTCAATATTTTAATTCTATTAAAGTATACACCCGGTTCCAAAATAACGCACGTGCCCTTGCATACGCCCAGGAAATCGAGCCTGCTATTATATACACCCGGGACCTATACACGGGCTTTTACGGTAACGTTATAATTATCTCAATGTTCCGGGTACGGCTATTTACCATGATGTGGGTATAATACTGGACATACATGTAGTCTGTTTTCTATTTTGCTGCTCCTTGTTCTTTGGTGCGATTGGTGGCTCGGAACAGGCAGACATTATTTACCGATATAATCGCACAGGTCACATTGTAGAGTGCAGACCACCTAGTGCTTTGAAGATTCACTGCGATATTCCCATAATGCTATAATACATGTATGAAAATCAGCATCATTTTCTGTATGTTAAATGCCACAAATTGTTAGGCTTCACCGTAATATCAAGAGTACATAACCCCTCTTGGTAATATCCATGTTCAGTGTTCCGTTCACATCGGTTCATGCTGATCACCCGAAAGTGTCGTCTAAACAGGATATAGGGGTGTGCGGATAATGCTCGAAAAGGTGGGAGATTCTGCTCGAAAAGCTGTGAAATTGGCAGAACCATACAAACCTTATGGCGGGCAATTCCTCGAATTCTGCTCCATTTCTTTATCCACATACCAAACATGCATGAAACTTACCAGAAAAAGTACTGAATTCTGCCAATTTTTCTGCCCGCATATGCCTAACAGGATATGTCCGCGCCGCGGGGATTATTTTTCAAATAATCTCCTCAATGTCATGTACATAATTGTCGCCGGTCGCAGCGGCTTCACAAAACGTAGACTTTCCCAGCCCCCCCACCCCCCCCCCCCCCCCAAAGTACACACAAAATACAATTGAAGCATATGCAATGAAACGTATGCATTGGGAAATTGGATTGCAGTAAAACCCGTGTTTGCCGGACCCTGTACCAAGCGGAATCCTGTATTTACCGGACAAAATTTCATGCACCAAAGTGCTGTGGATCGAAAGTGCATTCCTGGATCAAGCGGGGTCCTGTCACATCAGGACAGTTTCCGCTGCACCAAGGGCGTCTTGTCAGGGCAGGCTTTACTATAGTGAAGTTTATAGTGAATTGTACTCCAAGTAACTCGTGAGTCCACACACAATGTTCATGCAGTACAAAGCCGAAAAGTCCCTTTCAAGACAGAGTGACAGACAGGAGTCGTCACTAGAAGGGCTGATCAACCAACACAGAATACTACAGTGGTGCTCAATGAAGTCCAATGAAGCGAGTGAATGCCGTGCGGAACGTTGTGCAGCTGTGAACACTGGGCTGTCAACTGGCACAGGGCGCACACTTGACTCACACAATATTAACATTGAGCATCAACGTAGCATAATAATAGCAGTGAAAAAGAGTAGAGTCAAATACGCGATGAGCGATAGTGTAGAGTCTAATACTAAAGGCAGAAATAGAGTAATGCCATCAAGTGCGAGATAACATGTTAGGAGCATTAACGTGTGATTGTGAAGCTTACTTTAAAGCGGGATGTAGAGTCTACAGTGCACCATGGGCACAGCGAGATCATGTTATGTGTGAATGGTATACCGTAAAGTACCGCCAGAGCGCCCCGTCTCGCGAGAGCGCCCCACCTTGATTTTACAGCCAGGGTCCAGGGAAAGGAAAATCGTACGGCAGAATGCAACGAAGTGTGTATGGTGTACTAACGTCAGAGGAAGGTTTTTGTGTGGAGCTCGTGTCCGCTCGAAGGTACGGATTGTCTGCACAACGTGCAATATGTGTACGAAGTTCGTGTCGTATGACCTACAGACGGGAGACCACCTACACAATACGACCACGAAAGGACGAGATAGTGGGGCGCTCTGGCGGTACTTTACGGTACTAGTAATCAAATGGATGCAAAACATATAGATGTCGTGATACACCATGCCTGATTCGTGGCTGGAAGCCGTGAGCTCAGTGCTTGGGGCTAGTGGGATTCCTCTAGCTTTCAGAATCCTGCATGAAAAAAGGTAAAAGAAAGTGAAGGTACAGTGTACAATAATAGTAAGGTGATGTAAGCCTCTTGGTTTCGCGAACGAATTTCATCATTAAATTCATGGCATGGGAACGACGCTGCAGAAGTATACAAAAGCTGAGCCATCCTCTAAAGAAAGTCCACTTTAGTGAATCTCATCTTGTCAGCAGCACCATGCTGTTTGTATGGGAGAATTGCCTTCGTACAGTGCTGCCCAATGAAATCCTGAAATCAAGTCGCGTCACTCAAGTACCGGGCGTTGCGCAGCCCTAGACCTGCGAACACTGGGCTGCGAAATGGTGCAAGGCGCAAACTTGAGTGACACGACTGGATTTCATTGAGCAGGACTGTACATTCAAGGCACCTGCACTTCCTATTATAGTGTAATGTTCTTATTTTACAGGAACATTCCCAACTGGGCCTAATGTCTTCTGAGGCTGCGTTTACACGACAACGCACGGCCATTTTCCGTTTTCAGTCCCGCATTTCTTTTTTCATTTTCGTGCGTTTACACGATCAAAGCTGATCCGAGGTGGTCTCGGTTTGTATCGTTTTCTCGCGTCTACACGGGAGCAAAGGATCCGCAAAAGTTCGTCATGTGCCGAGTGTTGTCATGGAAGCACCAATCACACTCAAGGAATAATCGAAAACAGGCCACACACCAGCACTCGTCACATGACGAAAATTGTAAAAAAAAGAGTTTTATTGTCGGATCCGTGTGAACGGCCGAAAACGGAACAAACGTGACGGAAACGAGGCCAGCAGACCGTTTCGACTGTTTACACACCCAAATTTATCCGGCAGAACATTTCCGTTTTCAAATTCTTCCACCTTGGCCAGCGTTTTGGTTCTCTTCCGCTTTGGTCTACAACTATTACGTTTTGCTCCGCGTACCGTGTAAATGAACCATGCATCCGAAAGGATTTAGTTGCGCTTTCACCCCCAGCGTTGTCGTGTATACGCAGCCTTAGATGGTGCCCAAGGTATTCATTGAGTTCCTGCAACTTCATTTGAAATGAACTGGAAAAGTGCAAAGGGATTCGAGGAGGACATTAAAGCAGTCAGCTCTAAGAAATGAAATTGATTCGTGAATTCAATTATAATGATGTTCACACCTACATGTACATGTATGCAATAACTAGGTATCACACTTCATCTTACAGGCGAGACCTCACTATATATTCTCTGGGGTACGGCAAGTGTTATGCTTTAGAGAGGTCCATGTTATAGCGAGTTGGGCACATAATATAAACCATATATGTCAAAGTTAGGGCTGCGGTTAACCAAAAGGTTATAGGCTAGAACCAAGAGTAGATAAACAAGAGTGTGCAACTCCGGGATGGGTTGGCCCGTGGCGGAATTTTTTGTTGACGTAATCTTTTCTATGACGCATGCGCTGCGGGTCTTTTGGAAAGTTTGCATCGTGCACTTGGCCGGGCTTTACATTACAAGGTCGGTGCCCAGTACGTGCTCTCACACTGTTCTGCGTCAAAATGCGCGTTTTTCTGAAAAAAGGTGACGTCTACAAAAAATGCTGCCACAGGCAGGGGTATGTGCAGATTGTGCAGAAGAGATCCAGAGTTGCACACTCTTGTTTATCTACTCTTGCTACAACCTATAAGAGATAAACTGTACATGTAGCCTGTATTCATGTACCATTGCTGTACATGACTGTAAATCCATGTATCCATGGTACCATGACCTCACGCACTGCCAAAACAATCACTACAATATGTATAATACTCATAAAAGGACACATTTCAGGCTCATTACAAACGTCTTGAAAGTTTTTGTCTTCACAAGTATACTTTATGAGTATTATCGCATTTTGTCTCAGACGAAACTGTTTACAATATGTATAGTGGATGCATATTATATTTTGAAACTCGGATGTTGAGCCATAAATAAATGTAAAAGAGAAAAGGACATATGGATACGAGTTTAGAGTAACTCTCCATCACTGTAACATGATACTATATACAGTCAGAAAGTGCAATAACTAGGCACAAAACTGACAGAGTACTGAGACATTCGACGTCCTGACACCTAACTTTAACACATCTCCGTAGCGCTAACCGACAGCCTTCCAACTTGGAAGGTTCAAGGTTATGGAAAGACCAAAGAGGGGAAGGCAAGCGCAACGAAAACGAGCAAAAGCTACAGTCCCAACGGAACAAAGAATGTCGATTGTTACTGGACGATGACGAGACCAGTACGATATTTGACAAAGCGGTCTAACTACAATTCGAAGCAGCAAAGCAGCACACCACCCAACTTGGGTGGGTCATAAATATCAAAGATAAGTAAAGAAAGGGAAGCTTTGCGAAAACGAATTGTACAAGCCGAAAGCCAAACTCCTACAGTACTCCTCATGCATGACATTGTGATGGACTAGTTGACTACAAAACAAGTTGTTTCACACGACGTACGTTTCGCCGTATGGTTCGTGACAGCTCATCAGGTGTGCAATTTGAAACTCGGATGTTGAGCCATAAATAAATGTAAAAGAGAAAAGGACATATGGATACGAGTTTAGAGTAACTCTCCATCACTGTAACATGATACTATATACAGTCAGAAAGTGCAATAACTAGGCACAAAACTGACAGAGTACTGAGACATTCGACGTCCTGACACCTAACTTTAACACATCTCCGTAGCGCTAACCGACAGCCTTCCAACTTGGAAGGTTCAAGGTTATGGAAAGACCAAAGAGGGGAAGGCAAGCGCAACGAAAACGAGCAAAAGATACAGTCCCAACGGAACAAAGAATGTCGATTGTTACTGGACGATGACGAGACCAGTACGATATTTGACAAAGCGGTCTAACTACAATGACTGACTGTATATAGTATCATGTTACAGTGATGGAGAGTTACTCTAAACTCGTATCCATATGTCCTTTTCTCTTTTATATTATATTTTGCTCAGTTTTCCAGAGCAGGTTCAACAAAGAGTGAATAACAACTAAATAGAGCGGTTGCCAGTTGACAAACCCCCTTTATATTTACAATGCAGTTGCGTGAATGTCCACTACTTTCTGAACGAAAGGTTCAACATATTTTAATATTTTGTATGCTCCATTGGGCTTCGGATTGCACCATCACCTTGTCATTTAATCAACTCAACCTCATCATGAGCATACGCAAGCATCACTAATATGGGGAGCAACCCCAGAGATGAGGGAGATACACGCCGTACATCCATTGTGCACAGTACTGACAGGGTACGCACATGCTGTCACGTATATTATGTACAGCGGACATTGAAAGAAAATAACCGATTAACCCATATGCATATGGTTAACTGTTCGTGTATTCTTAACGGTTACATAACCGGTTAACCTATCTAACCATTTCACCCTAGTCAAAATGGCGCTGTTTGCTTACAGACTACAACTGTATTGCCATCGATCCACACTGATCAATCCAGGAAATGTGCGCATGTTGTACATTTTTAGTGTATTTTATAGTAGTGTGTCTACTGCATGTGTTTCAGGACTGTAACAGTCACACTACAACAAAAGTCCGACACTCCAGAACAACCCCACACAAAATCCTGTGGTCGACCAGCCAACAAACACAGCTCTGGGTTGAATGACGAATTAGAACTATAAAGAGAAAAGAGAGGTGAAAGAGAAAACCGCCAACACATCTCCAGAACGACAGAGCCTCACTCTCTCCCTCCCTCCCTCTCTCTCTCTCTCTGTCTCTCTCTCTCTGTCTGTGTGTCTGTCTTTGTCTTTGTCTCTCTCTCTCTCTGTCTCTCCCTCTCACGGCAACTAAAAAAACAACCATATCTCAAACCACACCTCACTCATTTTACGCTGTAGGATGAAGATGAAGGGGAGGTTGGCGATGAGAAGAAGAACACGGCAGGGTTTAAGCATTTATTGTTCAGTGACCCGTGTCGTTTGGCGTATAATGATTCTCGGTTTACAATTGTATTGTTTATTTTGCAAAGAATTTCAATCAGTTAAAAGTCATAGATGCTGTTTACATTCACAAGCGTAAGCCAGACCGATGCATTCAGAAAGAACATGTCACGGCATCCACATTCTTTCCTTAGCACCGTAACTGTATTTTGCACAAATGTTTGTTTTATTCACCCTCTCTCTTTCTCTTTTCTTACAGTTACACTTGTGTTTTATCACACTATAGAATGACTGCGCATGTATTTTATAGATTGCGATTATTATCACTGTCGGGAAGGAAAACACCAATTTTACAGGGCCCTAAAAGTCTGAACGATACCTATGAAATGCACTGTCAAAGCAAACACAAAATATGAATATGCAAGCTCATGCCTGAGGGGAAGATGAGAAGTTGAAACGTGGAGATTTTTCGGACAGGACGAGAATCCGAAGAACCTGGGTGATTCCCTTACTTCCACAATGGGCTAGTGGCTGCATCACAAAAATTATACCTTGCAGTGGGTGCAGAGACAGATCAATAAACACTAACCTGAGCATGAGAGCTGCTCGTATTCATTGCGATCGTCAGGAAAATGGCAGGACGAACGGACCAGAAGAATGTTGGCTATGACAAACAACTGCATATCCAGACGACACACGGCTTGACTATTTGCTTATGACGTTCAGCTTCGAGGTCCAGCACGATGGAATTTTCGGAAGGAACTGATTTTTGAATTATTTGGGGAAGAAGATTGCACTCAGAAAAGGTACCGTAACTGGTTTCTTTCATTTGAAAAGCTGTTCACCAAAGTCCTAGGGGGCGTTCGTTTTTAATCTACAGGTTTGGGTAGAAACTACTTCTTTCGGTAGAGGTGTTCGTTTTTTGAAAAAAAATTCTACTCAAAAGGGTAGATTCTACTTTCCTCTACCGGCTCTACCGGGAAAAAGTTGGTAGAATCCGGTAGAAGTTGGTAGAGCTACGGGATTTCCAGCAAGGTCAAGGATTTGTACACAACTCCATAAAAAAAAGAGACATTTCACGTACACATCGTGTAAACTACTAGATCCGGTAGAACAGCGTTCGTACACTTGCCTCTACCATCTACCTCTATCGGTAGAGTGACTCTACTCTACTCTACCAGGTAGCTAAAAACGAACGCAGCCCTAAACATACACTGTACGACGTTTCGGAGCTGCTCCAAATCGATCGATTTGTTTTGAATGGTTTCGCCACCGCTTTCCGATCGATCGATCCTTGCGCGATCTGTCGATCGACAGATCGCGCAAGAAAATCGATCGATTTTCCAAATCGACAGAACGCGCACAACATGAGCACGACTGCCACGTTTCTACGTTTTGCTGACGCATGGACGCGTACTCATGGTCGCAGTGTGAGCGCGACTACTACTACTACTACTACTACTACTACTACTACTACTACTACTACTACTACTACTACTACTACTACTACTACTACTACTACTACTACTACTACTACTACTACTACTACTACTACTACTACTACTACTACTACTACTACTACTAAGGGCCTGGTCAGACTGCGGCAAAATCGAGGGCCTGGTCAGACTGCGGCAAAATCGAAATAATCCTAGGATTATAATCCGAATCTCCATAGTAACTTGCCGCCAGAGCGGCAAAAGCGAGAGTTGACGCTCCAAAAAAAAAGCAAGAACGGACCACGCTTTTCCGCTCCAAACAGGATTTGACGCTGATACGCCATTGACGCTGATAATCACTGATTTTTTCATCTCGATATCGAGGAGCTAATTGGCCACGGACAACAACAAAACTCATAAGGATGGTTGCAAGGATTGCACTGAAGTTGTTGACGATCCCCAAGGTGAAGGAATTTGACGTCGTTCGTGGAGATTACCACTTGACGCTCGAAATGAAGTTTGAATTTTCACTCTCCCCACATGTGTAGTGTGATCGCGATTCAAATTCTGGACGCTGTTCTTTTTTCGTCAGGCAACCAAAATTTGCCGCAGTCTGACCAGGCCCTAATCCGTCAAGGCCTACTGTAAAAAGACGGCAACGTCTGTAGGGATTTCCCTAATTTTCCCTAACAAAATAATAAATTCTACTACTACTACTACTACTACTACTACTACTACTACTACTACTACTACTACTACTACTACTACTACTACTACTACTACTACTACTACTACTACTACTACTACTACTACTACTACTACTACTACTACTACTACTACTACTACTACTACTACTACTACTACTACTACTACTACTACTACTACTACTACTACTACTACTACTACTACTACTACTACTACTACTACTACTACTACTACTACTACTACTACTACTACTACTACTACTACTACTACTACTACTACTACTACTACTACTACTACTACTACTACTACTACTACTACTACTACTACTACTACTACTACTACTACTACTACTACTACTACTACTACTACTACTACTACTACTACTACTACTACTACTACTACTACTACTACTACTACTACTACTACTACTACTACTACTACTACTACTACTACTACTACTACTACTACTACTACTACTACTACTACTACTACTACTACTACTACTACTACTACTACTACTACTACTACTACTACTACTACTACTACTACTACTACTACTACTACTACTACTACTACTACTACTACTACTACTACTACTACTACTACTACTACTACTACTACTACTACTACTACTACTACTACTACTACTACTACTACTACTACTACTACTACTACTACTACTACTACTACTACTACTACTACTACTACTACTACTACTACTACTACTACTACTACTACTACTACTACTACTACTACTACTACTACTACTACTACTACTACTACTACTACTACTACTACTACTACTACTACTACTACTACTACTACTACTACTACTACTACTACTACTACTACTACTACTACTACTACTACTACTACTACTACTACTACTACTACTACTACTACTACTACTACTACTACTACTACTACTACTACTACTACTACTACTACTACTACTACTACTACTACTACTACTACTACTACTACTACTACTACTACTACTACTACTACTACTACTACTACTACTACTACTACTACTACTACTACTACTACTACTACTACTACTACTACTACTACTACTACTACTACTACTACTACTACTACTACTACTACTACTACTACTACTACTACTACTACTACTACTACTACTACTACTACTACTACTACTACTACTACTACTACTACTACTACTACTACTACTACTACTACTACTACTACTACTACTACTACTACTACTCATAAAAAGGACACACTTCAGGCTCATTACAAACATCTTGAAAGTTTTCGTCTTCACAAGTATACTTTCAAGCCTTCTCATCAGGTGAAATACAGGCAAGGGAAAAGGAACAGGAACAGTGGATTAAATACAGTAAGAAGGTGGTAAAACAGCGCAAAAAGAAAGAAAGAAAGAAAGAAGATAGCTAAAGTAAACAGCGAAAATTGCAATAATGACACAAAGGTGCAAATGCGAGAAAACTCAATAAGCGCGACATGTAGTGCGACAACAAGAGACAACCACTGGACATACATGTAACTAACGAGGTTTTGACGACCTACCTAACAGCCTAAGTGTGAATTTGATTTGTTTCTGCTTGCAAAGGTTGGGTTTCCTTGTGTGGATGTATACAGCTTCCAAAACATTCAGCAATCTAGCACTGCGTACACGTGACACAATCGAAAAACAATCATCCGAATACACAGCACGACAATCAGGATGCTCAAACAAATGACTAGCAATGGACGACTCATACTTATCAGAACTAACATCAGAACAATCAGCATGTGCGGTGGACACATCCGATTTCACATGGCTAGTCGAGTGGACCCTAGCCGTTGCCTCTGTCTGTGCTTTAGTCGCTGCCATCGCCGCCGTTGCCGATCTTGTTATTCTTCTGGTTGATGCGGTTCCTGTCACTGCCACGCACGTAGGTGTCTTGTCCGGTTGTTTTTCTGGTGGTCTAGTTAATTGTGAGGTGACGTTCCTTGGTGTTGATGCCACTGCGTTGGACCATCTTGTACCAGGATGATTCTTTGCTGGACGTCCCCTCCGTGGTCGAGTGGATCGTGCGTGTTGTGGAATAAGGTGTAGCGGTGCGTGTTGTCGGATGCGTGCGTCCAGATGTTGAAGAGTCCTACCTACATATCGGCTCTCACATTGCCGACACTCGAAGTGATAAATCAACTTGGATAATTGGCCTGTAGGTAGGACGTCCTTCCTCACCGTGAACGCACGCACCGTGGAGTAGATGAAGCGAATATGAACATTATGGTAATTAGACTCCACGGCAGACTTAACCCGACGCTGAACCATACGTGATACTGACTCGCCCTTCCACGGTAAACATAGGTATACTGGATTAGTGGAAACCTCAGCATTCTTCTTTGGACTGGTCTCGGTGCGTGCGTTCACGGTGAGGAAGGACGTCCTACCTACAGGCCAATTATCCAAGTTGATTTATCACTTCGAGTGTCGGCAATGTGAGAGCCGATATGTAGGTAGGACTCTTCAACATCTGGACGCACGCATCCGACAACACGCACCGCTACACCTTATTCCACAACACGCACGATCCACTCGACCACGGAGGGGACGTCCAGCAAAGAATCATCCTGGTACAAGATGGTCCAACGCAGTGGCATCAACACCAAGGAACGTCACCTCACAATTAACTAGACCACCAGAAAAACAACCGGACAAGACACCTACGTGCGTGGCAGTGACAGGAACCGCATCAACCAGAAGAATAACAAGATCGGCAACGGCGGCGATGGCAGCGACTAAAGCACAGACAGAGGCAACGGCTAGGGTCCACTCGACTAGCCATGTGAAATCGGATGTGTCCACCGCACATGCTGATTGTTCTGATGTTAGTTCTGATAAGTATGAGTCGTCCATTGCTAGTCATTTGTTTGAGCATCCTGATTGTCGTGCTGTGTATTCGGATGATTGTTTTTCGATTGTGTCACGTGTACGCAGTGCTAGATTGCTGAATGTTTTGGAAGCTGTATACATCCACACAAGGAAACCCAACCTTTGCAAGCAGAAACAAATCAAATTCACACTTAGGCTGTTAGGTAGGTCGTCAAAACCTCGTTAGTTACATGTATGTCCAGTGGTTGTCTCTTGTTGTCGCACTACATGTCGCGCTTATTGAGTTTTCTCGCATTTGCACCTTTGTGTCATTATTGCAATTTTCGCTGTTTACTTTAGCTATCTTCTTTCTTTCTTTCTTTCTTTTTGCGCTGTTTTACCACCTTCTTACTGTATTTAATCCACTGTTCCTGTTCCTTTTCCCTTGCCTGTATTTCACCTGATGAGAAGGCTTGAAAGTATACTTGTGAAGACGAAAACTTTCAAGATGTTTGTAATGAGCCTGAAGTGTGTCCTTTTTATGAGTATTATCGCATTTTTGTCTCAGAGGAAACTGTTTAACTACTACTACTACTACTACTACTACTACTACTACTACTACTACTACTACTACTACTACTACTACTACTACTACTACTACTACTACTACTACTACTACTACTACTACTACTACTACTACTACTACTACTACTACTACTACTACTACTACTACTACTACTACTACTACTACTACTACTACTACTACTACTACTACTACTACTACTACTACTACTACTACTACTACTACTACTACTACTACTACTACTACTACTACTACTACTACTACTACTACTACTACTACTACTACTACTACTACTACTACTACTACTACTACTACTACTACTACTACTACTACTACTACTACTACTACTACTACTACTACTACTACTACTACTACTACTACTACTACTACTACTACTACTACTACTACTACTACTACTACTACTACTACTACTACTACTACTACTACTACTACTACTACTACTACTACTACTACTACTACTACTACTACTACTACTACTACTACTACTACTACTACTACTACTACTACTACTACTACTACTACTACTACTACTACTACTACTACTACTACTACTACTACTACTACTACTACTACTACTACTACTACTACTACTACTACTACTACTACTACTACTACTACTACTACTACTACTACTACTACTACTACTACTACTACTACTACTACTACTACTACTACTACTACTACTACTACTACTACTACTACTACTACTACTACTACTACTACTACTACTACTACTACTACTACTACTACTACTACTACTACTACTACTACTACTACTACTACTACTACTACTACTACTACTACTACTACTACTACTACTACTACTACTACTACTACTACTACTACTACTACTACTACTACTACTACTACTACTACTACTACTACTACTACTACTACTACTACTACTACTACTACTACTACTACTACTACTACTACTACTACTACTACTACTACTACTACTACTACTACTACTACTACTACTACTACTACTACTACTACTACTACTACTACTACTACTACTACTACTACTACTACTACTACTACTACTACTACTACTACTACTACTACTACTACTACTACTACTACTACTACTACTACTACTACTACTACTACTACTACTACTACTACTACTACTACTACTACTACTACTACTACTACTACTACTACTACTACTACTACTACTACTACTACTACTACTACTACTACTACTACTACTACTACTACTACTACTACTACTACTACTACTACTACTACTACTACTACTACTACTACTACTACTACTACTACTACTACTACTACTACTACTACTACTACTACTACTACTACTACTACTACTACTACTACTACTACTACTACTACTACTACTACTACTACTACTACTACTACTACTACTACTACTACTACTACTACTACTACTACTACTACTACTACTACTACTACTACTACTACTACTACTACTACTACTACTACTACTACTACTACTACTACTACTACTACTACTACTACTACTACTACTACTACTACTACTACTACTACTACTACTACTACTACTACTACTACTACTACTACTACTACTACTACTACTACTACTACTACTACTACTACTACTACTACTACTACTACTACTACTACTACTACTACTACTACTACTACTACTACTACTACTACTACTACTACTACTACTACTACTACTACTACTACTACTACTACTACTACTACTACTACTACTACTACTACTACTACTACTACTACTACTACTACTACTACTACTACTACTACTACTACTACTACTACTACTACTACTACTACTACTACTACTACTACTACTACTACTACTACTACTACTACTACTACTACTACTACTACTACTACTACTACTACTACTACTACTACTACTACTACTACTACTACTACTACTACTACTACTACTACTACTACTACTACTACTACTACTACTACTACTACTACTACTACTACTACTACTACTACTACTACTACTACTACTACTACTACTACTACTACTACTACTACTACTACTACTACTACTACTACTACTACTACTACTACTACTACTACTACTACTACTACTACTACTACTACTACTACTACTACTACTACTACTACTACTACTACTACTACTACTACTACTACTACTACTACTACTACTACTACTACTACTACTACTACTACTACTACTACTACTACTACTACTACTACTACTACTACTACTACTACTACTACTACTACTACTACTACTACTACTACTACTACTACTACTACTACTACTACTACTACTACTACTACTACTACTACTACTACTACTACTACTACTACTACTACTACTACTACTACTACTACTACTACTACTACTACTACTACTACTACTACTACTACTACTACTACTACTACTACTACTACTACTACTACTACTACTACTACTACTACTACTACTACTACTACTACTACTACTACTACTACTACTACTACTACTACTACTACTACTACTACTACTACTACTACTACTACTACTACTACTACTACTACTACTACTACTACTACTACTACTACTACTACTACTACTACTACTACTACTACTACTACTACTACTACTACTACTACTACTACTACTACTACTACTACTACTGAACTTCGCCTTTATTTGAAAACAAACCGGGTATCAGAAAGAAGAAACTGAAAAGCGCAAGCAAGAAAAGCAATGGTGACAAAACCATTCAAGAAATTAGCAAAAATCAAATCAAATAAATAGGAAAATCCAATCAGAAAATAAAATAAAATAAAAGAATCAAGCCAACTAGGGAATACAAAAACAAAGAGCAAACCCGCAAACACCATCCAAGCATCGCTACTACCAGTACGGTGACGTTTCCATTCACCCAACCGCTCAAACGCTTTTAAAACGAAAACAAAATACAACAGAACACTCTGAGACAGAATGAAACCAATGACAATATTATGGCAAGTCCAAGTCTACTACTACTACTACTACTACTACTACTACTACTACTACTACTACTACTACTACTACTACTACTACTACTACTACTACTACTACTACTACTACTACTACTACTACTACTACTACTACTACTACTACTACTACTACTACTACTACTACTACTACTACTACTACTACTACTACCGTAAAGTACCGCCAAAGCGCCCCACCATCTCATCCTTTCGTGGTCGTATTGTGGAGGTAGTCTGCTGTCTGTAGGTCATACGATATGAACCTTGTACACATATAGCACGATTTGCAGTCAATTCGTACCTTCGAGCGGACACAAGCTCCACACAAAACCCTGCCAAGCGTGACCTTAGTACACTAAGATTCTTACATCGTACAAACTTCGTTGCACTCTGCCATACGATTTTCCTTTCTCTGGCTGTAAAATCAAGGTGGGGCGCTCTCGCGAGACGGGGCGCTCTGGCGGTACTTTACGGTACTACTACTACTACTACTACTACTACTACTACTACTACTACTACTACTACTACTACTACTACTACTACTACTACTACTACTACTACTACTACTACTACTACTACTACTACTACTACTACTACTACTACTACTACTACTACTACTACTACTACTACTACTACTACTACTACTACTACTACTACTACTACTACTACTACTACTACTACTACTACTACTACTACTACTACTACTACTACTACTACTACTACTACTACTACTACTACTACTACTACTACTACTACTACTACTACTACTACTACTACTACTACTACTACTACTACTACTACTACTACTACTACTACTACTACTACTACTACTACTACTACTACTACTACTACTACTACTACTACTACTACTACTACTACTACTACTACTACTACTACTACTACTACTACTACTACTACTACTACTACTACTACTACTACTACTACTACTACTACTACTACTACTACTACTACTACTACTACTACTACTACTACTACTACTACTACTACTACTACTACTACTACTACTACTACTACTACTACTACTACTACTACTACTACTACTACTACTACTACTACTACTACTACTACTACTACTACTACTACTACTACTACTACTACTACTACTACTACTACTACTACTACTACTACTACTACTACTACTACTACTACTACTACTACTACTACTACTACTACTACTACTACTACTACTACTACTACTACTACTACTACTACTACTACTACTACTACTACTACTACTACTACTACTACTACTACTACTACTACTACTACTACTACTACTACTACTACTACTACTACTACTACTACTACTACTACTACTACTACTACTACTACTACTACTACTACTACTACTACTACTACTACTACTACTACTACTACTACTACTACTACTACTACTACTACTACTACTACTACTACTACTACTACTACTACTACTACTACTACTACTACTACTACTACTACTACTACTACTACTACTACTACTACTACTACTACTACTACTACTACTACTACTACTACTACTACTACTACTACTACTACTACTACTACTACTACTACTACTACTACTACTACTACTACTACTACTACTACTACTACTACTACTACTACTACTACTACTACTACTACTACTACTACTACTACTACTACTACTACTACTACTACTACTACTACTACTACTACTACTACTACTACTACTACTACTACTACTACTACTACTACTACTACTACTACTACTACTACTACTACTACTACTACTACTACTACTACTACTACTACTACTACTACTACTACTACTACTACTACTACTACTACTACTACTACTACTACTACTACTACTACTACTACTACTACTACTACTACTACTACTACTACTACTACTACTACTACTACTACTACTACTACTACTACTACTACTACTACTACTACTACTACTACTACTACTACTACTACTACTACTACTACTACTACTACTACTACTACTACTACTACTACTACTACTACTACTACTACTACTACTACTACTACTACTACTACTACTACTACTACTACTACTACTACTACTACTACTACTACTACTACTACTACTACTACTACTACTACTACTACTACTACTACTACTACTACTACTACTACTACTACTACTACTACTACTACTACTACTACTACTACTACTACTACTACTACTACTACTACTACTACTACTACTACTACTACTACTACTACTACTACTACTACTACTACTACTACTACTACTACTACTACTACTACTACTACTACTACTACTACTACTACTACTACTACTACTACTACTACTACTACTACTACTACTACTACTACTACTACTACTACTACTACTACTACTACTACTACTACTACTACTACTACTACTACTACTACTACTACTACTACTACTACTACTACTACTACTACTACTACTACTACTACTACTACTACTACTACTACTACTACTACTACTACTACTACTACTACTACTACTACTACTACTACTACTACTACTACTACTACTACTACTACTACTACTACTACTACTACTACTACTACTACTACTACTACTACTACTACTACTACTACTACTACTACTACTACTACTACTACTACTACTACTGAGAACGTTGACTTTATTTGATAACAAACTGGGTGCCGGAATGAAGAATTCAAAAAACGGAAGCAAAGAAAGCAATGGTGACAAATCCAATCAAGTATATCGTAGATAGGAAAATCAAATCAAATAAATCGGAAAATCCAATAAGAAAATAAAATAAAAGAATCAAGTCAACTATCGAATACCAAAACAAAGAGTAAACCCGCATCCGCAAACACAATCAAAGCAGCACCGTTTACCCAACTCATCCAACAACCCAGACAAGAGAAAACCAGATAAGGTACACAAAGAAAACGGGCAAGTCAACCATCAAATCATGACCAACATATAATAGCAAAATTGCTACAACAAAAATACAGACAATATCATGAAACAGTTAGGTCAGGCATGCTAAACAGCCAGGTGGGCACGGGCCCTACACTCCACCACAAAACCGCCATGACCAGCACCCATGAGCCTTCGGCGGTACGAGTGCCGTGACCCCCGCAGACAAGTTATTTGCCAGCGAATCAGGCACACACTGATCCGGGCACGAAGCTGGCGCATGATCAGTGAGTAGGGGAGATCACGGTTCCTCTCACTGATTTGAGCTGCTAACGACTTCAGGAATATTGACGCCTCCGGCGCACACTGCCCATTGGTGGCGAAAACCAACGGCGTGAACGAACCGCGGTCGACGTTGTTGATCCGGCTCGAGTACTGGCGCTTCTTCTGCCTCTCGTTGTCAGACAACTGGCTCGCTACTCCCGAACGCGACAGCAAAGACGGCCTTGGGTGGGTAACCCGAACATCAAAGAAGGCGTTTTGCTGTCGCGTCCAGAAACCGCGAGCCCGTATGTCTGCACGAGCGGCATCAGCTCTAATACCTGAGACCGTCTCACCATCGAGAGGCAGCAGAACAGGCTCCAACTCGACATCATACGCCACCTCGGACATGGCACTAGCCAGCAGGTCCCGAACCTCGTTGTGACGTTGCGTTGGGTACCCGCCACAGGGGCATGTCATAGCGTGGTGGCTTGTCATGTCTTTGCCACACACGCATGATGCTGGCAAACCTTCCAAGGGAAGGCCATATCGTAGGCCCACAGCATCACGGAAATCCGTCCTGCTGAAAACGGTCCCAGGCATTGTAGTCGCAGGTGGAGTCGTCAACCAACTTGAGACGCCATCTTCACCTGCGACCTCTACCAGTAGCCGTTGCGTGGGCGGGAGGCCGGATCGGATCTCCTCTGCCAAGTTCCGCTGCTGAACACGGCGCGCCGCCCGAGCACCTGCAGCCAATGTCCTGCATGCTGTTACCACAGACGACACCTCATGCGTGGAGGTGCCACCGACTACCAACTCCACCATGGGTGCAATGGCGTCTCGGCACAAGGTGCGCTCAGCAGCCGCCCGTGACACATTGCTACGGACCGCAAGACCACCAAGCTTTGCTGGAAGGGAAAGCAGTGCTCGCAAACCTCCTACTACTACTACTACTACTACTACTACTACTACTACTACTACTACTACTACTACTACTACTACTACTACTACTACTACTACTACTACTACTACAGTTGCGCTCGGTGAAATCCGGCCCGAAGTGCATAACTGGCGCCCAGTACTGATGCGGCCCTTGACGCCCTCAAAGTTGTACAAGTGCTAGTGTGCGCGTGTGCCGTATGAACTCGAACTGTGCATGTGCTGTACTCATACGCATGCATGCTTACACCAAAGTGTAAAAAACCGCGCCAAACAAAGACAAGTGTAACATTCATTTCAGTTCAGCACAAGTAAAAGAAGACGGAGATCGTTTCGAAGCAGTTTATTTCATACACAGAACAGCAGGGCTTCAATATTTTGTGTGGTCACCGTCAGCTTCGATTAGGACTTCAACACGACGTGACATTGACTCCACGTATGGGGAAACCGTGTCAGGACCCAACGAGTCCCACTCCAGGTGCAGTGCCTGCACCAGCTGGCCAGCATTCTCGCAGCGATGTGGAATTATTCTCTTCTTGAGAAGAGCCCACACATTCTCGATTGGATTCATGTCCGGCGAGCAGGGAGGTTGAAACAGGATGTTGGGTACTCCGCTTTCGAGAAGATCCTGCTGTTCTTGAGTGAAGTGAATGACAGAAATTTTGAACTGTTTTTAGCATGCAACACGTGCACTCCGAACTTTTACACGAGGTGCGTACAGTTGAGTTCATACACACAAATCGCCAGTGATGTAATGGGAGCTGGCTTCGCGGCGCCGGCTTTGCACTTCGGGCCGGATTTCACCGAGCGCAACTGTACTACTACTACTACTACTACTACTACTACTACTACTACTACTACTACTACTACTACTACTACTACTACTACTACTACTACTACTACTACTACTACTACTACTACTACTACTACTACTACTACTACTACTACTACTACTACTACTACTACTACTACTACTACTACTACTACTACTACTACTACTACTACTACTACTACTACTACTACTACTACTACTACTACTACTACTACTACTACTACTACTACTACTACTACTACTACTACTACTACTACTACTACTACTACTACTACTACTACTACTACTACTACTACTACTACTACTACTACTACTACTACTACTACTACTACTACTACTACTACTACTACTACTACTACTACTACTACTACTACTACTACTACTACTACTACTACTACTACTACTACTACTACTACTACTACTACTACTACTACTACTACTACTACTACTACTACTACTACTACTACTACTACTACTACTACTACTACTACTACTACTACTACTACTACTACTACTACTACTACTACTACTACTACTACTACTACTACTACTACTACTACTACTACTACTACTACTACTACTACTACTACTACTACTACTACTACTACTACTACTACTACTACTACTACTACTACTACTACTACTACTACTACTACTACTACTACTACTACTACTACTACTACTACTACTACTACTACTACTACTACTACTACTACTACTACTACTACTACTACTACTACTACTACTACTACTACTACTACTACTACTACTACTACTACTACTACTACTACTACTACTACTACTACTACTACTACTACTACTACTACTACTACTACTACTACTACTACTACTACTACTACTACTACTACTACTACTACTACTACTACTACTACTACTACTACTACTACTACTACTACTACTACTACTACTACTACTACTACTACTACTACTACTACTACTACTACTACTACTACTACTACTACTACTACTACTACTACTACTACTACTACTACTACTACTACTACTACTACTACTACTACTACTACTACTACTACTACTACTACTACTACTACTACTACTACTACTACTACTACTACTACTACTACTACTACTACTACTACTACTACTACTACTACTACTACTACTACTACTACTACTACTACTACTACTACTACTACTACTACTACTACTACTACTACTACTACTACTACTACTACTACTACTACTACTACTACTACTACTACTACTACTACTACTACTACTACTACTACTACTACTACTACTACTACTACTACTACTACTACTACTACTACTACTACTACTACTACTACTACTACTACTACTACTACTACTACTACTACTACTACTACTACTACTACTACTACTACTACTACTACTACTACTACTACTACTACTACTACTACTACTACTACTACTACTACTACTACTACTACTACTACTACTACTACTACTACTACTACTACTACTACTACTACTACTACTACTACTACTACTACTACTACTACTACTACTACTACTACTACTACTACTACTACTACTACTACTACTACTACTACTACTACTACTACTACTACTACTACTACTACTACTACTACTACTACTACTACTACTACTACTACTACTACTACTACTACTACTACTACTACTACTACTACTACTACTACTACTACTACTACTACTACTACTACTACTACTACTACTACTACTACTACTACTACTACTACTACTACTACTACTACTACTACTACTACTACTACTACTACTACTACTACTACTACTACTACTACTACTACTACTACTACTACTACTACTACTACTACTACTACTACTACTACTACTACTACTACTACTACTACTACTACTACTACTACTACTACTACTACTACTACTACTACTACTACTACTACTACTACTACTACTACTACTACTACTACTACTACTACTACTACTACTACTACTACTACTACTACTACTACTACTACTGCTGGCAGTATGAAGGGATCCGGTGGTCCGTCTGGCCTGGACGTGCAGGCCTGGCAGCGTATGCTCTCGGCCTTTAAAGGTGCTTCTTCAAATTTGGCTGCCGCTCTTGCTGCTGCTGCCAAGAGGATATGCACGACGGATGTAGACCCTGCTTCTCTGTCGGCTTTTGTTGCGGCAGGGCTCGTGGCATTGGACAAGAGACCAGGTGTGCGCCCGATTGCGGTGGGGGAAGTCGCTCGCCGGATCATCGCTAAGGCTGTGTTGCAGTGTATATCGTCTGATATTGCGACAGCCGTGATCCCTCATCAGCTGTGTGTTGGTGTGCCGGCGGCTTGTGAGGCGGCTGTGCGTGCCGTCCAGGAACAATATCTCGCCGATGACACTGATGCAATCTTACTCATCGATGCATCTAATGCCTTTAACGCAATCAACAGGAAGGCCGCCTTGCATAATATCGCACGTGTGTGTCCACCGATGGAAAAAATTTGTCGTAATACATATGGTGCGGATATTCCACTATTTCTTCCTGGTGGCGTAGTATTGTACTCGCGCGAGGGAACTTGTCAGGGAGACCCTCTGGCCATGGCCATGTTTGCTCTTGCGGTGGCTCCTATGATTTGTAAACTCCGTGAACAGCACCCTGATGTGAACCAATGCTGGTACGCGGATGATGGCGAGTCTGGTGGCAGATTGGCGGCCGTGCATTCGTTTTGGAAATCAATCGAGGAGATTGGCCCGAAGTATGGATATTACCCTAATGCAGCCAAGACAGTTCTGCTGGTGAAACCCGCCCTGGAGTCAGAAGCCCAAGAGCTGTTCGACCCAACGGGTATACGTGTGCTGACCAATGGTGTTCGTTATCTTGGTGGGGCCATTGGTGAGGAGGAATTTGTACAGGACAGTCTGTGTCGTCATGTTTCCGTATGGTGCAGGGAGGTCGGTACTCTCTCCACTCTGGCGAAAACCCAGCCACATGCTGCATATTCTGTTTTCTCCCGTGGATTGAGGTCGCGTTGGCGCTACCATATGGTCTCACATGGCTTGCCGGAGCCGGATGCTTTCGGCAGGCTAGATAATGTGATTGACAACAATTTGATACCAGCAATCACTGGTCGGAAGAACATGTCCGCCATTGAGCGGAGTCTCATCGGCTTGCCTGTTAAGTCCGGTGGTCTCTCAATTCCTGCCATTGGGCCTCATGCAGTGCATCAGTGGACCTCCAGTATGGCCTCGGCACGGCCGGTGATTGATTTGCTTCGTCGCCCTGATGCTGACATTGCTCCGGCTGATTTGCAGGCGGAGGTAATGGCGTTGCGAAATGCCGAACGTCGGAGAATGGCTACTGCGGCTAAGGAGGCTCAGGTTGCTTTGCGTCCTGAGCTCAGCCCATGTCAGCGAGTGCTGTTGGAGATTGCTGCTGATGCTGGCGTGTCCAGTTGGCTAACGGCTGAGCCTCTGGCTGTGAACGGCTTTGCGCTAAATAAAGCATGTTTCCGGGATGGTCTCGCCCTGCGCTATGGCTGGGGTATTGATGGCCTCCCACCAACTTGTGTGTGTGGTAGAGACATGTCTGTCGACCATGCATTGACATGCCCTACAGGGGGCTACCCAAGTCTGCGACACAATGAGCTTCGTGATGTGCTGGTGGAGGTGATGACTTCTGCCATCCCGGATGTTCAAACAGAGCCACCGCTTTTGCCGTTGGATGGTGAACAACTTCACGGCGCTACCGCTAATCGTGCTGCAGAGGCTCGATTGGATATCCGTGCAAGGGGCTTTTGGTCGCCACAGCAAGATGCATTCTTTGATGTGAGGGTTACTCACCCCTCGGCGTCTTTGCTGTCGCGACAGGAAGTCCTTGCACAGATTTCCCGGAATGAACATCAGAAGAAGCGGGCCTATCTTCAGCGTGTTGTCGATGTCGAGAGGGGGTCATTCACTCCGCTCGTATTTTCGACAAACGGCGTATGTGGCACGGAGTGCTCTCGTGCATTGAAGAACATTGTTCAGCTGGTGGTTAACAAGCATAGTGACCTCCAGTACGCTGTTGTGATGGCACAGCTACGCTGCAAAATTGCATTTGTTTTGCTGAGGTGGTCAATCACGTGCCTCCGTGGTTGCAGAGCGTCTTACTTGAGGAAGAGAATAGGCCCATCTTTTCTCGACCAATGTCGCCTTCTGTCCATGTAACCGCCTTCGGTATTCATATGTTGGCCTATTTAACATTGGCATGCTCTGCGGATTTGTAGGCATGCTAGGTAATTTAAATATTATCCTGCAAAGTATTTTGTAGGTGCTTGACTGCTATACTACGTCATGTATTACAATTGGTACATGACTTAATAATAGCCGTTTGGCATGGTACAATAACAATTTTGGTTTTATTTTATTTTTATTTTTAATGGCTTTCTCTTCTTCCTCGGATGGTTTACAATTTGTATCACAATTATTTGTGGGTTCAGCAATAAAGGATGTGACTACTACTACTACTACTACTACTACTACTACTACTACTACTACTACTACTACTACTACTACTACTACTACTACTACTACTACTACTACTACTACTACTACTACTACTACTACTACTACTACTACTACTACTACTACTACTACTACTACTACTACTACTACTACTACTACTACTACTACTACTACTACTACTACTACTACTACTACTACTACTACTACTACTACTACTACTACTACTACTACTACTACTACTACTACTACTACTACTACTACTACTACTACTACTACTACTACTACTACTACTACTACTACTACTACTACTACTACTACTACTACTACTACTACTACTACTACTACTACTACTACTACTACTACTACTACTACTACTACTACTACTACTACTACTACTACTACTACTACTACTACTACTACTACTACTACTACTACTACTACTACTACTACTACTACTACTACTACTACTACTACTACTACTACTACTACTACTACTACTACTACTACTACTACTACTACTACTACTACTACTACTACTACTACTACTACTACTACTACTACTACTACTACTACTACTACTACTACTACTACTACTACTACTACTACTACTACTACTACTACTACTACTACTACTACTACTACTACTACTACTACTACTACTACTACTACTACTACTACTACTACTACTACTACTACTACTACTACTACTACTACTACTACTACTACTACTACTACTACTACTACTACTACTACTACTACTACTACTACTACTACTACTACTACTACTACTACTACTACTACTACTACTACTACTACTACTACTACTACTACTACTACTACTACTACTACTACTACTACTACTACTACTACTACTACTACTACTACTACTACTACTACTACTACTACTACTACTACTACTACTACTACTACTACTACTACTACTACTACTACTACTACTACTACTACTACTACTACTACTACTACTACTACTACTACTACTACTACTACTACTACTACTACTACTACTACTACTACTACTACTACTACTACTACTACTACTACTACTACTACTACTACTACTACTACTACTACTACTACTACTACTACTACTACTACTACTACTACTACTACTACTACTACTACTACTACTACTACTACTACTACTACTACTACTACTACTACTACTACTACTACTACTACTACTACTACTACTACTACTACTACTACTACTACTACTACTACTACTACTACTACTACTACTACTACTACTACTACTACTACTACTACTACTACTACTACTACTACTACTACTACTACTACTACTACTACTACTACTACTACTACTACTACTACTACTACTACTACTACTACTACTACTACTACTACTACTACTACTACTACTACTACTACTACTACTACTACTACTACTACTACTACTACTACTACTACTACTACTACTACTACTACTACTACTACTACTACTACTACTACTACTACTACTACTACTACTACTACTACTACTACTACTACTACTACTACTACTACTACTACTACTACTACTACTACTACTACTACTACTACTACTACTACTACTACTACTACTACTACTACTACTACTACTACTACTACTACTACTACTACTACTACTACTACTACTACTACTACTACTACTACTACTACTACTAGTGACAAGCCTCTTTTACGGGCAAAATAGCGGAAACGTGAAATCGTAAATCATTGAAGATCAATTCAATTAAAAAAAAGAAAACTCCTTTAAATAACGTCAAATCAATTAGTAAATCCAATGTCAAATCCAATGTCAAATCCAATGTCAAAAGAAGAAAACTTTAAACTCAAAGTGAAAATTAAAGTAACAGGTCCCGTCATGTATGCAAGTCTAAGCCAATGTCAATATAAATTACCTGTCATGAATGTTATGAATGGATGTGCATGCATTGTGGAGAACTGTCCGTACACCTATCCAATTCAACAAATAGACAGACAAATGACAACAGAGTGAAGTACCTACATTGTACATACATCCTACACCGTACCATCGGCAGCGAGTCCACCCGGTGCCAAGCCGGCGTCTCAGCAGCCCCCTTGCCATGGCAACAGCTCATCGGCCACCCATCTGCCGGCACTCCACCAGGAAAGACGACTGGCGACGCCGCTGATACGAGGCCCGGCACCCGCGGAAACAGGTGACGGCCCACCGAAGTAAGCAAAATGAGATGCGTACCCGCAACCGGTTGATGAGGATGGAGTACGGGATATCGGTGTGACGCCTGGACAGGTATGTCGCCAACGTCGATAGAAATTTCGCGCACTCCGGTGCCGCCAGGCCCTGCGTCGTAAACACAAGCGGCGTAAATGACGCACGCTCGATGTTGACGATCCGTGGCCCATACTCGGCCTTCTTATAGGGGATTCACACACACGGGAAAACCTGAGGTCACGGGACAAGGTAAAAGTTCAGACCGTCGGGCAACTGAGTGGGGCCTTTCACACGCGTGGTCACTTTTCCCTTGGCCTCATGTCTGACCATGAATTTGTGGCGGGGGAGTACAAAACGTAGTCTGTACTGCATTTTTTGTAGTACATTTAGTACTATGTTTCGCATTCGCAATGCGCAATGCGTGGGTCCATTGTCTGCAATGCGTGCGAGCGCACTGCCTGAAAATGCGGGTTGCGATGCACTCGTACAACTAGGGTTCAGAGTTCTCGCCAAAGACAAGATCTACGCATGTGCGTCGAATAGCGTGGACTTTTTCCCTTGACAAACGCCCTGAGGCCCACGGCCACGGCTTTGCCAATTTTTTCCCGACAGATTCTTCCTTTCCCCCAGTACCATAGTTTCCATAACAACTTTCCCATAACCGTGGTTTTACCCGTGTGTGTGAATCCCCTATTACGCCGCTCGTGAGACCTGAGCTGGCCAAGGACTTCTGAACGAGACAGCACAGACGCCTTACTACTACTACTACTACTACTACTACTACTACTACTACTACTACTACTACTACTACTACTACTACTACTACTACTACTACTACTACTACTACTACTACTACTACTACTACTACTACTACTACTACTACTACTACTACTACTACTACTACTACTACTACTACTACTACTACTACTACTACTACTACTACTACTACTACTACTACTACTACTACTACTACTACTACTACTACTACTACTACTACTACTACTACTACTACTACTACTACTACTACTACTACTACTACTACTACTACTACTACTACTACTACTACTACTACTACTACTACTACTACTACTACTACTACTACTACTACTACTACTACTACTACTACTACTACTACTACTACTACTACTACTACTACTACTACTACTACTACTACTACTACTACTACTACTACTACTACTACTACTACTACTACTACTACTACTACTACTACTACTACTACTACTACTACTACTACTACTACTACTACTACTACTACTACTACTACTACTACTACTACTACTACTACTACTACTACTACTACTACTACTACTACTACTACTACTACTACTACTACTACTACTACTACTACTACTACTACTACTACTGCTACTGCTACTGCTACTGCTACTGCTACTGCTACTGCTACTGCTACTGCTACTGCTACTGCTACTGCTACTGCTACTGCTACTGCTACTGCTACTGCTACTGCTACTGCTACTGCTACTGCTACTGCTACTGCTACTGCTACTGCTACTGCTACTGCTACTGCTGCTGCTGCTGCTGCTGCTGCTGCTGCTGCTGCTGCTGCTGCTGCTGCTGCTGCTGCTGCTGCTGCTGCTGCTGCTGCTGCTGCTGCTGCTGCTGCTGCTGCTGCTGCTGCTGCTGCTGCTGCTGCTGCTGCTGCTGCTGCTGCTGCTGCTGCTGCTGCTGCTGCTGCTGCTGCTGCTGCTGCTGCTGCTGCTGCTGCTGCTGCTGCTGCTGCTGCTGCTGCTGCTGCTGCTGCTGCTGCTGCTGCTGCTGCTGCTGCTGCTGCTGCTGCTGCTGCTGCTGCTGCTGCTGCTGCTGCTGCTGCTGCTGCTGCTGCTGCTGCTGCTGCTGCTGCTGCTGCTGCTGCTGCTGCTGCTGCTGCTGCTGCTGCTGCTGCTGCTGCTGCTGCTGCTGCTGCTGCTGCTGCTGCTGCTGCTGCTGCTGCTGCTGCTGCTCCTACTACTGCTACTGCTACTGCTACTACTACTACTACTACTACTACTACTACTACTACTACTACTACTACTACTACTACTACTACTACTACTACTACTACTACTACTACTACTACTACTACTACTACTACTACTACTACTACTACTACTACTACTACTACTACTACTACTACTACTACTACTACTACTACTACTACTACTACTACTACTACTACTACTACTACTACTACTACTACTACTACTACTACTACTACTACTACTACTACTACTACTACTACTACTACTACTACTACTACTACTACTACTACTACTACTACTACTACTACTACTACTACTACTACTACTACTACTACTACTACTACTACTACTACTACTACTACTACTACTACTACTACTACTACTACTACTACTACTACTACTACTACTACTACTACTACTACTACTACTACTACTACTACTACTACTACTACTACTACTACTACTACTACTACTACTACTACTACTACTACTACTACTACTACTACTACTACTACTACTACTACTACTACTACTACTACTACTACTACTACTACTACTACTACTACTACTACTACTACTACTACTACTACTACTACTACTACTACTACTACTACTACTACTACTACTACTACTACTACTACTACTACTACTACTACTACTACTACTACTACTACTACTACTACTACTACTACTACTACTACTACTACTACTACTACTACTACTACTACTACTACTACTACTACTACTACTACTACTACTACTACTACTACTACTACTACTACTACTACTACTACTACTACTACTACTACTACTACTACTACTACTACTACTACTACTACTACTACTACTACTACTACTACTACTACTACTACTACTACTACTACTACTACTACTACTACTACTACTACTACTACTACTACTACTACTACTACTACTACTACTACTACTACTACTACTACTACTACTACTACTACTACTACTACTACTACTACTACTACTACTACTACTACTACTACTACTACTACTACTACTACTACTACTACTACTACTACTACTACTACTACTACTACTACTACTACTACTACTACTACTACTACTACTACTACTACTACTACTACTACTACTACTACTACTACTACTACTACTACTACTACTACTACTACTACTACTACTACTACTACTACTACTACTACTACTACTACTACTACTACTACTACTACTACTACTACTACTACTACTACTACTACTACTACTACGGTTTTATTCACAACACCATGAAGTAAGAGTCAAAGCAAAAAGACAACCCAATTTCGGAATAAAAAAGAACACTCAATTGAAATATAAAACTTTGAACTCAAAAGCTTCACACGAAATCATCACCTAATAACAATGCCTACGGGCATGCAAAGGCGAACGGTCAGAGCTCTGGCCGTGTCAGCAGAGCCGGCGGCAATAAGCTGCAAAGGGGCTCCCGACCCTGCGGCGAATGTAAGAGGCCCTGCAGCCCCTGAAGCACGTGACTGCCCATCGCAGCAGGCAAAATGAAACTCGGGTGCGTAACTCACCCATCACAGCAGAATATACCAAGTCTTTGTTTTTGTCTACAACGAGAGCAGCTAGCGACTTCAGAAATATAGAAGTTTCCTTGCCCGCCACACCCGAGGTCGAAAACACCAGTGGGGTGAATGATGCCCTCTCCACCTGGTTGACTCTGGCACCATACGCCGCCTTCTTCATTCTCTCATGTGTTCTCAGGTGGCTAAGGATTTCCGGACGAGACAGCAAGGACGGCCCAAGGTCAGTGACCCTTACATCAAAATAGGCGTCCTGCTGCCGCGACCAGAAACCCCTAGCCCGTATGTCCAGGCGTGCCTCTGGCTGACGATTCGCGGAGACGGCAGAGATGTCCTCACCGTGTAGCGGGAGCAGATGTGGCTCAACCTCCACATCGGGCAGTACCTCCTGCAGCACTCCCGCCAGGAGGTCCCGAAGCTCGTTATGGCGAGCCGACGGATAGCCGCCGGTCGGGCACGTGAGGGCGTGGTGGGTGGTCATGGACTTCCCACAGACACAATGATCACTTACACCGTCCAGTGGGAGACCATATCGTATGCATAGCGCATCTCTAAAATCCGACTTTTTCAGCACGGTGCGGTTTGTCCAAGACAGCTGTGCTGTTAACCATGTTGAGACGCCTTTCTCATCCGCTACTGCGAGCAGCTGCCGCTGGACAGGTGAAAGCCCCTCAGCCAGCTCCGTCTGCATCCGCCGGCATCCACCGATTTTTTCATGGCGCTTTTGTCGGGCGATGCCTCGTGCCTCGCCAACGGCTTCTTGAACAGGATTGGCCATGCCCTCTGCGATGGCCACGATGCTCTGCGTGTCTTGGTCCGGACTGATGGCTGGAGAGTCTCGGACGCTCACGTTACGGTGGGCGTCGATCAGGTTCACCATTGACGCCGTGCTGGCAAGTGATGCTTGATGGTCTGCCTCTGCAGACTTTGCTACCATCGGGATAGCCAGGCCCCCGAATCTTGTCGGGAGGGACAGAAGCTTTCTCAGCGAGCTGTCAGCTGCCATTCCCTGGCCCAAAAGGGCAGGAAGAAAATGATCATCCAATGCCTCATCTAGAGGGGCCAGGGTGACAGAGTTTATCGATGAGGCTCTCAAATGATAGGACCATTTGGACGATAAGCCCTTTGTTAGCACAGTGTAGGCGGCCTGGGGTTGCATTTCGGCCATTGCAGTGAGATTCATCAGCTCCCGTCGCCAGTTGCTGACGTACCTGTCTCCGACACGATGGCAATAATCTTCATCGCCAATGATCCCACCAAGATATTGATGACCCGCCGCCGTGACGCAGACTCCCGTCCCCTGGAACACTTCCTCAGCCCGGTCCAGGTACTGAGGCTTCACCAGGAGAGTTGTCTTGGTGGGATTGGGATTGTATCCATACTCGGGTCCGATAATGTTCACATCTTTCCAGTAGCTGGCGAGGGAGCTAATATCACCGCCCGCTGCGTCGTCGTCGGCATACCACTCCTGGTCGACATCGGGGTTTGCCTCCTGCAACCTCTGCACTAGCGGTACAGTTGCTACAGCATAATAGGCCATGGCCAGGGGATCGCCCTGACAAGTTCCTTCTTGGGAGAGAACCTCGCCGCCACCAGCCACAAACAGTCTAGTCTTATCCGAGTAAGTATTCTGAAATATTTTTCCCAGAGCTGGACAGATCCTTGGAATATTGTGAAGTGCTGCAGTGCGGTTCAGGGAGTTAAATGCATTTGTTGCATCCACGAAGAGAATCGCCTCTGTATCATCACGGTTGAAAATCTTGCGCATAGCGTGTACAGCAGCTTCGCAGGCAGACGGCACACCCACACAGAGCTGCAAGGGGGCGACAGCACGTAGAACGTCGGGCTTGATCACAGACATTACTGCCCGACCGATCAGACGACGGAACACTTCGCCGACCGCAATAGGGCGAACACCAGACGGCTTCTTGGCCAACGGGATGAGCCTAGATGCGGTAAATGCACTCACATCGGAAGCCGGTATTGCCTCTGTACACAAGCACTGCGCTGCGAGCGCCAATGCTCGACAGAGTTGATCAGATGCAGCTTTGTAACTGGTGAGCATTCTACACCACCCATCAGCATCAACACCGGATGGGCCAGAAGAACCCTTCATCTGTCGAGACATCTTGCGAATTAACTCCGGCGTTATCCTCTGGAATAATATAGGGTTGACTATTGCTGCATCGCCCTCCAGTAAGATGGATTCCGGAGGGTCAACGGGTGTGGGGTGCTTTGATACCAACACATCTCTAACTGTTCTTGTGGAAGATTCGTCCACCGGGTCATCTAAATGCAAGACACCATCGGCTGACTCTGGAGATAGATACCGAATTGCTGAATGGATTTTCCCGCCAAACACTAGATTAGAGAACACAACATCACTCTTGTCGGACGCCTCATTGGAACAAGACGTGTGCATCGGCGGTAAATGATTCTGAATGCAAGCACCCTCCGCCACCAGATCCACGATCTTGTTGTCCTTCCAGAGCTCTAACCGCCGAAGAAGATGAGTTGACTGATCCGCCATGATCTTGGAGTTGTGCGTCTTCTGCAACAGTACGTGAGAAGCGACGCAGACTGCCTTCCACGCTATGCACCGAAGTGGAGAGCCATCCGCAAAGTTCTGAATATACTGCGCCAACAATTCAGTGAACTTCTGCCCTGCCGAGCCAAATGGGATCATGAAAAGGTTCCGCCTCCACTTCATGACGACTTCGTACGCGGTGTTAATCTCGCGAATAACTTCAGAGGTTACATCCTCAACCGGCGGTGTGTTTGTCGTGGGCGGTGATTCCGCATCCTGGGCTTGAGATGTAACGACTGATCCGTGCCCTTGCGGTGGGTTATCCGATGATGCTGGCTGGGACTGGTCCAATGCTGCCAACAAATTGACATCGCTGTTGTAGGATCCATCCAGCGAACTGCCTCCTGACGTTGTCCCTGCCGTAGTCCCCTGTAATGGAGGGCAACTCAATGGCAGCTGCACATCACCTACTGGCGTCGGTGAGATGCCCGGCTGAGTGACTGGCTGGCTGGAGGAGACTGAACGACATACTGTGGTGGAGAGATTCCTGCACTTTGATTTTGCACTTGGCACACAGTTAGTACATTTTCTGTTGTTCTTCACACAAACACAAGCCTGGCAGGTTCCAAGAGCACTGCAGGCGCAACATTTAGGCATCGCTCTCTGGCATGAGGCAGCTGGAAGTGCGGACGATGCATACGATGCAGGTGAAAATGCTAAGATTGAAGATTCGGCAACAAGAGAATACCGCAAAGTAGCGCCAATTAGACAGCCAGCTAGGCAGCAAGAGAATAGCAGAATATTGCAATGGCGTGCTATATAGCGTGATACATAATGGTACGTCATAAACCTAGGAGAATAACTAACACAGGCCACTAGGACCGTGAGGCAATAACCTACCAAAATAAGCGCAGGAATAACAGTGCTAATAACAGTGCTAATGCCAACGAAACCCACCAAGAAGGTGAGACAATGAAAACCCAAACCCCACAGGAGAATGCTGCAGGGCACACACTGAATGCAACCAAAGGTGAAAACGCTGGACAGCACCAGCAAACAGGTGAGAAACGTGAAATCAATAGGGACTGAAGCGCAGAACACAACACAACTCAACACAGCGAAGAATAAAAAGCAACGTACCATGAACAATCCTTCAGAAAACCGTCCAAGCTTCCTCATCAGCCAGAGCTCCCAAATCACCAACCGTCCTCCACCAGCGCAACTACACAACACTACACTACTACTACTACTACTACTACTACTACTACTACTACTACTACTACTACTACTACTACTACTACTACTACTACTACTACTACTACTACTACTACTACTACTACTACTACTACTACTACTACTACTACTACTACTACTACTACTACTACTACTACTACTACTACTACTACTACTACTACTACTACTACTACTACTACTACTACTACTACTACTACTACTACTACTACTACTACTACTACTACTACTACTACTACTACTACTACTACTACTACTACTACTACTACTACTACTACTACTACTACTACTACTACTACTACTACTACTACTACTACTACTACTACTACTACTACTACTACTACTACTACTACTACTACTACTACTACTACTACTACTACTACTACTACTACTACTACTACTACTACTACTACTACTACTACTACTACTACTACTACTACTACTACTACTACTACTACTACTACTACTACTACTACTACTACTACTACTACTACTACTACTACTACTACTACTACTACTACTACTACTACTACTACTACTACTACTACTACTACTACTACTACTACTACTACTACTACTACTACTACTACTACTACTACTACTACTACTACTACTACTACTACTACTACTACTACTACTACTACTACTACTACTACTACTACTACTACTACTACTACTACTACTACTACTACTACTACTACTACTACTACTACTACTACTACTACTACTACTACTACTACTACTACTACTACTACTACTACTACTACTACTACTACTACTACTACTACTACTACTACTACTACTACTACTACTACTACTACTACTACTACTACTACTACTACTACTACTACTACTACTACTACTACTACTACTACTACTACTACTACTACTACTACTACTACTACTACTACTACTACTACTACTACTACTACTACTACTACTACTACTACTACTACTACTACTACTACTACTACTACTACTACTACTACTACTACTACTACTACTACTACTACTACTACTACTACTACTACTACTACTACTACTACTACTACTACTACTACTACTACTACTACTACTACTACTACTACTACTACTACTACTACTACTACTACTACTACTACTACTACTACTACTACTACTACTACTACTACTACTACTACTACTACTACTACTACTACTACTACTACTACTACTACTACTACTACTACTACTACTACTACTACTACTACTACTACTACTACTACTACTACTACTACTACTACTACTACTACTACTACTACTACTACTACTACTACTACTACTACTACTACTACTACTACTACTACTACTACTACTACTACTGAACTTCGCCTTTATTTGAAAACAAACCGGGTATCAGAAAGAAGAAACTGAAAAGCGCAAGGAAGAAAAGCCATGGTGACAAAACCATTCAAGAAAAATCAAATCAAATAAATAGGAAAATCCAATCAGAAAATAAAATAAAAGAAAAGAATCAAGCCAACTAGGGAATACAAAAACAAAGAGCAAACCCGCAAACACCATCCAAGCATCGCTACTACCAGTACGGTGACGTTTCCATTCACCCAACCGCTCAAACGCTTTTAAAACGAAAACAAATACAACAGAACACTCTGAGACAGAATGAAACCAATGACAATATTATGGCAAGTCCATTGATGCCCGTCAGCGCGGCATATGAGCCAATGTACGGCACTCCGTTACAAAGCAATGTCGGCCAATGCCGGATCCACTGCGTAGGTATGATGCACGTGACCCCCGGAAGCAAGTAATCTGCCACCGCATCAGAGATAGACTGATTCTCGAGCGCAAGTGGCTGATGATGAGACGATACGGTATGTCCGAGTTCTTATGGTGCAGTTGTGTTGCGAGGGTCTTGAGGAAGATGCCACATTCGGGAGCACACTGTCCACTGGTGGCGAAAACAAGCGGAGTGAACGATCCTCGATCCACCTGGTTGATTCGATCGGAATACTGACGTTTCTTCTGACGCTCGTGTTGGGATAACTGCCTCGACACTTCTGGTCCAGACAGCAAAGACGGCCTTGGGTGCGTGACCCGTACATCAAAAAAGGCGTTTTGCTGCCTGGTCCAGAAGCCACGAGCCCGTATATCCACACGAGCACCGTCAGCTGAGCCCCCAGAGACGGCTTCACCACCCAGCGGCATCAGCGGTGGCTCAATCTCAACATCGCAAACAACACTAGCGAGTGCGTCCGCTAGGAGGTCGCGAAGTTCATTATGTCTCTGGGTAGGGTATCCCCCGCTTGGGCACGTGAGGGCGTGATGAACTGACATGTCTTGGCCACAAACACAGGATAATGATATGCCATCAAGCGGCAGGCCATACCTCAGGCACAATGCGTCTCGAAAATCAGACTTGTTGAATATAGTTAAAGGAAATGAAGCCGATGGAGGCGTAACCAGCCACGTTGACACACCGCCGTCACCCGCGACATCCACTAGTAGGCGCTGCTCATCCGTCAGAGCGGGCCTGATCTCCTCCAATGCAGCATTGTGCTGCGCACGGCGTTCCCGGCGAGCCTGCGTGGCCAAACCCCTGGAGGCAGCGATGATATCGGCAACAGGACCGTCGATAGCATCAGGACCATCGACAGCACCAGTCAGCACGCAATCCACCATGGGCATTATCGACGTCCGGCAAAGGAGGTACTCAGCCTCCGCACGCAAACTGCCAATGCGGATAGCCAGCCCTCCATTCCTCACAGGCATTGCAAAGACTACTACTACTACTACTACTACTACTACTACTACTACTACTACTACTACTACTACTACTACTACTACTACTACTACTACTACTACTACTACTACTACTACTACTACTACTACTACTACTACTACTACTACTACTACTACTACTACTACTACTACTACTACTACTACTACTACTACTACTACTACTACTACTACTACTACTACTACTACTACTACTACTACTACTACTACTACTACTACTACTACTACTACTACTACTACTACTACTACTACTACTACTACTACTACTACTACTACTACTACTACTACTACTACTACTACTACTACTACTACTACTACTACTACTACTACTACTACTACTACTACTACTACTACTACTACTACTACTACTACTACTACTACTACTACTACTACTACTACTACTACTACTACTACTACTACTACTACTACTACTACTACTACTACTACTACTACTACTACTACTACTACTACTACTACTACTACTACTACTACTACTACTACTACTACTACTACTACTACTACTACTACTACTACTACTACTACTACTACTACTACTACTACTACTACTACTACTACTACTACTACTACTACTACTACTACTACTACTACTACTACTACTACTACTACTACTACTACTACTACTACTACTACTACTACTACTACTACTACTACTACTACTACTACTACTACTACTACTACTACTACTACTACTACTACTACTACTACTACTACTACTACTACTACTACTACTACTACTACTACTACTACTACTACTACTACTACTACTACTACTACTACTACTACTACTACTACTACTACTACTACTACTACTACTACTACTACTACTACTACTACTACTACTACTACTACTACTACTACTACTACTACTACTACTACTACTACTACTACTACTACTACTACTACTACTACTACTACTACTACTACTACTACTACTACTACTACTACTACTACTACTACTACTACTACTACTACTACTACTACTACTACTACTACTACTACTACTACTACTACTACTACTACTACTACTACTACTACTACTACTACTACTACTACTACTACTACTACTACTACTACTACTACTACTACTACTACTACTACTACTACTACTACTACTACTACTACTACTACTACTACTACTACTACTACTACTACTACTACTACTACTACTACTACTACTACTACTACTACTACTACTACTACTACTACTACTACTACTACTACTACTACTACTACTACTACTACTACTACTACTACTACTACTACTACTACTACTACTACTACTACTACTACTACTACTACTACTACTACTACTACTACTACTACTACTACTACTACTACTACTACTACTACTACTACTACTACTACTACTACTACTACTACTACTACTACTACTACTACTACTACTACTACTACTACTACTACTACTACTACTACTACTACTACTACTACTACTACTACTACTACTACTACTACTACTACTACTACTACTACTACTACTACTACTACTACTACTACTACTACTACTACTACTACTACTACTACTACTACTACTACTACTACTACTACTACTACTACTACTACTACTACTACTACTACTACTACTGAGAACGTTGACTTTATTTGATAAACTGGGTGCCGGAATGAAGAATTCAAAAAACGGAAGCAAAGAAAGCAATGGTGACAAATCCAATCAAGTATATCGTAGATAGGAAAATCAAATCAAATAAATCGGAAAATCCAATAAGAAAATAAAATAAAAGAATCAAGTCAACTATCGAATACCAAAACAAAGAGTAAACCCGCATCCGCAAACACAATCAAAGCAGCACCGTTTACCCAACTCATCCAACAACCCAGACAAGAGAAAACCAGATAAGGTACACAAAGAAAACGGGCAAGTCAACCATCAAATCATGACCAACATATAATAGCAAAATTGCTACAACAAAAATACAGACAATATCATGAAACAGTTAGGTCAGGCATGCTAAACAGCCAGGTGGGCACGGGCCCTACACTCCACCACAAAACCGCCATGACCAGCACCCATGAGCCTTCGGCGGTACGAGTGCCGTGACCCCCGCAGACAAGTTATTTGCCAGCGAATCAGGCACACACTGATCCGGGCACGAAGCTGGCGCATGATCAGTGAGTAGGGGAGATCACGGTTCCTCTCACTGATTTGAGCTGCTAACGACTTCAGGAATATTGACGCCTCCGGCGCACACTGCCCATTGGTGGCGAAAACCAACGGCGTGAACGAACCGCGGTCGACGTTGTTGATCCGGCTCGAGTACTGGCGCTTCTTCTGCCTCTCGTTGTCAGACAACTGGCTCGCTACTCCCGAACGCGACAGCAAAGACGGCCTTGGGTGGGTAACCCGAACATCAAAGAAGGCGTTTTGCTGTCGCGTCCAGAAACCGCGAGCCCGTATGTCTGCACGAGCGGCATCAGCTCTAATACCTGAGACCGTCTCACCATCGAGAGGCAGCAGAACAGGCTCCAACTCGACATCATACGCCACCTCGGACATGGCACTAGCCAGCAGGTCCCGAACCTCGTTGTGACGTTGCGTTGGGTACCCGCCACAGGGGCATGTCATAGCGTGGTGGCTTGTCATGTCTTTGCCACACACGCATGATGCTGGCAAACCTTCCAAGGGAAGGCCATATCGTAGGCCCACAGCATCACGGAAATCCGTCCTGCTGAAAACGGTCCCAGGCATTGTAGTCGCAGGTGGAGTCGTCAACCAACTTGAGACGCCATCTTCACCTGCGACCTCTACCAGTAGCCGTTGCGTGGGCGGGAGGCCGGATCGGATCTCCTCTGCCAAGTTCCGCTGCTGAACACGGCGCGCCGCCCGAGCACCTGCAGCCAATGTCCTGCATGCTGCTACCACAGACGACACCTCATGCGTGGAGGTGCCACCGACTACCAACTCCACCATGGGTGCAATGGCGTCTCGGCACAAGGTGCGCTCAGCAGCCGCCCGTGACACATTGCTACGGACCGCAAGACCACCAAGCTTTGCTGGAAGGGAAAGCAGTGCTCGCAAACCTCCCTCAACCGGCACAGAATGGCCCGTGAATGCAGGCAGCAGCTGATCATTTAGGACGCGATCCAGGGGTGCGTAGAGTGCCCCGTCAGCATTAGCAACGCGCTGCAAGTATGACCACCGAGACTGAATGGCAGAGATGAATAAGTGGTAAGCCGCGTGGGGCTGGGTCTCTGCAACACTCGCCAGCCTCTTGGTTAAAGCACACCAGTCACCCACACGGCTTCCCACAAACCCATCACAGAACTCAGTGTTGCCGATGACTCCACCGAGATACCGGACGCCATCAGAGCAAATCCGGATGCCAGTGCCAGCAAATACCCGCTCAGCGTCTGACACCAGATGGCTCTTGACGAGGAGCACGGTCTTGGCAGCATTAGGCTTGTAGCCATACTTCGGGCCCTCAGCCGAGATGCAGTTCCAGTACTCACCGAGTGCCACAACGCGGTCCACAGCGGCATCGTCGTCAGCATACCACACCTGCATGGAACCACTGCATGTTGTGGACAGATGCTTGGCCAGAGGGACGGTAGCCAAAGCATAAAATGCCATGGCCAGTGGATCTCCTTGGCACGTGCCCTCTCTTGAGTAGAGTGTCTCGCCACCATCCAGGTACAGGGGGATATCCGCTTGGTACGTGTTCACAAATACCCGCCCTGCAGCTGGGCACACGCGTGGTATGTTGTTCAGTGCAGCTGCCCGGTTCACTGAATTAAAGGCGTTAGTGGCGTCGACGAGGAGTATTGCCTCTGACTCCTCCTTGGCAAATACCGATGACAGCGCCTCCACAGCCACTTCACATGCCGATGGTATCCCGACGCACAGCTGGGTTGGCGCCGTCGCAATCACCACATCCTTCTCAATCGCCGCCATGATTGCCTTGCCAACTGCACGCCGAAACACCTCACCCACAGCGATGGGCCGCACGCCAGGTCGCTTATCCAGTGGTATCAGTCGCGCTGCCAGAAACGGGCGCAGATGCAAAGCGTCCAGCCTCTCCGTGCACAGGCATTTGGCCACGCGAGAGAGGGCCGAACAGAGCTCGTCAGAAGCTGACTTGAACATGCCAACCATCCGACGCCAGGCAGCCGCATCCAAAGCCGAAGGTCCAGCAGCTCCCTTCATTCCCAATATCGTCTTCTTCATAGCTGCTGGTGTTATCGCCTCAAACATAACTGGATCCGGGGGGTCGGGGCTACAGTCCAGTAGGATGTCTGGATCAGCCGGCTGGGGAGCAGGGTGCTTATCCCGCAGGTGCTCTAGAACTGACTTCCCACTCACCTCTTCATCCAGGGGAAGAACGCCACCAGCACCATCAGCATCCAGGTATTGGGCAGCACTGCCAACTCGGTCATTGAAAACCATGTTCGCTAAGCGAACATCGTCCAAAGCACGTGGACTCGAATCACCCACGGCTGCATCAGAGAGATGAGCCTGAATGCATCGGGACTCCCGTAGCAATGGAGAGAGATCTCCGGCAGTCCACAGCCCAAGCCGCTTGGCCAAAAACGTCTTGTGGTCGCTAGCCGCAGATCCACGAAACGGCTTCTGCAACAACAGATGACAGGCGACGACCACCGCCGACCACGCAAAGGCCCGAGCACCCGAGCCATCCGTAAATAAGCCAATGAGGCGTGCAATCTCCTTGACGAACTCTTTGCCTTCCGAGCCGAAGGGGACCATAAACACGTTTCTTCTCCATGAGATGACTTCACGGTATGCAGAATCGAACATGCTCACAGTCTCATCAGTAGTCTGACTCCAAAACCCTTCATCTGCAGATGAGTTACTACTACTACTACTACTACTACTACTACTACTACTACTACTACTACTACTACTACTACTACTACTACTACTACTACTACTACTACTACTACTACTACTACTACTACTACTACTACTACTACTACTACTACTACTACTACTACTACTACTACTACTACTACTACTACTACTACTACTACTACTACTACTACTACTACTACTACTACTACTACTACTACTACTACTACTACTACTACTACTACTACTACTACTACTACTACTACTACTACTACTACTACTACTACTACTACTACTACTACTACTACTACTACTACTACTACTACTACTACTACTACTACTACTACTACTACTACTACTACTACTACTACTACTACTACTACTACTACTACTACTACTACTACTACTACTACTACTACTACTACTACTACTACTACTACTACTACTACTACTACTACTACTACTACTACTACTACTACTACTACTACTACTACTACTACTACTACTACTACTACTACTACTACTACTACTACTACTACTACTACTACTACTACTACTACTACTACTACTACTACTACTACTACTACTACTACTACTACTACTACTACTACTACTACTACTACTACTACTACTACTACTACTACTACTACTACTACTACTACTACTACTACTACTACTACTACTACTACTACTACTACTACTACTACTACTACTACTACTACTACTACTACTACTACTACTACTACTACTACTACTACTACTACTACTACTACTACTACTACTACTACTACTACTACTACTACTACTACTACTACTACTACTACTACTACTACTACTACTACTACTACTACTACTACTACTACTACTACTACTACTACTACTACTACTACTACTACTACTACTACTACTACTACTACTACTACTACTACTACTACTACTACTACTACTACTACTACTACTACTACTACTACTACTACTACTACTACTACTACTACTACTACTACTACTACTACTACTACTACTACTACTACTACTACTACTACTACTACTACTACTACTACTACTACTACTACTACTACTACTACTACTACTACTACTACTACTACTACTACTACTACTACTACTACTACTACTACTACTACTACTACTACTACTACTACTACTACTACTACTACTACTACTACTACTACTACTACTACTACTACTACTACTACTACTACTACTACTACTACTACTACTACTACTACTACTACTACTACTACTACTACTACTACTACTACTACTACTACTACTACTACTACTACTACTACTACTACTACTACTACTACTACTACTACTACTACTACTACTACTACTACTACTACTACTACTACTACTACTACTACTACTACTACTACTACTACTACTACTACTACTACTACTACTACTACTACTACTACTACTACTACTACTACTACTACTACTACTACTACTACTACTACTACTACTACTACTACTACTACTACTACTACTACTACTACTACTACTACTACTACTACTACTACTACTACTACTACTACTACTACTACTACTACTACTACTACTAGCATAGTGACCTCCAGTACGCTGTTGTGATGGCACAGCTACGCTGCAAAATTGCATTTGTCTTGCTGAGGTGGTCAATCACGTGCCTCCGTGGTTGCAGAGCGTCTTACTTGAGGAAGAGAATAGGCCCATCTTTTCTCGACCAATGTCGCCTTCTGTCCATGTAACCGCCTTCGGTATTCATATGTTGGCCTATTTAACATTGGCATGCTCTGCGGATTTGTAGGCATGCTAGGCAATTTAAATACTATCCTGCAAAGTATTTTGTAGGTGCTTGACTACTATACTACGTCATGTATTACAATTGGTACATGACTTAATAATAGCCGTTTGGCATGGTACAATAACCTTTTTTGTTTTATTTTTTATTTTTAATGGCTTTCTCTTCTTCCTCGGATGGTTTACAATTTGTATCACAATTATTTGTGGGTTCAGCAATAAAGGATGTGACTACTACTACTACTACTACTACTCGTACTACTAGTACTACTACTTGTACCAAGAGTACATAACTACACAGTGTGTAGTTATGTACTCTTGCTTGTACTCTTGAGCCTAGGGACGAGCCCGAGCAAAATGTGGTCCTTTGACCGATCATGGAACATCCATCTCCTATGCGCATAATGCATGCATGCAGCCCTGGCCACACGTGGTTGAGTTTTCCATCCGGGCTCATGCGTCGCAAATGGGTGAAATTTTGACGTGTTCTCCCAAACAAGGACTACGACTCTGCGAGTATGCGCGTATACGGGGCTTGTACTTTATCTACGCCATATCGATCTCCTTCCTCGTGCCAAAAGAAAGGTTTCGGCACGCAGCTCACCACGTCGTTGTTTGCATAGAGGGAAAATTAGCAGAGATCAATTAGTAGAAAACTAAAAGTTCACCAGCGTTTCTTGTTTGAAAGAACTGACGAGCCAGGTTGTCATCCGTCTTCCGGTTGTGTAAATTCTTGACTCGGTGAGAACTGGTAGAAGAATTATTTGTCTGCTGTGAAGAGTGGCACGTGAACTGGTGGCTGAGATTGGAGTGGACATTTGGAGTTATCCATCTGCTATTTCCACTGACATGCAATTGAGGCAGAGATTCAAAGGCTTGACTTGAGCAGTGCGAACGCCTTTTGTAGCAGCATTGAAGACCAGTCAGTTGTTGCCGGTCCGTAGAGGATGGGGCTGGGAAGACGCAGCCGGGAAGTTGCCCTGTGTGGGCTAACACCAGTCGTTTTCGTCTGCCTTCTTGTGGCATTGTCGTGTGTGCAGACCAGAGCACAAACGCAACCTCAGCCCGTTCGTAAGTAATGAAAATATTTGTTCAATATCGGCGTAAAAATTCACACACGCTGGCCATGCTGGACACACACACACGAATATTTACATGTTTCTATAGTTCCGTTGATCCACTGAGTCACCTGTGCAATGTTCAACCAAAAACATAGCAGTTTTATGGAGCAATACCATTGGCATAATCGTGACAGGCCAGTAAGTGTGTGCTCACACGACGCGCAAAATGACACGCAAAGGAAGTGACCATGGTGATTGGGTCACGTGCCACGAAAACCATAATCGCACCAAGAAAAACAGAGGCGCTTGAGCGGGACCTTGAGAGGGGGTGATCAAAGATAAAAGTATAATCACTGAGCGTTTATGCATGATGCACGATGCACACCACATACTGTTTGACTGTTTCACTGTTTTTCTGCTCGAGTGCCAGTCAGCTTATTGTTGAACAGGACGCAGAGTAGTGGAGTAGTCCAGGAATACGTAGAATCCGCCGAAGCAAACAACGTCTAAAACACTTGGACCGCCTGCCGCCGAGCATCGTGGTTCAGTAGTGAATGTTGTCATGACTGTTGCGTGAGCGAGATTAAATCACTGTGCACGCCACTGACGAACGCGACGAACGAGAGGAGCAGAGTCGATCTCTCCTTCATCTCGTGAGATATACTAGTATGTACTTAGTAGTCTCAACAAACAACAAAAACACCAGTGCTGCAGCATGCCACCTGCCGGTCATCCATCTTGTGAGCCGTCCTCTGCACAACGAAGCAAAAATATTACTTGTTCGCGATCCACGTGAATTTTTCATTTCTCCACGGAGAATATCACCAGGGAGTACTTACTCCCTGATATTTGTGTGCATGGTGACCATGCACGTGAAAGTGTCGTGTGAGCTCGCCAGTAGTTGTTCTTGCTCACGGTGCAACCCGCAGAGTGATTCCGACGTCATAGAACCCAGTATGCACGACCTGACACAGCTTTACTGAAATGTCCTCGTGATACTGTTGGAAACGGAAGGATAGATTCTGCCGACTGAGCAGAGACATGCGTCATGTACAGCTGATCGGGAACGTGTGGCCCGTCACAAGGATAGCATAGGTGCAGAAAAATGAGCAAAACAAATTCACGGTTCGCGTCAGACTCGGCTAGCGGCCGAGCTTTCCGCATCCGTAGGAACGCCACCACCCTTCAAGTGAGATGTTTAATCTTTGACTTCGTAGTGGGTCGTATCCACAGGGTTCCCAGTGGTTAGGAGCTGCACCCACACTTGATTGCTATGGGTTTTTAGGAGTGAATTAGGCAAAAGACATTTGTCACATTCCAGGACCGGCGGAAGCAGTTTCGGATTGGTCCGGCCGTACCCTTGCCCTTTCATACAGTTTGTGTATGATATGGAGGGGTAGTAGACACACTGTACACAAGACCTCCTCAACAGTAAACACACGTCGGTGGCAAAACTGTTGGTCCGATCGTGGCCGAACCAACAGCGGACCGGGTTCCGCCGGGCCAGCATTCAAAGCCGAAGCTCCAGCGTGTTGTTGAAGATTGCACGAGGACTACTTGCAGTCTGACGTGACATCTCAGCTACGGGAGCAGTGCAGGTGGAGAATATCACAGTGTTCTCTTGTCTAGCTGTCAGTGATGTCTGTGAATAGACTCATTCCCTCCCACACTGTCACATGAGTCCAGAGCTCCTAAAAAGGCCAACGGAAGTCTGGAGTTTTTCTCGTATGGCGGCGGAGTTTGAGAAATTCCCTTGAATTAGCATGATTTTTAGGAGCGGATGAATTTGGGCAAAGAAGTATTGATGGTGTTTCATATGATGCAGAATAGTCAGTCCAACTCGATCTCACACAAGTTGTGAAATTTGTTACTTCAGTCAAGTATTTGTAATAGAAAATGGTTTTAAAAAAAGAGGATCAATGCCCATTGATTTACTCTCTCCCTCCCTCTATTTCTCTCTCTCTATTTCTCTCTCTCTCTCTCTCTCACTATCTCTCTCTCTCTCTCTCTCTCTCTCTCACTCTCTGTCTCTCTCTGTCTCTGTCTCTCTCTCTCTCTCTCTCTCTCTCTCTCTTTCTCTCTCTCTCTTTCTTTGCCTTGAAACAACACTCCTCTTCATCCTGTACAGCGCATTGGAACTGCGGAGGCAACGGCCGTACCAGAACAGCGCTGAGTATTGTGTTTCCTACTTCCGTTTTTGCCCAAGAGGCCAGCAATATCTGCATGAGCGCAGGCAAGAGCATTCCAGCCAGCAATATGACCACAGAGGAGCTGCAGTGCTTGAGCAATTATCTGGACCACATATACGCGCCGAGTATGGGTCAGACATGGGTAAAAAACGAAAGTAGTGGGTTTGACTGCTATCCTAATCCGCTAGGTCAGCCGTGTCCGGCCAAGCTCAAGTTTGTCTGCTGGGAAACAGCCACAGGTAGGGGTGCCGTTTCTTTGCTCTCATGGTAACCTTAGTAACCAGCGTGATGTACGTCGAGTGTTGTGCCATGTCCAGTACACTCAAACGCCTCTTATCCGGACGCCTCAGATACGGGCACGTCTCTCTACCGGGCACCTTCAGCTTGAGGGCCTATAGCACAAATGCTTCGAATTTGGGGGTTTTGAACTTTTTCCGTGTGTGTGGAAATGCTTATGTTTCACTGCCAACCTATGTAATCCACACATTTTTATCAATGGGTTCCCTTTGTATCCTCAACATGTGCAATACGTGCAAATAAACTTCTTCAAAAATGATATCATACATGGTAGATGAGTTATCCTGAGATACGGGCAGTGCCCAGATAAGAGACGTCCGAGTGTAGATGCTGCTGCTCCCACTTCAAAGGGAATGGGAATCTTTGTGTGTGTGTGTGTGTGTGTGTGTGTGTGTGTGTGTGTGTGTGTGTGTGTGTGTGTGTGTGTGTGTGTGTGTGTGTGTGTGTGTGTGTGTGTGTGTGTGTGTGTGTGTGTGTGTGTGTGTGTGTGTGTGTGTGTGTGTGTGTGTGTGTGTGTGTGTGTGTGTGTGTGTGTGTGTGTGTGTGTGTGTGTGTGTGTGTGTGTGTGTGTGTGTGTGTGTGTGTGTGTGTGTGTGTGTGTGTGTGTGTGTGTGTGTGTGTGTGTGTGTGTGTGTGTGTGTGTGTGTGTGTGTGTGTGTGTGTGTGTGTGTGTGTGTGTGAGAGTGTGTGAGTGTGTCCCATATGGTGCAGTGGTATGTGCAGTCGATTTCCAATCGAGAGGTTGCGGGTACAATTCCCGACGATTATGGTCGCACACGTCTTTCTTCTCTTTCTCGGACTCTTCCTGACTTTCCTTTCATTCTCCTGGGTGGTTACCAACAGCCAGTGTATGCCGGAGTATGTGGTGTGGTGTGTGTGTGTAGAAAAAAATGGAAAAATGAAAAATCGGGATTCACTGGCCAGAAAAAGTCACTTCAAACAGCTGTGTGTTGGATACCAGGCTAAAAATAGTGGCGGTCAATTCATCAGCCTTGCAAGATGTGGAATGGTGTAATCCCAGCACAAGTTGCTATGTCTAACATAGCTGTTCGCTATCATCGCTTCCGCGATGGGCATGTCTGAGGTCTGAGGTGAGGTGTGTGACTCCATAATTATGGTGTGTGTATGCGCATATGCGGATGCGTGTGTATGTGTTTGTGTGTGTTTGTCCGCATCTCTGCGTGCCCACAGATGACGGCAGTCAGAGAACTTGTCCGCTGATAGATGCTCCGAGAAACAGCTTTGTCGAATATCCGACAGGACGCGAGCTTCGCAGCTATGCTCTGTCACGCTGTCTTCCTGACTTTACATTCGCAAGCACGCAGAACACTCAGTATCAATGTATCAACATGAGCTCTGGGGAGAATCCATCGACTGTCTTTGCCTGGCATCCGGCACCAGAACCCCCCGCCTGTGTTCGTGAGTAGCGATGGCTGATACGCGCCTACAGTATATCCACAAAAACCTGTTCTAATTCAGCCGGAAATGAGTTTTGGACCAGCCTGATTGCACGATGGTCGATGCTAAACCCGGCCGAGTTAGCTTCGATATGGTCCATGGTTTGGTTTGGAGAAACAAACATGGAAAACATAATTGGAAGCGCATTCCGCACTGCATGGCAATAGCAATTCGGAAAAAAAATGGTCAACCGTTGACCTATTTACTGCCAAAGGCAAGATACTCATCTTTTCCTGAACTCACTGTACATCTCGACGCACAGTTCGCGTGGGACTAAGCCAGCTGCACAGCTGGCGGTGCCCTGGACCTGTTCCCATTGCATCGCTGGTACATGTGGACGTACTGTCGCAGTAATTGTGCCGCTTCCAGGGCGTCGAGGGCAGTGCAAGTTCAGAGCGCCAACAGATGCACTTTGGGCTGAGTGTCGCGTACCATAACTGTACTGATATTTGCCCGTATTTCATCTCGAAGATTGCACGGTGGTCCCATTGTAAGCACCATCTACGGAAAGTCTTCTGGATTAGGGAGGGCGCTGGAATCTGATCTACTGCTGCACTGTGCATGAAGAGGACATTTTGGTTACTGGAAAGTAGAGAAGTTTTGCATTCCGAACTTCGGAATGTTTTTCGGCTGTGCTTTTCCGAAAAAGGGACGAGCCGAAAACGTCATTTTCAGTGTTTTGCATTCCGAAAATCTGATTCGACTTCGTTTCCAAGGGTTGCCATGAAAAACAAAATGGAGAGCGTAGTACTAGTAGGCGCCAAAACCGAAAACGTGTTGCGTCCGAATCTTGCAGATTCGGTTTTGAGACGTGCTGGTCCAACAGCAGCAGCGTGTGGTCTCTGACGGACTTCCTACTGATGCATGTACATGTGCCAGCAAACTTTGGCTCAGACGAGGCTAGAAGTTTTGCATTCTCCTCGAATCCCACAGAGCCGCGGACAAAGAGGTTGGGCACAAATAGGAGTTGCCTGAACAGGATCAAATCCATGTGCAGGTCAAACCGAATTTGGGTGCGGTTCGAAGACGAGGACGGACTGAGTGATGGATCGAGTGATCCAACAGCTGAACAGTCCTGTACTATCAGTAGGCTCCATGGCAGAGGAAGATGGAGTTAAATGTGAGAAGATCTAGTCAACATGGCGAGATCAACGACAGCAGCAAAAATCAAAACTACACACGTGGAAATTTTTCATTAATATGATCAGCGAGAACAGCAGAAAACAAAAATACATAAAATCCTTGGTCATTTCGTTCGTGCTCTGTCGTGTCAGCCTTTGGTGTGTTTGAGTTGACTGTTTGTTTATTTTACATTGTCACAATTTGTGGAATCTTCAGGCTTAGTGTTTTGCCGTCTGTTTCTTGATTTCGAAAATTAATCAGTTGACTTCCTAATGGGGCCTATCTTTTTAAATGCTTTGCTGTGTCGTGAATATGTCTGAGGCACGAGTCCTCATGGCATGCGTTATTTCAATTTTTAATTCTGCTGCTAGGTGTTACGGTGTACTGAGGCAGTGAGGGCCGATTGACGTTATTTTGCTGTTTTCAATTGAATTTGCTACTTCGTGTGGTCTGGAACTTTGAAAAAATAGTCTGGAAAAAGTCTGGAAAAGGTCTGGAAAATGTGTTTGATTTCACTGTGCGACCCGACCCCTAAATGAAAAATATTCAGATATGCCCTCCCAAACAGGAAAGAGCCGAAAATGTATTTTCGGAAAACCAAGCACTTTCACCACCACGCTTCCGAAAGTTCGACTACTGTAAAAGCCATAATATAATTATAACGAAGTGCTAACTCTAACGAGTTAACGAAGAGAAATCTGTCGTTAAAATAGAAATCGTTATACAGAAATCGATACATATACTGTCCTATTGAGCGTTGAGAATAAGTGAGAATCGTTACCTTTGGTACACGTAAACCAGTCAATTTTGGGAAATTGTTATATATGCGCCTCGTTAGAATAATGGCTTTTACAGTACTTTTTCGACTCGGGCCGCCACATTCCGAAAATAATTCCGAAATTCGGAATGCAAAACCTCTTTAATGTGTGGAATGATGCTGGTTCGTAGAGTGTGCTGGTTCGTAATGTGCCGGGTGACAGAGGGATGACTGTACTGCCTTTGAAGGACGAGATTGAGAGCTGTTAGGGGCATGGGTGGGTCCCTGTCCCTGGCTACCTGCGCTTCTCATTGTAAACACTTTTTTTTTTCGTAAATAAGCGTTTCGTAGATATCATTTCAATATCTCAACTACTTGTAAGAGGACAAACTATGCGATGACCATTGTTTTATTGGTGATAGAAAACTACAATAGTCACAAACACGTGAGGGATAAATAATAATAAATGTTTTTTTTTCTACCGTCTCCTTTCCCTCTGGATACTGTCATTATCATCATGATCAGGCCTTCTCCGTTGCCCGTTGCCGTTGGTGATCCCGAACGCCACCGTACTCGCCTTGCCCGGCTCTGCCACACCGGGCTACACGGCCATTGTCGTCTGCTCGCCGGGGTTTGCGCGGAGTGGCGCCCGCACTCTCACCTGCTCCGGCCAGGGCACCTGGCCTACACCACTCACGACGTGCACAAAAGGTAAGAATAGACTCGGATGTTGAGCCAATAGTATTAACAAGTAAAGAGAAAGGACCAATAAGTTGTGTACGTTATGTTTGTGCCTTGCTAGAGAGGTTCCGGGGTACGATTTTCCGTGCCAAAATCCATATGAGCGCTACGGATTTTTCCACGTGTTCTTCATACGATTTTTCGGCAAGGAGAATCCGTGTGGACTGGCTTTCACACGAACCATGGTTCGTATGGAGATTTTGCGTCATGGAGTGCAGAAAGATTTTTCGCGTACCAATGTGGTACGAGAAACATCGATTTTCCGCGGGAAGTTTTGATTCCGGTACAAATTTTCAAAATAAAAAGTCATAGCACAGGAATATGACGTGTTTGCAATCGTAACCTAGGCAATGACAGCAAACACATAAATTCCGTACTCCGGAACATTTCACTGCTCGAAAACGACGTATAAGAAATCTTCTACGGATGTTGACACGAACAATCGTACTCCGGAACCTCTCTGTTGTCACACTATCTGATTGTATAATAACTCGTTACCTTGGTTACCTTGGTGGACTGTCAGTCATAACTAGTAGCTTATTGATCCTTTCACTTCACTTCATAGCATTATAGCGTAACTTGTAGTTCCTTGCTCCTTTTCTTTCCTACAAAAGCTAAGCTGCAGGACTGCTCAATGGAATTCGGTCCCCTCGCTCAAGTACGCGCCCGGCGTTGCGCAGCCGGCCCTAGCCCCGCTAACGCTGGGCTGGGAAACGGTGCAAGGCGCAGACTTGACTCACGCGACCAGATTTCATTGAGCAGCACGGTGCATGCTTTGGAGCGTGCGCTGTTGTGGTCCATTTTTAAGGATTCCGTAAATTGAAGGAAAGCTAACGTAGCACCTCTCAGAGAATGGTTTCACTGTGTCTTTCATTGTAAGATATCAGGCTGCTAGATTTCTATGTTGTTGTTGTTGTTGTTGTTGTTGTTGTTGTTGTTGTTGTTGTTGTTGTTGTTGTTGTTGTTGTTGTTGTTGTTTCTTTATTTTACTTCACCATATGAACAGGCAAGACTGCCTTCTCACCTACAGTAGACAGACTCGTGCGCCCAAGAATGCGGTTTCAGAGGGCCAGCCTAGCAAAGTTCTTATTTTTCAACGCCCCAGGCTACGTTCTTATTTCGCGTTCTTACGCGTCCAACATGACCCGTGACGCTCATATACAATGCACTTTGCTCTACATCATGTACCGGTTGTACAATTTACATGCACGTGCAGTATGTAGTGCTGCACTGGGTGATGTTTTTGCGAGGACCCGACAAGACTTTGTGGTTGCAGACTTGTTTTTCATGTACTCGGAAACATGAAATACCAAAAAAATTTGCGTTCTTAACCCTTTATTACCGGCCTGCAGACTTTCGATCATATATGATCGAAAGTCTGTAGGCCAGTAATATCTTCGTAACTCCATCATTTCTTGTGCGAATTCAACAATCGAAAGGTCTATTTGGTAGCAGAAACTCCAAGCTATCCAATGCAACAATCGCCGAAGAGTTACGATGTCGGACGCCTGAGATATCGCGCGCCGTATTCTCATCTCGGCAAATTCAAATTTTTGATCGATCACTTCGCCGTTTTTGGGGAAAATCCCTTTTCGTGTGCTCTTTGAGCGACTAAGCACATGATAATGACGTAGTCGGCTGAAGTTTGAATCGTCTTGAACAAATTTGAGCGTTCTGCGATGAAGGAGAGTGGAATGGCGTTGATGGGACGAATTTGCTTGCATATCAGGCTTGGAGACGACTTTGCTGTGTTACCGCGCCTGATTTGTGGCGACTGGATAATGGAGCTTGGTACCCTGGCGTTGCTCTCGCCAAGAGCTTTCCAACGAGCCCTAGATTGTGAAAATTAAGTGAAGGAGACCAAAGTTATGACCTGGTGAAGTTGGAAATTGTGCTGAAATTCGTAATTCTGGTGCATGCTGTGCAAGTAATCCGGTAATAAAGGGTTAAAAATCTTGGAGTTCGTTCTTAAATCCAGGCTTGGGCGTTCTGAGATTTCCAGCCTGGACGTTCTTGGGCGTATGAGTCTACTGTATGTTGATTGCTAGAGTACTTTTACGGTTGAGCTCCTTCCCATTCTTTTGGAAAGCGTCCACCAAATCTTTCACTTCGCACAAGAACCTTGACTACCAGTCGCGGTGCTCAATACACGGCGTGCAGAGCTTGGTACAAATGAAAATCCGGCCTCTTTCACTTCATGTTCTCCGGTCATTATATCATAGTCTTCGAGTCTTTTGATCACAGCAGAGGCTTGGGAGACATCAACGTGATCCTGTTGTCCGCATCGCACAGTTCCCCGGCCCCGTACTGCCATAACACTGACGTGTTTTCCTCTACGTCCATGCTGAACCCCTATGTGGGTCACGGAGTTACCTGTTTATAGTCAAAGACTGGAAACAAGGGGAAACAAAGGAAACCTACAGCCCATTCATTGGAAACTGGCACCCTAACTTTTTGGTGTCTCTCTCACAAAGTCGTAGATATCGTGAAAACAACAGTACATCCTGCACTGTGTGACCCGTGCAATTACTCCTTGCCACATTTGAGGCCAGAAAAGTCCAAGAAGAGGGAAATAGAAATTCAGCCAGGTTTTACAAAATTAGGACAGGTATGCCATGGCAAACTGTATGGAGAAGCAGATCCGAAACCCAGATTTGTGAGATTAAAAGTGGGTTTTTGATCCTCAATTCGGCCCAAATCCGACTTTCAAAAGCCAGCGGGCCAGTTTCCGATGAATTGACTGTAGCTCAATCAGCCTGTGAACGAAGAGTGACAACAACAGGTACGCATGTATACTGTATAACTGGAAGTCTCTGCACGAGGCAATGGTGCCTTAAAATACCAACATGTAGGTTAATTAAGGAATAGTACGGTATTATGCGTGTGTGTGTGTGTGTGTGTGTGTGTGTGTGTGTGTGTGTGTGTGTGTGTGTGTGTGTGTGTGTGTGTGTGTGTGTGTGTGCCTGCCTGCATGCACTTGCTTGCTCCATACTAGTTCCGTCTCCGGTGCAATGTCCCAGCATTCCAGCCATCCGCAATGGTTATGTCCAGGGCAACATCAACGGACCCATTGCAGCCAACACACGCTGGTCGGTGTTCTGTGAAAGTGAATTCACCTTGTCGGGCAATTCCACTCTACACTGTGACCAGAGGGGGGTTTGGCAGCTGCCTTATCCTCAATGCATGGAAAAAGGTAAGCTGGCCTGTCAGTGATTTGTCAGGTTCTGTATGTGTGTGTGTGTGTGTGTGTGTCTCTCTCTGTGTCTGTGTGTGGGTGTGTCTCTGTGTCTGTGTGTGGGTGTGTCTCTGTGTCTGTGTGTGGGTGTGTCTCTGTGTGGGTGTGGGTGTGGTCTTTTTCATTTTTCTTTCCCGCGCACACACTCCGGCATGAAAAAATTTAAAAAATGAACAAAACCAAAAAGTAGGGATTCACTGGCCAGAAAAAGTCACTTCATAGCTGTGTGGTGTAGACCAGGCTGAATAGTGGCAGTCAATTCTTCAGCCTTGCAAGCTGTTGAATGGTGCAATCCCAGCACAAGTTGCTATGTCTTACATAGCTGTTCGCTATCGTCGCTTCCGCGATGGGCATGTCTGAGTCGGAGTGTGTGCGTGCGTGCGTGTGCGTGTGCGTATGTTGGGCGTGGTTTTAATCTGGCTTTGGAAAAACAGCGTGCCGTGAGGTCGAATGCACTGAGTAGTAGGCATCTTACTACTCCCTGATACTCCCTGAAGTCAAAAAAATTTCATTGATACTTGTGGTACGAAGTTTTTTCTTGGCTTTTGGCTTTTCGATTGGTTGATTTTTTAGCTTTCTTTAGTCATCTCCCCTGCTACATTCCCTCCAGACCAAAGTCAGAAATTGATAACAATGGTGATCCGGCCTGCCGACGGAATGCACGGATTGACTGCGCGCAGGTGTAAATCACTCTCAGCTTCAAGCTCGTACCGTGGGGTGCACGTGATCCAAGCAGATCGTCGGCACGGCGCTTACGGTACCGCAGTGGAAATTGGCCCTAAGCATGAAGAAGCATGAAATACCCAACCCTTACAACTGCCAGATAGACACCATTACATACGCCACTAACGTTATAAATTAAGGACATTTAGCAACGCGAAAGTTCAAAAGAAAATTCGAGTCTGGGAATGAGTACAGAAACAAAGGTCGAAACTTCGAAAACTTGGACGCAAAGTTGCAGTGATTTGCGAAAGTAACTTTCTCTTTTCTCGGTACGCATTTCACTACAGGGAGTAGTAAGTTTACAGCCGCCTGCTTGAGACTGAGCTGCATATACGGTACGGTACTATAAGATTCAAATAGCTTCGAGAAAAGTCGTTTCGCATTGCTAAACCTCACAAGTTTTCTTTTTCGAAATAGATTTTCGCGAAATATCGCCACCACCAAAAGTTCGAATTTTCGCATTGCTAAACGTCCCTATTACCCCTCACCTTACCAACTTGTCAACTCATTCCAGGAGAAAATTCTTCTTCTTCTTAGGCCATCATTTTTATAGCTATGTTTCGCGTCGTCCGCACGCATACGTTTTGACTTTTTTCGGAAAAAAATAAAAAAAATCGAACATGCACAGTGAGTGTACGATCGTGCGAGTCATCAGTGTGGACTGGTTGCGATACGGCGAAGCTGGGATTCAGAAATGGCCTTTAGGCCAGCGTTCGTAAATCGTTTGTTCGGCATCTGGGAGCAATATTCTATGAGCTTACACCAGACCGCATTGATCGCCTCAAGCTGAGAGGATGCGTCGTTCCGGAGCTCTTTGCACCGCTGCTGAAGTCTCAGTACAATAATCCAGCGAAGCATGGGCACCAACGGTTGCCTCCTCTGTCCAAAGTGAATATTTACTCATGCTGATAACCCAGATGTTGTGCTTCGATGTACGATTTTTCTCTCGAATGTACACCATGCACGAGCTATTGTGCTATGTACAGTGCATACACCTCTGATGAGCCTTTTTATTATTTTGCAACTTTTTATTTTTTCCACCTCTCGCATATGGTTCTGGAAGTTGAACTGACGCGAAACATAGATATAAAAAATGATGGCCTTATGGTTCTTCCTGCAGTGGTCTCAAGCTTCGACTTGGTGGAATGGCTGAAGAATGAAACTAGCCTTGTGGCGGTGATCATCATCATCATCCTGGTCCTGCTCTGCTTCGTTGTCACTACCGGCATGGTGCTGGTGTGGAAGAAGCGGCGCGGAGAGTTCGACCTGCGCAAGCCGTTCCACGACACCGGCTCCGTTCACGACACCAACGCCACTGGCGAGAGCAGCCGCCTGACGTCGACCAAGGCAACGCCTCCACCCACGCCGTCCGGGGGTAGCGGAATGTGGCGGCCCAATGGGGACTCCAGCATGCGGGAACCCCGCGGCTCCAATACCTCACTTCTCCAGTCAAAGTCCACGAGGCGGCCGAACGTGGCCGGCCGGCCGTCCATCGGCAACGCTTCGATAATCTCCAACGGCGCCGCACGTCCCAGCGTCATGTCCGAGACGATGTTAACGCCCTCGCCGGCCAGTGTGGGGCCGGCGTTTCACGAGCCCGGAGGCAGCGTTTCTCCTCTGCTGCAGCAGCAGCAGGAGCCGCAGCAGCAGCCGCAGCTGAACGAGCGCATCCAGACGCACTCGTTTGGCGTTCCCTACGCTCAACAGCAGCAGGAGGCTGCAAAGGCGGATATTCCGTCGAGCATGCGCCGTCGATCCGGTCCCGTCGATCACGCCCACCTCTGCAGCACTACAAGTGCCGGCGCCGAACCCGACCCGTTCTTCACCAGCAAACACCGGCGTGCCAAGTCCAACCCTAACATGGCGCACATGTACCCGCGCCGCAACATCACCAATAACCTCCCGCAGGAGCCGGTGAGCAGCGCGAACACCAGCGAGGACACCGACCAGACGTACGACGTCTACTCGATCAGCAACCTCCTCAGTCCCAATCCGTCCATGACCAACATGGAGTGCGTGACGCCGCCTTCAACACAGGTGGCACCGCCGACAGGTGGCCCCAGGCGCAACACCAACGCCTCGCAGCACTCGCGGGCGTCCCGCACCACGTCGACCAGCTCCGGCGACCAGTCCGTGTACGACTTCTATGGCGGCGGAGAGAGCTTTCAGTCCAGCTCTGTACTGTGCAAAGACACATGATGATCGCCATTGTGATCCGCTCACTATTCCAATAGCAACTGCCACAGCATAAGCAGGACCAGCAGTGTGTGTGTGTGTGCGTGCGTGCGTGTGCATGTGTGTGTGTGTGTGTGTGTGTGTGTGTGTGTGTGTGTGTGTGTGTGTGTGTGTGTGTGTGTGTGTGTGTGTGTGTGTGTGTGTGTGTGTATTGGAACTTAGCGCAAACAGGTCCGGCTTGCACGGCTTGAACAAACTCTGATCATAATGCCGTTGAAGTGTAGCTTGTACGGCTTGTACGGACTCTGATAGTACTGTCGTTGTTGTTGACCTGAGCGTGCTGCTGTTCTGGCACTCGTGGGCATCTGGCTCAACCTGCTCATACTCTGCACCTCTGTGTGCCGAGGTACGTCTGGACTGTTTCTCCCAGGAAGCATGTCCGTGTGTTGCGTTGTCCACGGCTGCTGGTATTGCCGTTGTCAGTGTCTCCGTATGTTTCGGCATGTACGCTGTGTGCAAGACTCGGTGTGTGTGTGTGTGTGTGTGTGTGTGTGTGTGTGTGTGTGTGTGTGTGTGTGTGTGTGTGTGTGTACGCATGTGTGCGTGTGTGAGCGTGCGCGTGTCCGAGACTGAGCACAACCGTAGCTGCCCTATGTTTCGCCGCATGTAAGCAAAGAAAATATCATTTTTATAGCAACATGCTGTTGGTCGTGATCGCACACCACAGTGCGCAGCCGGGAGCACTCCAGAATGTGCCGTCCTGTTTTCTAACCTATACTAGTAACCTTTTTAACAACATTAGCCGCGCGTTGTTACACCTTCTGTCAGCCTGCCGAACTATAGCTTTCTTTCTTCTTAGAACGTCCCTCTGCTTGTGGGTGTGTGTCTGTGTGTGTGTGTGTGTGTATGTGCGCGTCTGTGCGCGTGTTTTCAATACAGCTCGCCCTGCGTGGCTTGAGCACATTTATGGCATCCTGCCGATTCATTTTACTTGCAAAACACTTTTTGAGATAAGGCCTACAGTACAGTAGAGTAGGTGCCCACACTTCAACACAGATTTGGGCCAACTGTGGAATCCAGCTTTTTAGAAGTTTCCTCAGTACCTAAACTGCTTTTTTTACTTTGAAAGATGCTGGAAGCGTTATCCTGTTCCTTTTTTCTTCAAATTCCGACAACTGAGACCGCACAATGGCCATGCAGGAATCGGCAATGCAATATTGTTTACCGCCTGATCACATTACCTGACCACAATTTCATCTTGAATGCTTATAGCCGCTAAGCTCCTGCCTACATATCTGCATCAGAGTTTTGCTGAGCCTGATGTTTTTGAAATCTTTTGATAGGTGCCTGGTTTTTTTATAATTTGTATGGGCTGCTTGTACTTGTACGGGCAACGAACAACGCTGTCGTTTCTTGATAGCTCTCCAAACTATTTTCATTTTTGGCGGATTTGCTCTTTGCCGTATTTTTAAATTCCTCACGGTGACATCATACGTTATTATTACAACTATACATCAGCAAACTATTAATTTCCCAGGAGTGAAATTGTAAACTCTGGATCCTGGGTACGAGTACAATGTACCAGCGAGCAAGCTGTGCGTCTGTGCTTGCATCACAGGGTTCTGCCCACTTTAGAGATCAAAAAGTAACCGTGTGCATGCTATGCTGTGCACGAGTTCGGTTCGGTTACCATCTTGTGGAGTAATCAAACTTGAATTATGAACCCGATCGCGTACTGGCTGACTCGCGAACTCCTATGCGCGCCGTGTGTTCACAAGGTTTTGCTGGGGTGAGGGATTACTAGCAACCGTATCAGCAACCGTGAAACATCAACGGGAACAAGCTCTTTGGGGCACTACATGTGTTGACCAAACCATCATCATTACATGCAGTTCCGATGCTATTGTCATTACATGCAGTTCCGATGCTATTGTCAATACATGCAGTTCCGATGCTATTGTCATTACATCCAGTTCCGATGCTATTGTCATTACATGCAGTTCCGATGCTATTGTCATTACATGCAGTTCCGATGCTATTGTCATTACATGCAGTTCCGATGCTATTGTCGTGGACACGGAAATCCGGTCGCACGTCTAGCGGCCCCAAGGCGCTGGCCATGCAGCCGTGAGTACGTACACCGTGCACACATTCATAATTTTTTTATCATTTCAATATGCGCTGCAGCGCGCTGGTCGCATCGGATCGACATCACATGCAGCGTTCTGTACGCACTGAGGCTCAGTGAGGGCGCCGGCCCCGGTCAATCGACTGAATTTCCATGTCCACAACAGTAGCCGAGCACACACTGACCACCAGCCTGTAGGTACACACCCTTCACACCGACCACGTGCCCGCAGGCACGGGTGACAACTAAGCATGCACACATTGGCTGCATGAGCTAGCATCGGAACTACATGAGGTAATGATGATGGTCTCGTCGACGCGTCAAGAACTTGAAGGTGCCCCAAAGAGCTTGTTCCCGTTGATGTTTCACGGTTGCTGATGCTCCCTAGTATTCCCTCACGCCAGCCTAACGCTCTGAACACACAGCGCATGCAGGAGTTCGTGAGTAAGTCAACATGCGCCCGGTTGCATCATTCAAGTCTAGCTAGAGATGATGACCCGGAGGCACAGCCGAGCACACACACACCGGCCATGGCCAAGCAGGCGCAGTCACACGCCATCCTACTGTCGTGGACATGGAAATCCGGTCGATTGACACGTGCGCGAGGCCGGCGCCCTCAGTGCGTACAGAGCGCTGCGTGGAGCGCACGTGTTGATCGTATGCGCACTCACGGCTGCATGGCCAGCGCCCTGGGGCCGCTCGACGATCGACCGGATTTCCATGTCCATCACAGTACATGCACATCCCAGCACACGGAGGACACGCGCCATCCTACACGCACGTCCCAGCACACGGAGGCCACCAACCCGCGGACACGCGCCATCCTACACGCACGTCCCAGCACACGGAGGCCACCAACCCGCGGACACGCGCCATCCTACACGCACATCCCAGCACACGGAGGCCACCAACCCGCGGACACGCGCCGTCCTACACATACGTCCCAGCACGCGGAGGCCAACAACCCGCGGACACGCGCCATCCTACACGCACATCCCGGCACACGGAGGCCACCAACCCGCGGACACGCGCCATCCTACACGCACATCCCAGCACACGGAGCCCACCAACCCGCGGACACGCGCCATCCTACACGCACATCCCAGCACACGGAGGCCACCAACCCGCGGACACGCGTCGTCCTACACGCACATCCCAGCACACGGAGGCCACCAACCCTAAGACACGCGTCTCTCACCGGCAGATCCGTAGACCTGCCCAAGCACAAGAGAGTCACACGTCTTCTCAAAGGCGAGCAGATACTTGCACCTACACAAGTTCTCTTATCTTCACCGCTTCAGTCAATATTCAAGCAGACACCAAGGAAATGCAAGCTGGAGGGATCAAGGAAAACTTGTGTGACGCAGAAAAGGTTTTAATTAAAGAAAAGGAGAAAGCATCAGAAACGAGATATTCAAGCGCAATTTTAAATGAACTGCCCAGCAAGAGAGACTAGAATGTGCGCCGAGAGAAACACAACGACATGACACATAGGGAGTAAGGAGTACATCCCCTACTGCAGGAAGTCAGTAGTAATATTTCAGCACAATCAGCGGCACGGCATCAGACACAGCACCGGCCTACTCCTGCGCATAACCAAAAATTAAACCCTAGGCTAGACTGCCTATGACCGAGACGAGACACACGTGTATGCACGAGCACACACGCACACGCGCGCACGCACACACACACACACACACACACACCTGTTCCGGTATTTAGAACTATTGCATGTCTGTGGAAAACAACCTCGATCTAACCCTTGCTGCATGCAGCACGTGGCTGCGTGCTCTCAGCCACACTGCACGGCCTATACACACGTCATTGTTGCAGCACGCCCAGGACCAAATCAACGCATAGAGCCGGAGCAAGATGAAAATCCTAGTCAATCAAGGGCTGTTGTCATACACGCTGTCCGAAGCTAACACTATTCTGATCTAAACACATCTTTTGAATGCAGGAGACGAACGCATGTGTCTACTAATCGCACTAATCTAAGATTCCAAGCCGATATTAAAAGTAGAAAGAAGAAGGGACAGATGGATACGACTTAGGGGCCAGCTCAGAACTCAGATCCATGGGTAGACGAAATGGAGCAATAATGCAAAAGTTATATAGAGAAAGCGGTACATATCCAGGCAAGCTCCTGCAACTACAAGAGAGAGGGGGAGAGAGACAAAGTCAAGCGTGTGCCCAGACAGGACGAGAGGCAGCACAAACGTAGCAACGGGCCAACCTTAGGCCTAGACTGGTCTGGGTCGATTATCAGCCAGCCAGCATGTGCTGAATTTTTTTTACTATGTTCATAATTATACTCAACTCGTAAATAATAATGAAAGACAATGGTACTGAGGCTAGGACAAACGTGACAACTACTGGGCAGGGGCTGCACCGACACGCAGCAGTGGTGGCAGGGCATTGATAGCTCTGCCGGCCTAAGGTCTTGGCATCACGGCCAAAAGCACGCACCAAATGAACGGTGATGCATGCAGAACGACGGATCGGACGACGTCATGTTCTCAGATACATATAATTACGAATACTCCATACCGGGGTATGGGATGACTACCAGGATGAGGGTTCGGCTGTAGGAGCAGTGATGCATGCAGACCGATGGATTGGGCGACATGTTGATCAACGGGCGGCAAAACGTCGCGGTCAGCTGGATCAATGAGGAGACGCTCTGGCCAGCTGGCATTGGGGCAAAACGACGAGCTGTTACGCCGTTGCGTAAACAGTTCAACTGATGAATGAGTCAACGGGGCAGTCAACAAACGACCGAACCAGTCGATTTAACACACATGTACAATCATGCTGGCCATCCACATCCATGGACACTCCAGTAGAAGAGCCCAAGAAAGCAGGAACAGGTGAGTGGATGCAGCAGAAGATACACGTACATGTACATGTACTGAAGTAGATTTCGTGGGGAGCAGACGCTGTCAAACCGACGGCAGCAGAGAAATATTACGGGACTAGTCTCGAGCATGTGCCGTTCTTGCACTAGGAGTCCACTACCAGTGATGAATTTGTACAAAAGAGATAAGAGAGGAGAGAAGACACGATGTGCTGGCTAGTAAGCAGCACCCCCATGTCTACCACCTGCAGCAAACATGACTTGTGCAAGCACCAACCTGGCGTCGACGAGCACTTGCGACCAGGAGGTGCGGGCGGTCGACGACACCATGGTGACGGTGCAACTTGCAGGAGAGAGACTACTGGCTTTGGGCAGCTGCACCTGTACATGCACTTGAAACTTCCACTGCAGTAATGACAAAACACATCAAACATTCAGAAGACAAACACACACTCAGCTTTTCATGCAGCCTCAGCAGTATTGTAAAACATCCGGCAGATACAACAACCCGGAGACCACGCCTGGGTGCGCGGACGTTCTCTACAACAACCCAGGTTTGCGAGCTCCCATACATGTACATGACAACCGTCCAGGGTTTCCCGGGACAGTCCAGGGAATAGGGTGCTTGACCCGGGGTCCAGGGATGCCCTGCGAAAGTCCCGGGATTGAGATGGAACTTTTGAAACCGGTGTTTTCTCCTTGTTATGATGCTTTTTCAGAGTTTCCTCAAACTAGATCCGTTGTAAGCACACACAGCACGTAGTAGACAAAAAAAAAAAAAGTGGAACTGCACCGGATCGCCGGTCAACAGAAATTTACTTGTATAGTTTAGTTACAGCTCAATGCAATTACATCCTTTTTCGCTTAAACAGCAGTCATGAAAAATACATCTGGCCTGCTAATGATGGATGTGCTAAAAAAATTGGTGTCTGGGGAAAACGGTCAAAATCAAGGGAATTCAGCCTCGTTGTCCAGGGAACTCAAGCCTCCAGGTTGGCATGTATGAGCTCCCACCACGTAGGGAGGATCACAAAAATCCCCACGTATCGCATGTATGGTCACACACTCCGCTCCTGCGGCGTTGCTTCAGCGGAACCGCTACCTTTGAGTGTATATCTCAATACAATTCTAAAATGAATACCATTCGAAGCAAACCGATGCATTGTCTCAACACTGATTCGAACAAGCGAGAGGCGAGTAATCCAACAATAGACATGTAGACAAATGAACACTCACTGGAGACGAGGCAGAATCTCTTGATGTCCTCCGCCTTTCCAACCCCATTCGCACGCTCCACAGCCTTGTACATGTCTTCGCCGCCCATTGCCTCGCAGAGGTCGCTCCATAGCTGAGTCACAGCATCGAACAAGCAAAATGGGCTGGTCTCCGGATGGGCTTTGTCCACGATCGCCTGTGGGTAGGACGAATTCAGAACAAAACACATGCTATTTATGTGGGTCACAATTTCTGTCTTATAACGAGTGCTGTACTTCAAGTATTATCTACTATCCGGACTTGCATATGCCCGTTTTAGGCATCAGGGGATTTGTATCATTGTCTACTAATGAGGTTTGTCGTGTAACTGATGCGGTGGAGAACTCACCGCCTTCGGGCCTTCCGGACAGTCCGGGAACTGTGCTGCCAAAAGGTGAAATCCAATGTCATGCACAGGTTTGACGGCCACGGCCACAACATCACGGATGCGATTCAGCCTATTCCTTCGCTCAAGGTTGCTGAGGGCCTTGAAGTTCACCCACTCCTGCGATGCTGCGAATGTAGAACAAAAGCAAACCGACAGCCAGCGCACCAATCCAATAACACATGTACCCCACAAACACGCATTTACTCAAGCGCACATGCACACATCCACACACGCATACACACACACACACACACACACACACACACACACACACACACACACACACACACACACACACACACACACACACACGCATGCACGCACACATAGATGGGCACACACGCATACACATACACCCACATGCGCGCGCACACACACACACACACACACACACGCACACACATTGACATGCATGAAGGATACAATCAATACCCGGCACGACTAACCTGTAATCGTCGCAACCCCTGCAACAACGAATGTTTATCCGCAAAAAAACATTTGCCATAGAATGTTCACCCTTAATGAAATAATTGTACCTTAGCTGAACACTTTTGTGCCCTGCGCACAAATCCTTACTGAAATTCGGTAGGCATTAACCCTCACCTGCGGTGCTTTGTCCTTTCGCTGCCCACAGCTTTTTCTCGATCTGGACATTGTAGGAGAAAGTAAGAAATACCGCACACGCAGACACACGTGCAAACAGACACACGTGCAAACAGACACACGTGCAAACAGACACACATCTATTTACAAAAGTACTACAAATGTACATGATTGTACATATGTACAATGTAGATCCATCGCAAAGATAATGTCCAATGCGCTGGTCAAGATTTACAGAAGCATCAAGCTTTTACGTGTACTCCCGCGCAGCATGCCGTCAATGCTGTGATCCAGGGCAATATACGGTGACCTGCAATAAGCTCCCACACGAGTGACAGTTCATACGGCACGGTACGGAGCTCGCTTGTGACAGGTAAAATCTGGACTTGGTGCACGGAATCTGTTCCGCTTTCCGGGTTCGACAGTGATCCGCTTTTTTTGCGGTGAGTTTGCCATGTGAGCCTGTCCATGCATGATAATCTATTCGTTGCGGACAGGATTCCGCTTGATGCAGGGTTCGGTAAACCCAGGTTTTTACTGCATAGCTTCTGCATACGGAAATGTTTAACCAACAAGTACCGCGTGGATCTTCTAACCAGGACCTCCTTCATACAATACAACACAACATGTACATACAAGTATCAGGTGGGAACACCTAGTCACTTACCTGATCTAGACCCAGCCAGAACATGGCCTGGTCTCGAATTTCAACCATCGTCCTATCCAGAGGACACATGGGAAACTCGCCATCAACCACGTTCAGCAGCGCGTGTGCACAGCTTGGTATTGTGCAGTTTGGCAGGCCATGTAGCAAGCAGTTGCTGTCGGCAAGCTGTTTTCCACAAGGACACGGCAGAGAGCTGACTGGCTGCGCGACCAGCTTCCACTTGTCTAGCACAGCGGTGACGATCTCTTTGACGGCATCCAGCGTTGTCTTCCCGCTGGTGTCATTGGCACTGCGTGGTTTACCCTCCAGGTACAGCTGCAGGCCACTCCGTGTGTAGCAGATGTGTAGCCACGGCCAGTCGTTCCGGTTCCAGTACAGACGCACGCTGCACAGCGACAGTGTGCTGGCCGCTCGATTGGGGGATCTCAGCAGCGCTTCGACCACACACTGCCAGTACAGGAAGACAGGAAAGTGCATGAACTTATCCTGAACGGCAACGTCACCAGTGCGCTGTAGGCAGACATAAGCGCATTGTGACCTGCACTTGAGCTCCTTTGCCTGCTCAGGATCATCCTTGATGATCGCTGGCACTATGAACTCGCTCTTGGCACTGGTTGCGGGGCTGCTCCGGTCAACAATGGCCAGTACTGAGAGCTCTTCCAGGATCTCAAAGATGAGACGGAATTCGTCGCAGCTAGATTTTACTGCGTACCACATCATGGAACTCCGCGATTCTGGCTCCCGACGAAACTTCTGGTCGAGCACAACGCGGGCTTGTGAGTCCGTCATGAAACCTTTGCAGCACTGGCGTCGGTCAACAGGCTTGATTGACTTATCAAACACCGGGTACACAAGGCCACTAACACAGTCCAAAACAAACTGTGGATCGAGGATGACGGTGCCTTCCAGCGTGAACGTAGGGAAGTACGCCAGGTGGCCGGCTTCGTGGCAGTACTGCAGTAGATGCTTCATCTGCCGCTCAACATCACCGTTGACGTCAATGGCATCAATTGACTTGGCCACAAACGTGGCTTCCTCGTAGGAAACCCACGGCATCGGAACCGCCTTCTTCAGCATGTGGATGGCAATACAGAAGCGCAGCCATGGGAGTGGGATAGCACGTTCGCTCTCTGCACAGCGGTCGATGATGGTTTTTCTTAGGCGCTGCAGCTCTTCGGGATGAGTACCCTCACCTGCGGTGAACCTGGTGCTATCGATGATAAAGTGTGACTCGTCGTTATACACCAAGGACTCGTAGGGCGAGTTCTTGATCTTCTGCTGGAGTAGCTTGCGTGGATCTTTCAGTTTGGTCTTCAGCAACACGTCACTCTGGCAGCCAACCATGAGCACATCATCCGTAGTACTTTCTTCAGTGTCGGCTTTGGCATGGAGCAGAAGCATGTCAAGCCAGGATAGTAGCTGGTCCAGTCGAGTTGCATCCGAGGGTAGAGTGGTTCGCTCGACGTACTCCTCCTTGCCAACGCGGGTCTCCTCCATCTTAGGCAGCCTCTCCAGGAGATCTTGAGATGAGTTGTACGCAGCAATGAACGTGGTGTTCTTCGACATGAAGAGAGGCTGCACAGACTGGTAGACCTGCTGCCCGCCAAGGTCACGGAAGGTGACGACAGTGTAGTCGGGCCTGTTTGCTTGCTCATGAATGAAACCCATGTTACGCTTGAGAAAGTCGGCGACCGTCTCGTGGATTGCATTGCGAAATAGTTGCTTGTCAGACGGCTGCTCGACAGGCTTCGGCTGACTGACATCAGGTGCTCCATCTTTTTCATCCACAACCTCAGCAGCTTCGGGCACATCCGTGTTGGCCTTTGCTGCACTCGTTTCTACTTGCCTCTCATCCTCCTTGTTGCGGTCTGCCACAACAGAAAACGTGCGCAGCATAGTGGTGATGTAGAGCTGATTCATGGCTTGCGATATATCGTCGCATTCCACAAACCGTCTCTCTCGGGAGACCTCGGTGGTAGCATACGACGTGCGCATGCCTGGTGTGCTGAGTTCGTCTTTGTTGTGATCCTTATCCATGAGTGCATTCAGCAGGCTAGTCTTCCCGACGCGGGCTGCTCCGAGGATAGCCACGTGCAGGAAGCGAATGGTTGTGGTTCCGCCTCGGTTGGCTGCTTCTTGCTGAGCCTTCTCGACTTCCTGAAGATCAGTCCGCGGGCCAGGTTCCAACTCTGACTCTGTGGACAGGAGAGACAACACAAGCAGAGCAAGCAGAAGGTAAATTAATGTCAGGGAATAGTACCAGCATGAGCCCATGGGTAAAGGCTGCATACAGGCCTCTTCAGACACAGCATATACTCCACAGGCCTCTTCAGACACAGCATATATTCCACAGGCCTCTTCAGACACAGCATATATTCCACAGGCCTGTTCAGACAGCATATATTCCACAGGCCTGTTCAGACAGCATATATTCTACAGGCCTGTTCAGACAGCATATATTCCACAGGCCTGTTCAGACAGCATATACCGTAAAGTCCGGTGCAAACGCCCACCCCATTTTTGCAAGATCTGCTGGCCTGTACACACTGACCCCATGTAATGTCACCTCTACTGTACGAAAGTGCGTCTCATACCGTAGCGGGAAGAGCGCTTTGCTATGGTAAACTATGTCCACTTTCCTGGTTTCAAAATCTCTTTGGGCACTAGCTACGAGCTAGCTCGTAGTGATTTTATGATGATGGTTGCTTTATTTCGCAAATCCAAACGGGAGTTTCTTCCGAATAACAAGGTAGCGATGAACAGAGTATTGCAGGAACCAAATACACTTCTGATCATTTCCAAATCACGCAACGCTCAAAGGCAAGGGTTTTTCTCGAGCACTTCAGAGTTTTCAACAAGTATTAGTTAGCAGCGACTTTGTAGGTGTAGCTTGTACTAGCTTCTGTGACATACCCTGTTCGACTTGCAACTGCAATACTGCGAACGGTCAAGTCGTTGAATGACACTTCGTCAGAACAATCACTGTTCCGTGCTGCAAATGCCACATTGTGGCACTGCAGAAATTTCATGAAAACCAGATGGATTCTACGGCATTACTACATGGAGAGCGACCTACCACAAAGACGACTCATTTATCGAAGGAAAGGAAATCTCGACATAAGTTTTTCTTTGCAGCAAGATGATGACAATCGCTTTTGCAGAGCCTCCTGGTAAGACATAGGCAGTTTGTAGGCATTACAGCTGTTTTCGTACGCATTCGATCTTCATGCCAGTTTTCTACCACTATATTGACCTGAAAAAGACGAAAATAGTATGGACCCGCTGGGGTGCGCGTTGGCAGCGAAGTGGGCGTTTGCAGCGGACTTTACGGTATTCCACAGGCCTGTTCAGACAGCATATATTCCACAGGCCTGTTCAGACAGCAAAATTATATTCCATAGGCCTAGCACGGACAATAGCAACTGATGGCAAAGAGTCGGGTGCTCTACGCGTAAATCCAATACATGATTACTGCAATCCGGATTCTAAGACGTTACGTAGCTCATGAGATAATCGTCGAGCCTATGGATAAGTGAAGTAGCACCTGTTCAGCGTGACTGTGATTTAGAATCTTGGAGTAGCTAACACCCCAGAAAGTGCAACCCCAGTCTAACGGGCCTGGAACTGCATAACTTCACATCACATCACCAACCCGTACACATCATCCGCACCCTGCGCAGAACAGCCCCGGTGTGGTACTCAAGATTACCTTGGGCACAACAGCAGTCTACTACCGCTTGCAACTGAGCCTCCAGTAACCAGTAACACAGAATCCTGCGGCCATGTCCCCCCCCCCCCCCCCCTTGGCCCCAGCACACACAAATCTACTCATTGCTACAACTCACCGTCAGCATGCGGCTGGTCGACCAGCGAAACCGTCACGCCACTGTGCACTCCGACGAAGAAATGGACATCTGCCGTGATCGGCTCCGGGAAAACAAACGTATCGGAATCGTTGGCAGAATGCCGCTGCAGCCTCAGCCTTCGGTCTCCGGTCAATTCTATCGACAGCGTATCACGAACTTGTAGCTTCTTGACAAGCCCATTTTCAATCTGGGGGCTCTGAAGGCAAAGCATAACATCAGATATGTAGACAGGCACACGCAGTACAAATCTTTGAAGAGTAAGAGTAGGGAAGTACTGAACCGTCAGACCTCGCTTATCCGGTTCTCTTTAATCTGGATCCCTCACCATCCGGAAGAAAATCGTTGGTTACCGATTTACAGCATTATGTCATGCATACATGCAGTATGTGTGTTCGATTATCCGGTTCCCTCGTCTATCCGGATATTCTCGTGGAAAACGGATGTGTGCGGTTAAGCGATCGAGGTCTGACTGTATTCTGTGGGGCATATAACTTGGTGATACATGTAGAGTCGACTCCTGATATAACGAACACCGTTGTGCAGGAGAATTAGTTCTTTATAGCCGAAGTTCGTTATAACAGATATCTCCTGATATAACAAACACCGTTGTACAGGAGAATTAGTTCTTTATAATAGCCAAAGTCCGTTATAACAGATATGCACTTACACCATACAAGCAGCAAGGCATGACTGACAAGTGGTCCATGACAGTATGAAGGTGTTTTAAGTTTACACGCGGCCCTACAAGGTTCGTCATAAACGAAAACGGTTCGCTATAGAGGGTCAATTTCGTATGGGTTCAAACAGGGGCATGGACAAGGGTTCGCTATTTTATTACGAAATTTGCTATAATGCGAGTTCGTTTTATTAGGGGCCATCCGTAAATATAGATATTTATTTAGAAACGAAAACTAGCCGTTTAGAGGGGAGGGGGCTGAGCGCCTGTTCGTTTCTCGAAAAATATCGATGTACATTTGGCATGAGTGAGCATGTTCAGAAAAAAGATCAAAAATATCGATACTATGTACCATTTGTATGTGTTCGTTTCTGAGGGAGGGGAGGGGGGGGGGGGGAGTTGAAGAGAAACGACTAGTTTTCGTTTCTACATAAATATCGGTATTTACGGAAGGCCCCTAAGTGGAGTCGACTGTACGAATATTTCTCGAAAATCAGCCAGACATCCGAACTGCGGAATCAGCATTAAATATGAACTCTTGTTTTAAAAAGCCAATACAAACATGATGTGATGTTGCACATCCCAAGAGGAGGGGGGGGGGGGGGGGGGGCTCAATAACTCCTGTTGAGACATCCGAAGTCCCATATCTTCACACTTGTGCTCAACTTTGAACTGTTGAGTGGGAGAGCTTGTATAGCCACACACAAATACGTCTTGGTAACTCAAATATGGAGGGGTTCCGGTTCACGGAACGACATTGCACTTGTTACTTGAAAGGATTAGGTGACTTGAAAAGGAGTGTCACCAGAAAACATTATTTGAGACAAGTGAAGCATGCGAAAGGGGAAAAGGCAGCAAAAAAGGAGCCACAGGCTCGCTGCGCATGCTCTGGCCTGAGAGCTGCAAAACGGTGCATGCGATGCGTGCAGCAAGACATCAGCATGACGTCAACATGATGTAACACATAAACAAATAAAGACATAATAATGAGCGTAACGCAGATTCGTGATGCATATTCACGACAACACTAACAAGCGGATGACAAGGTAAGTCAGGGAAGATGATTACTGGGGGAAGCTACAAGGAGAGACAGGGAGACGAGAGACTACATGATGAAGGCGAGCGAGCGAGAGAAAGAAAAAGAGGGAGGGAGAGAGGGAGAGAGAGAGTTGCTTGAAAAGGGGCCTGAGTACCTATGGCAAAAATGGGCACGCAAGCAGCTACCCAGGCCAACGGAACAAAGGGGTCATAAATTGAGGAACGGGAGGAGCTACCGGGAGCGGGGGAAAGAATGTGTGTGTGTGTGGGGGGGGGGGGGGGGGGTACAGGAGATGGAGACCTAAAATTCCTGTATCGGAATATACTCGTACGTTAACATTAACAGCGTATTGTAACCGCCCTCATCGACAACCTGAATATTGCGTACAGCGAGCTGTGATGTAGCTATACTATACTGTACTTAGCTCACGTGGGCCAATTGCAACTTTCCGTAGCACAGAACAACTTTACTCTAATTTCAGATATTTTAGGTGCTCAATATTTTTGGTATGAGGACAACAGTCCAGGCTAGGTGAACAGAAATGTTAGGTACAGAGAAGCAGTTCCCTATTGGATTATGTGTGGTAGTGTTTTTTTCAGTGTATTCAAATCTTAGGTATGAAACAGACGCACCGAAAGTACCGAAAACTTGATAAATGTACACCGAAAAATTGTGAAATTACAGTATGCCAGAGCACCGGCTCTACCAGCAAGCCCGTAGCAATTGGTATTTTCACGCAGACACACACCCGCAACTCACCGGGGTACCGTTGACAAAAGTCGTGGTGGCGGTCACGCTCCACACACCTTTCACGTGGCTATTGATGTTGCCATTCCTGACATGTTTGTCCTCCAGCAGCTGGCTGTCAATAGCTCCGACTTCCTGCAGTGTACACGCGCAGCACGCCGTACAGGCAAGTAGCACGTGTGCTGTGAGTTTGGCGCTGACAGGATACAGTCAGCATACATGTGAACACCCTCGCACATATACATGACCTCATATCGAATTAAACGAGCCTTCCTGTCCCAAGACAGCAAATGACACGGGGAGCCTAGTCATCTATCACTGGACATTGCAGTGATGAGAGTGGATCCAACTTGACTGAGATATTACAGAGCATCAGCAAGTCGAATTTTCGAGTGAAATTCGAGAATCGTCACGACAGGTACTCAAAAAGTCGAAACTACCGGTAGGGCTTCGTTCGACTGCAAAAGGCCTGCGAACAGACAATCGGCTTCAAATGCAGCTCGCATGGTCCATACACGAGCAGTGGTATTTTAGGGTTTTACGTCGGGCCCTAGACGACGGCTACTTTGGCCAACCGGACAACAAAGAAGTTGAGACCAAAGAGAATGATTTTATTTCCTGCGCATGCGTATGTAGAATGACGTAACACTCAGTGAGTCAGGTCCCTACAGTACTCCCCCCCCCCCCCCCTTCCCCGTTGGGGAGGAGCGAAGCACGATAAACAGGAAAAAAGGAGAGAGAAGAGAAAGGAAGCGCGGCATGTACAAGGCGGAAAGAGAAAAATTATGATACAATATGTACAAGCGAGAGCGCTGCGTATATGAAATTTGTTTGTGACGTGGCAACAAAAGCCGAAACAAAAGTCAAAATGCAGAAAGCGGAAAAGAGAGAGAGGCATGACAGAGGCGGGTTAACATTTCAGAGGTGTGTTAACGTGACAGAGGTGGAGAGCATGTCAGAGGCAGAAAGAAAGAAAAGAGGAAACGTACGCATGACAGAGGAGTGTTATCGTGTCAGAGGCGGCTGCATGTTGCAGGCTTTGCGGGGTACCAGCAGGAGCGCTGCACTGGGGCGACGCGTGCCGAGTGAGGTGGGGACGGATGGAGGCGAGCGCAGCTCCACGGAGTCCAGTGCCGGGCGTGTGTGTGCGTGCATAGTTGAGCTGGTACGGATGGTGGAGGTGGCCAATTTCCAGCTTGAGGCCAGGACGAAGACAGACGAATACGGATGACTGGACAGCGTGCCGTGGCAGGATAGCGGGGTATCCAGGTGGGCGGGGAGGGTGGCAGGGGCCACAGCAGCTCCGAGGTGGATCCAGTGACGAGTGGTGGTGAGGCTCAAGTTGTACGTCAACAGCCGGCGATTGACGGGATTCCGAGAGCGGGGCGGGCAGGAAACTGCGGCCAGAGCTCAGAGATGCCATGATGAAAACTCCGAAGAGCGCTGCGTCTGGGGTCACCGATTTAGGGTTTTACGTCGGGCCCTAGACGACGGCTACTTTGGCCAACCGGACAACAAAGCAGTTGAGACCAAAGAGAATGATTTTATTTCCTGCGCGTGCGTATGTAGAATACTCAGTGAGTCAGGTCGCTACAGTATTGCACAGAGCTCCAGTGCAATGTCATTATGGAGCGGTACTGTCTTGCATGCAAAGACTCCAGTACATGTACTTCGTGAAGTAGCAGTTATTGTAACACACCGCGCAGCCGTTACCTAGCCAAGGTAGCCACCAACTAATGCTACATTTCTGGCAGAGCCTTACTCGAGCGAAAACAGCTGATGACAGTCTTTTCATTGAGATCAGCCGAAGAGATACGATCGCCAATGGCCTGAACCGGATGGAGCATCCGTCACTTCGCGTCATCCTCAAAGGCCACAAGACACAGCAGCAACTCCGTTCTGCCCAGCCTGGTGACCTTTAGCAAAGAGGAGGAATGAGTCCAACAAATCGACTTGCTATGCTGCTATAATCAAGAGTTACGTACTCTGGCCAAAAACCACAGTGCATCTCAAAGTGTTTCCTTCTCAAGCTCGAAAAGAACTCGAGCGGTGGAGTCCAAAATTGCTGCTGCATGCTGACCCGCTTTTTCATTCCAATGTTCGCACCGTCTTTCATTTTGACACGCGCGTTATCGAACCGAAAACTCGACTTGCTGATGCTCCGTATTGTTTATTTTTCATAATTTGCTTCTGATGCAAACATTTTCGAGCCATATTTTAGGCTGAACAATCGCCACTGGAACGCAAAACTCAGGCCGCAAAGTGGATGAACTCTTACATGCAAACCCTCCGGATTTTTTTGGATAATCCAGGAAAACTCGCTTACATTCCTGTATACCGGAAAGTTATAAATCTACCGGATTTTCCAAAAATTGTCCGGCAGCACCTTTCGCGTACTGTTTGCGAATGTTTGTTGGTCATGATGACGTCACCACGATGTCATGTAATACAACATTTTGCACACTAATGTCAAATCAATGAAAATGGGCGGCATCAAGGGAACCCCCATAATTATGCCGCATATCAAGTACGTCATGACAAAAAAATGGAAGAGGGGAGCGGGTTTACACCAGACTCGGGAGTGTAACGGGCAGTGGCCACCAGGCTGTTAGCAGTGAACAAACACCAGGTCAGTCTATTTCCGCTCGCCACTCAGCGACTGATCGCACACTACAGTACGAGCAGCCAGGACGGCCCGGATCACTACACCGACTCCGTAGTCTACCCAATGCTGCTGACTACAGCTATATCGGAAAACCAGTCCTTTGTTTGGCCGATCTTTTCCCCTCTTCTCTTCTTGCAGTGCACGTTCCACTCCTGGCACAGCCACTCATAACATGGAAATTAAATAGTATCACTCCAAGATAGGATATAATTCGCTCTCCTCGCAAGCCACATCGCTTTGGAAGGCTCTACTAGCTAGTTATAAAACATGCATCGTAGTGTTGCTTCCGATTTTGCCGCTCAGCTTTCACAGGTTCTACACGATTCCAACCAATTGTCTCTTTTCTCACCCCTTCTGTTCAACAGTATTAAGTTTTTAGTTTCCCGATGACTGTAACTTTCGCCTGTGTTCATGCTTTGCCAGCTAGTTTTTATTATTAGCCACGTTTCTTGCAGTAACGGTCGGCTTTTGACAAAATGCTCCACCTTCTTTTTTTTTCTCCCTCACTCCCTTTTCGATAACCCTCAGTTATTTTTGTTTCCTGTTCGACCCTCTTCCTTAGTTGTACATTGTACTGTTGAGGCAACGAACTGAACTGTATCACAACAAACAAAAACTAAACGGTCATGAAGGTGCGGTAGCTGCGGGACACTGGCGTGCAGTAGAGAGTGTCTTCACATCCATCACATGACCGTACAGAACAGCCATGTTGATTCGAACTCTCTCCACTCAGCATCTATGGGTCACATGATGTCGGCCATGTTGGTTCCACTGTCCAAATAATTCCATAATCACTTTCTTCACAAATAAATTTATTCACGTGACAAATAATATGTGAAACCACTCTATCCCACCGCACATTGCAGCATTGTGAGAATCCACACCTTATCTTGATAGACAAGATGGCGGACCTGCCCCGCATCACGATAAAATGCGTCGCGGGCACAGACGAAGTCACACGCCAAAGCACAAAAAAACTTCAGAAAGCAAAAGAGAAAATCAACCATTGAACCCTCGCTGCGCGGGACTTACGATGATGCATGGTCCAGCTTCGCCCTGAGCATTGCGACGGATGTTCATATGCACGTTGTCCCCAGTGCTCATTGGCGTCGCGCTGATCGCGATTCCTCCTAGCTGCAGCTCCTGCTCCTCCTCCATATGGACCGCCTCCGCGTCCTGCTCCTCCTCCATGGCGACCCCCTCCTCGTCCTGCTCCATGATGACCGCCTCCGCGCCCTCCTCCTGCGACCAACTCTAAGCCAGCCCGGCTGCAAGGAGACCGTGGCGTCAGCAAAGCGTGTCTCCAGGCCCAGGGTAACAGGGACCTGAGTGAGGGGCCTGGGCGATGGATTTACTTGAGAGAAGACACTAATCAGGATCAACGTAGTCGTTACGTGCTACTACTACTAGTACTTGCACGTTCCGAGCGCGCAGATAAAACAATACCCGTGCCAAGCAGCGGCCGGCAGGGCAAGAAGTGGGACTTTCTCCAGCACAACGCTCTTCTTTTTTTGCGGATTCGGTAGCCGAGGGAGCTCGGATCGGCGTGCTTTCCCCTGCTTGCACTGAGAATCCCTGCGATCCATACGCGCGCGCACTGCACTGGTCTGCTAGCTAGCTGTGTAGCCGGCTAGGCTAGCCACCTACAGTAGGCTAGTCTACACGCGACACGGCCGGTGCAAGCGCAGCGGGCACGACTCGCGAGCTAATCTGAATTCTGATAATTATTATGATCAGGTATAGAATCAATCTATTACGTCATGGGAAATGCTGACGCGCACGCAGGGGAAAAACCATCTCATACACCAGTACATCATACATGTCACGTGTAGCGGTCTTGGCTCTTGGGTAGTTTGTATTTTTTACTTTTACTTTTAGGCTTAGCTCAGAGCTAGCCTAGACTACATAGCTCAGAGCTAGCCTAGACTACACGTAGGCTAGAGCAGGGACACTCCCTGCCTCAATCAGAGCCTATAAGTATAAGTATAACTACGTTACTTGTACAAGTACAAAGTCACCAGGTCAATGAGATTAGGCACTTTTTTATTATTTTATTACCGGTACGGACGTGCGACAACTCAATCAATAATTCTTTCATCACCAAGACTACGGAGGTTATAATAGGGCTTGAAAGTGCTACGTCACAGCATAGCAACAATTTCAAAAATTCAAAAACTGGATCCACTTGGATCCAGTTTTTCTATGGATCCAAGCACATTTCAAGCGGTCTTACCCACAGCATGCTGATGTGGCCAGTGAAACTGACTGATTTGGCTACTGGGGGCGGGGTTACAACTGGTGGCGAAATAAAAGTCACACCTGCATGCGACATGAGTGGGTTGCTATGCACCCACATACTGAGGCAATAGCAAAGTCACACCTTAGTGGATCCAAAAATAGAAATCTGATGTCAACTTACTACTCCCTGGCCGTTTTTGACGTCATCACTTTCAAGCCCTATTGTACTCTTGTCATCACTCATCGGGTCGTGCTAAGCCTGTCATCAGGGTCATTGCACTGCCACAGAGTGATTATTATTATTACAGTAAAATACGCCCATTGTGCATTGCCAAATATGGAAGGTATGAGCAATGCATGTGAGTACGCTGGCATCAGGCCAATGCACTGTTCACCACCCCAGACGGCCATGCCCAGGTCTAGGTCGGTGTGTGGGGACTGTGGGGTGTCAGTCTCGGTGCAAATTACGGCATTGCGCAATAGCCTTATTATGTAACTCAATCATCAATAAACATGATTCGGGCCAGCCTATGTTGATGATAATGAACCATGCCCGATCATGGGGACCAATACTCAGGCAATGTCAGACTGCGCTAGAGTCATTTCATCACCCACCAGTGCGAGCCGATCATGCACAGGGTATCACTTTTCTTAAGAGTAAGCATGTGCACACCGCCATTGGTCAGTGTCACAGGAAACAAAAACACTCAATAGACATGGCGAGCATTAAATTTTTACCGTTCACGCTATTTTCGACGGTCGGCGTGTAGAGGGCTACTGTTTTTTGTGTGTTTTCGAGACACGGTTGCAGTTTGGCTTCTGAGTCCTGACTCCTGACGCAACGATTGACTTGTGACACAACTCTAGTTGGAATCCTACCGTTTCATTCTCCCGCTAAACAGAGCTTTCTATCGTCGAAACGGTACCAAACCGACGGTACTTTGGGTGTTGGGTACGAGTACCGTTGGATCTAGCGCGTGAACGGTAAAATGCCATGTCTACACACACAAAAAAACAGTACAGACCGACCGTCGAAAATAGCGTGAACGGTAAAATGCTAACCATGTCTAATGAGACACAGACCACAATGGAACTCGCTAGTAAACTGCATACGGCTCTCTTGATATGTACATGTGAACGTAACATACCCTGCATGGAAAATGATCGTGAAGTGGTATATCTGACGAACATATGTCATAACATAATCAAGAAACATGCGCCACTGTCCGAAGAGTGCTCGATACCCATATAGGGCAAAGCCTTCCACTCGAGAGAGAGAGAGAGAGAGAGAGAGAGAGAGAGAGAGAGAGAGAGAGAGAGAGAGAGAGAGAGAGAGAGAGAGAGAGAGAGAGAGAGAGAGAGAGAGAGAGAGAGAGAGAGAGAGAGAGAGAGAGAGAGAGAGAGAGAGAGAGAGAGAGAGAGATGCCACGTTCAGAATATCAATGTCTCAGCGCGTGGCCGAATGATACCGTTACCTCAACACAGTTGAGTCGCTGCCGGTGGCGTAGGGCAGCCACTGGTTCATGGCATGACCGGGGATCAGATTGTTCTGCAAAAATCAATATTGCCTCAAAACATCTTGTGCTGCATCATCGCTGTGAGCCAGCAATCGGTCTGTAAAATCTACATAGCCGGGAACTACTGCCAATGGAGCTCGGGCCGTGCAGCCCCCGTAACATCTCACAATCTAACTCGGTGACCATGCGGCTGCGCTGCGTGTAAGCTCGTAGCACTGTATGTTTGTGTCAAGCAAAACTGTGTTGACATCACCGCCATAGTTCACGAGCCGACGCGGTCTTGCGTTGCAGCAGTTGTACCAGTAGCAAATACCATAGTTCCCCCGAAAGTAAGTCACACCTTTTTACACTGAACTTCCAAGGGCAAAGAATAGGGTGCAACTTTCAATCGAATGTGACATCCTACCAACACGACTATAATTTATTATTGAAGCAATATTGCTCAATCCTTAAAAGGTGGGTGCGACTCAAAATCAAGTGTGATGTATGATCGAGGAAATCCGGTACATATACAGGTAGGTCACTCAGTTCCAGTCCTGCTCCTCGGCACCTTCAACGTCCTTTGCTTGCCTGAAGTCTGGCAGCATGGTGCAGACGGAACACAGCAGCAGCTCACTGGAGTAGGCATGCTGCTGCGGTGTGCTTACCCAGGTACGGGCTACACAGCAGCTAGTGAGGACTTGTGATACGCCAGGTAGGAGATGAGGGCGCACTGGAACGGCTTGAACGAAGCATTGAACTTGAAGATCTGTGCACAGCGGGGGAAAAAACATCAGACACAATTTCACTTCACAAGATCGTGTATTGTCTGCTGGCCTCCATGATTTATCCAGTAGATGAAGGACCAGAAGACTCCAATTTCTTGAGCATTGTATTTTCCTATATGTACCAGCCAGCGCTTCGAAGGAGGAGGGCGGGGGGATTTAGGCTTAAGGGTAACAGAAGGAGGTGGCTTGAAATATACACACTGTTCTGAGCTGTAGGTAATGGTATTCAGTTTCCCCTCCCCCCTCGTAGAGCGATGCCACTCAGAAGTTAATAATTCTTCTGATGCCCATTGTACATTGGATAACTTCCCAGATCAATGACGCCAGCTCCGAGTGCAGTGCTTGCCTCTCGATGTCACCATGGCTACCGATGCAGGGTGCCGTGTGTGTTGTTGCAAGTAGCCAAGTGATACATGCCTAGCATGAACAGAATGGCAAAGGGTGGGGTTGAGAGATAGTGCAAGACTGAGGCGAATAGTAAAAGGGCCAGATTGCTCCCTGAGCCAGCAGCTCGCCAGTTGCTAGCCAAAAGTCTGATAGTGATAGCTAGCCCGCAGCGTGAGCGGCCCGAGCCTACAGACATAAATTTTGTTTTGCAAGAAACACGTGACATGGAAACACGTGACACGGACTCAGCACTACGTACCACTCGGCTTTGTGAGTCCAGCAAGATATAGAATCGGCTCTGGCCATCATCTGACGTTCCCCTGATGTTCTTGAACGGAATCGGCAGCATTTTCTAGCAGACAAATGAGCAAACAAAACGATCGAAATGTCATACGTCTGCATTCATGCAACTTAGGCGTACTGTGCGTAGGTGTACATGGGTGGGTGTGGGGGGGGGGGGGGAGAGAGAACCCGATCGGGTAGTTGGAGTACGGTGTTTTTCTTGCAATGGTGCATGTAAACAGTACGGCTACGCGCTTACTGCACACTTTCTATGTAGTGCAAGTGCACACTCACAGTACAAACTGCGTCAAAAAAAAACCCCGACAGGGCACCCGTGCTACCCGGATAGAAATTACCGATCCCGTCACCCGACCAAAACCCTACCCGTTGCAGCCCTAGCTATGTACCCGCGGTTTCTGAGATAGAATGTACACTATGACATCAGTACTACCTCAACAACTAAACAATAATAGGTATGCAAGCTACATGGAGACCACTCAAAAAGACGCTTCCGGTCTAGATAGAACTACTACCCGGCATGTGTATGCGGTCACTCGGAGTGAAAACGGATTGAGGCGCTCGCAGTTTGCATGCGTCTTCCACGCACAGAAATTATACGAGCTGCACGACTGAGTACATGGTCATCCCCTGTCATACAGAGACCACGCACACACACACGCACGCACGCACGCACACACACACACACACACACACACACACACACACACACGCACACACACGCACACACCCCTACACACCAGATGCACATACGCGGTGGTGCACAGCACGGGTTAGAGCTCAGCCTACCTCCGTGGATCCCCCGATGATGACGATGATTCTATCCTGCTGCGGCTCCAACACCACTTCGCATGCCTCACTGTGCCAGATGATAGCTGTGTGGAGGATCAGACCAAAAAGACACATGCACCAGAGAAAACACCAGTATCAGAATGTCGAAACGCTGGACAATGGAGTGGCGCATAGCCGCCGACAGTGCTGGGCTGTGGAGTCAGACCCGGGAGTCGAAAACTTACAACTAGTACTGCGCGCGTGCTAGTCTGCACATGAAGTGTGCGGGTTACAGTGAGGTGTGTGGGGGTTACGGTGAAGGCCGCGTACCACCAGCCTGTGTGGGTTCACAGGAAGCATGAGTTTCGAAGTCTGAAGAAAATGTTGAACGGTCGCTGCAGGGATGACGACTACACTATGGCTTCGTGGTTATAGGATATAGTATATACGTTCGGGTACGTACGTTCGGGCCTGATTGGAAATTTTTATTTCCATTGCTATCAGGTTCGGCCTCATTTTCTCTGTGCTGCGCTGATGAGTTCAAAAAGAACGAAACAGCATGCTGTCCGCAGATTGAGTATATAGTATATATATATATATAATATATATTAACTGGTATTAACTGGTATATATATAGCATCGCTGGCAGGCCCACCGGAAGGCGGGCGAAGTTGGTACGGCGTGAGGGCGGTCCGGGGAATCTCCCGCGGACATTTTATAGAAAAATCCGGTCAGAAAAAGCAGAATTTGGCCCTTTCACAAGTTTTCAGAGCCAACTACAGGGAACAATTTTGCATGGATATCAATGTACAATGTATGGCCCACTATAGGTGCATGAACATGTAGGTAGGAATGATCGATAAAAAAAAGACGACAATACAAGTCATGTACATGTACGCAGAATTTTTCTCCCCGGCTTTAAACGAATCTTAGGGGGCGAGCCAGAACCGGACCAACCGGACCGTTCCCGGCGGCACTGGCTGGCCATAAGCAAGGGTCCTTGGTTCGAGTTCTGGCGGTAGCAGTCACTTTACCATGCAGGAAATAGCAAGCCATGATTACTACTGGTACGCAGAGTGGAGACAGTAGGGACCTTTCGCACCCCGCGTACGGATACGAAACGAATGCTGATTCGTCACCTGGGTTCGAGGATTCGTCAGAGTAGCTGCGGAGAACTCGTTTTCACGAATGGAAGCCTCTTCATTCGTGGCACGCTCCGAATCCGTCAGGTACACATTTATTTGGATAGGTACACATGTTTTGCAAGGTACACATTTTTCCCTTGATTCCATGATCCATGCACGTGTGCGTGTAAAAACCCGTACGCCAAACTACCGGCGTCCGCGGCCGTATTCGTAGTTGCCATGCACATTTGCATGACGACTTGCGAAACCTGAAATCTGTTTTCAACGAAACGATTACGAGCCGAATCAAACTTTCGTTTCGCATTCGTTTCGTAGCAAATGCGAAAGGTCCCTAGTGTTACACTTACGGAAGCTTATTCTGCCCACCACTTGAGGGATGGACTTCCACACTTCGCGGAACTCCTTCTTCCACAGGGTGAGGTCAACGTCGCTCTCTGTCAGCAGAACTCTCCTCTCCAGGCCGTGATCCAGGCCCGTCTTCAATATGACGTGACCTGGACAATCTCCGACCGTGGACGATGTGCTCACGATCCTGGCGTTAAGAGGCTCGACGATCCTGAAGCACGCCCCCCCCCCCCCCCCCACACACACACATGTACACACGTACACACACACACACGTACACACACATACATACATGCATACACACACACACAATATACACACACACACACATTACACACACATACACACACGCATACACACACACACACATGTGAGTATAACGTGCACTTGTGAAGAAACTTCATAAGTGAATGCAGCCGCCGGCAGAGACCAGCAACACAGTCTAGTGGAACGGCGATTATCTGAACGTCAACTATCTGTAATGCTTGCTTGCATTGAGTTGACGGGTAGTAAATGAACTTTTGCTGATTTTCCCCACTCGGAGCACCATTCAAGCGATGCACAATATGTAGAGGTCAAACGGGTGTTAACTACCGCCTGGAATGCGCGATTCCAGCAGTGTTGTTCCGTACTGACTGGATCATCGAAATCCAAAATGGTACCCTTTTACTAACGGTACTTGGGATTAACGGGCGGGTACCCGGAACACCCCTTTGACCCGTAACAATAATTAGTATGTACATGTAGGTACTATTGATGTTATCTCCTCAAGCTTCGTGGTTGCGGCACTGCCTTAGCCTACACTGCAATCACCCTATATAACTAGCGAATAGCATCATTCCTGATGTGAGGGTTTTTTGAAACACGAAACCGGGTTACGAGACAGATTTTCGGTCTCTGTTGTTCTGCCCCGTATGTATTGTTATGCATGTCAACAGATTTAAGCCGAAATGAATCACCATAGTGTCATTGTTCGAGGAGCTTAGTTCCTGTTGTGCTGCCAATGGGAATGAAAAAATGATGAAAGCATGATGGAATAGGCCTGTGTTTAGATGGATGTGTCACTGCTCCCTTATCCGACCATTCTTCTCATCCGAACTCGCCGCAGACAGTGCGGACAATCAGCACGCTTCTGTATATTGCGCTCTATTCTTCGTGTTTCTGCTACTGACGTCCTAGCAGCACTATGACATCATCTATAGATCAAGCAGGGTCGCAAAACATCAGGCTCATCAATCTTACAGACAAAAAGCAGGGAGCGAATGTACTAACTACTCCCCCCCCCCCCCCCCCCCTCACAACGCTACCCGCCCTCCCGAACTACTATTCCTTAGCATATACGAGAGTGTGAAACATATGCATACCTGGACTGAACGACGGGTAGTACAATCTCTGGGCTACTCCAGAATACCACCTGTTCCTCGAGCGCAGGTTGAGCACCGGTAGTTGCCGCACTCAATGACGCTGACAAGCCAGCCGCAGTCGGCGGCACAGGCGGCGATCCAGAGTAGATAGTCACCAGCGTGTCGCTAATAGCAACCAGCTTGATCTCCTCGCTCGCTCGTTGCCGTGACGACGCGAACGGCGACGCCGCGGAACTCGGCCCGTTGCCCAGCAACCACGTCCTCGCCCACGTCACGTGATGCAGACTGGACAGGGCCACATGACCGTGCAGTGCAACGTTCGCGGCGAACATGGCCTCACGCAGGCCTGCGCGCAAGTTCTCCTGAAGCGCCGAACACCACCGGTCTGCGTCGGTGGCTGAGCGGGCACGAAACAGGCATGCTGGCTCCGTCGGACTGTAGAGAACAAAGCAGCGGCGACTCAGGCGATCCTCTTCGCCGATCACTGCACAAACGTCGCGGTCGAACACGACTTCTTCACTTCGCCACACGCTTCTCCCACTCAGGGGCACGGTGATGTGACGAGACCTTCCGGCTGGTTCACCCCCGTTCGTTCCTGGCCCGGCTGGCTCTTGCTGCTGACGTTCATGGCCTTCAAGTTCATCTTCTTCTTCCTGCTGTTGCTGCTCCCTGCCTTGGCGAGGTGAAGTTTCTTCTGCAATGTTCTCGTGGTCGGGCCAGTCTTTGCTCTGCTGCAGTACATCAGGCTGGTATTGAATCACTAATTGAACACGCCGCTCGCTCAGGGCACGCTGCAGCAGATTGGCAACATCGCTGTGCGCCTCCAATCCAGTCAGCTGCACGCCGTTGACCGCCTGAATGACGTCCCCGACGTAGAGCTTTCCGCAACGCTCCGCCACCGAGCCGACGACCAGCTTCGAGATGAACACCGGCAGGCTGAAGTCGCTGCCTCCGCTGATGTGCAGTCCGAGCGGTTCCTGTGCCTGCAGCTCGATCTGTACGGTTCGAGATGACTGGGTCGTGTCTGGCGGAGGGCTCTGCGGTGCTGGCCTCCTGCTCGCTGTGCTGGGAGCAGCGGTGGCCCTCGACCTTGTCGACTCGCCGCCAGAGCTAGAGGTGCGAAAGAAGCATGGATCGTGGCGAAACTCGAGCATGGTCGAGGACAGTGTGGAGTATGCCGGCTGCCACACACTGCTGTCCGACAGCGACATGGCTGGAGTAGATTCAGCCATCGAACGAGCGGGCGCGAAGACATCGTAAGCGCTACTGTCATAGGCAAAGACATCCAGGCGGCCACTTTTCACTGCACTCGGCATTTTTCCGATTAGCCTTGCGACCTAGTTACCCTGAATATCCTTTCTCTTGTCCTCGTCACCGGTACCTACAACTAAAATTACGTACAAGTACAAGCCACGCATCGCCATGCAAAACAGGTGGATCTACGCTTTCTTGCTCCCTTTGCAGAAGTCATTCTGCCAGGTTTCGGCAGCTTTGCGCTTCACTCCCGGTCAAGGACTACCACTGGGTACGGGTCAACACGCCCACCGACAGGACCGTGCATGATGCAGGCGAAATCCGTGATTCATCTGTCAACCACCTGTACAGTAGTCAAGGAGATTTACAGAGTAGAGTCTACGTCGGTCGACTCCTGGGCTGAAGTCCTGATTATTGAACACAGCATGCGGGAGATCGAGTGTCATGATTGTACTTTGTAGACCGTACATGTACAGTAAAACCTGTCAAGGCGACCACTCGGATAAGGAGACCACCTGGTGACAGAGACCAGATTCTGAAGGTTCCCTGAGTGGTCGTCTTAGACAGGTTTCACTGTAGTTCTGTATAGCCGAAGGTCGTTATACAGTTGTTGTTGTTGTTTCTTTATTTTACTTCACCATATGAACAGGCAAGACTGCCTTCTCACCGGGGCTATAGTATAGTATACAGTAAAACCTGTGACTAACGACCACCCCTTGGTGCCACAGAAACCGGTCTTTAGTGGCAGGTGGTCCTTAGCTGGAGGTTTGCACCGCACAACCATTACCGGTACAATCATGTACATGTATGTGAACGTGAGACCGTCCGCACCTGGTGAAGTGGTCTGTTGTACCAGGCTGGTCGCTAGTCACGGTGGTCTTTAGTTACAGGTTGTACTGTACCAGAATTGCACTCACCCCTATCATAACCCCACCGATCAGTGAATACCAGTACCGGTAATGGCAAGAAGGTACGAGAGCTAGAGTCGTAGAGCGAAAGGAGAAAACTATACAGCATAGCGTAACTTGTAGTTCATTGGTCTTTCTCTTTTGTATAAAATTAATATATTAACTAATTATTTTACTTTGTTTACAAGCGGCCCTACAAGATTTGGTTCGTTATAAACGAAAACTGTTCACTATGAAGGGTCAAACAGGGACATGGACAATGGTATTATGCGATTTCTTTATAACTTAAAAAGAAATCGCATAATTATACCATTGTCCATGTCCCTGTTTGAACCTACATGTACATGTATACAAACTTGACCCTTCATAGTGAACAGTTTTCGTTTATAACGAACCAAATCTTGTAGGGCCGCTTGTAAACAAAGTAAAATAATTAGTTTATAGTTTTCTCCTTTTTCTCTACGACTCTAGCTCTCGTACCTTCTATAATAAGTGGGGTAGACTTTACAAAGAATATGATGAATAAAGTCAATTTATTGTTTGTTAATGCATGTGAAGAAAGGAAATGACAGCTAGTATAGTACCCCGGTATCATATCCAGCAGGTGGAAGACTGGCCTAAGCTCCAACGTCTTCACCTCTTCTCTTTTTCAATGCAACTAACAGTGTTACTTGGCCAAGCATTGACCCAGTTTCAGCGGCTCGGACTCGAGAGTATCATTCTGATTCCTGGGCACCTGGCTGGTTACATGTACAATCATGCATGAATCCAGGACTACATTGTACTTTGTAGCTGTTACTTCAAGTACTAATATTTGTACCAGTGTGGGCTACCATGGTGCCCGCTCTACATTGTAGCTGTTACTTAAAGTACTAATATTTGTACCAGTGTGGGCTACCATGGTGTCTGCTCTACATTGTAGGTGTAAAACTATTTTCAACTCCAGTGATGATCATGATAGTCACGAAAAAACGTTCTGGAAGTATCACTGCATTTTCAGGATAAATCACCGTGATAGACATGCACTTGACGGATAAAGCTCGAACAATCGGCGGATTGGTTGGTTGGTTTATTTGAAATTGGCAGAACCTTACAAACCCTATGGCAGGCACTTCCTTGAATTCTGCTCCATTTCTTTGCAGACACGCAAAACAAGCATGGAACCTACCAGAAAAAGTCCCAAATTCCAAGTAAATGCACTACATGTGCATACCCCGGTAGCAGATTGCCCGGGGGACAAATTCTGGGGGGGGGTATGTGTCAGGGAGTAGTAATACCGTATTGTACTACTCCCTGGTACATGGTAAGATTGCCCGGGGGACAAATTCTGGGGGGGGGGGGGGGTATGTGTCAGGGAGTGGTACAATACCGTATTGTACTACTCCCTGGTACATGGTAAGTGTACTATGTAACTTTGTTACACCGGCATTACCCAGGAGGGTGGGCAGCAGCTTTCAGCCTGCTCATCATCATCACCAACGCATATGGCCGATAGATTTGCAGGCCTGCCTGCGAATCATGAGGTCCCGAGGCCAAGACCCGCGCTGGTAGCAGGGAGCGTGTAAAAAAAGTCTTTTTACGCGTGTTGAACTGCGCCGACACCCATGCATGGTCAACTGGGTACTCACAGCTCGGAGTGAGAATAACAAGGATGCAGTTTGCAGGGTTATGGGCCGTTACACACCCGATTGGTTGAGAGACTAACCTCCTCTCCTCTGACTCACTAGTGAGGTCTGCATTCGCCACTAAGGTGAACAGGCATAGTGGTGGCCTGCGGATGCGAAGGCTAGTTTGTGTGTTTCTGAACATTCAGGCGATGCCGACGTGGATCCCGCAAATATTATCATCATCAATTTAGCCCAAACTCCCCACCACACATGCTCATCGGCCGATTTCGGTCACCACACCAGCAACACAACACAACTCAAACTCAGTCATGGATCACGTCAAGTGCAAATAAGGCAATACATTCTTGAACACCGAATACCAATCATATTTTTTTAAACAAACGGCAAGGAGACACCAATCATAATAATTTATTGCCCATCGAATCATTTTACAAAATTTAATATAAAAAACGGGGATGGATGTACTATAAGACCGCTGCCTGCCAGCGGGTCGACACTAATGAGCTGATCATGGGCATCACCAAAAAAAGTACACCGCCATCACATGCAGTGTTGCCACATCATTCTTCTGAGCCAAATATCAGTGGCATGAAAAAATAAAATGCATCATCCGGGGGATTTGTTCCTAGTGTTCCTACACCAGTAGGATAAAATAATAGAATGCATCCATTCCCATGCCTAGTAACCCCAGTATACAAACGTACACGGTAAAAATAAAAAAATCCATGGCTCACGTGAGATTCATTAGAACTCAATATTCCGATTTTTCTCGAGACAGACGATTATTTCGCTTGACACCTTACGAAATTCTCCTAATAATCAGTGAAAACTGAAAAAACCACCCAGATCATAACTTCTAAATCAAGAATAGAGTCAAAATTGGACATTTTTCAAGGCCGTTGTCGGCGGGAGAAGGTCAATTGTCGGCAGGTCGTGATGTGCCTCCACAATCGGCAGGCTGCTGGCATGTCGTCAGATGTGGCCACACAGAGTGCTGACTCACTGGTCGTAGCGGTGGCCGCACTAGTGGCTGATGCCGAAACTCGTCACAGCTAAGCTGGCACATGGGTCTGTCTGGTACAGCTCTGGACAACATTCAGGCCGCTAAGCACGTAGCACGTGTGGTAGAATCCAGGCCGCAAGAGAGACAAAACAACAAGGAGAGACAAAACAACAAGGAGAGACAAAACAATGAGGAGAGACACAAAACAACGAGGAGACACACAAAACAATGAGGAGAGACACAAAACAACGAGGAGACACACAAAACAATGAGGAGAGACACAAAACAACGAGGAGAGACACAAAACAAGCAGACCAACCAGAATACATTATACCATAATCATCCCAAGTATATGATCAATACTCAGACACAAATACATGATTATAACCCGCGGGCGTAGCCAGGACAACGCAACTGGCTGCAAAGGGTTGGGTGCAGTACGTGTGAATCCAACACAGTCAAACCTCTTTAGGACGAACACCAAGGGACCGATGGTATTTATTCGTAATAATGGGAGTTCTTCTTATCCGTATTTTATACCCAGTGAATACACAGTGATTTATCCAATAAAGTTATGAACACTAGTTCTTCTAAAGCGAAAGTTTGTCTTATCAGTCGGTTCTTCTTAACGAGGTTTCCCTGTACATGACTATTGCGACCAGGATTCTAAGACGCAGTTCACGAGATAATCGTTGAGCCAATCAACAAGTGAAGTAGCAGCTGGTCATTTCTAGACGACTGGCGTGACTGTGATGAAGATGGCACAACCCCAGCGAGGTGTAACTGCAGTCCATGGGGTCTGCAAAGTGGCGTGACTTCCCATCACGTGACTAATCCGTACACGCTCTTCTCTGCAGCCTGTACAGACACAGCTCCAGGGCCGTACACAACCATGCTTTGGCCTACAACAACTCCCTGCTGGTCACTTTGCACTGTTTTCCGGCGTACCCTATCGAACAATGTCGAGGGGGGGGGGGGGGGGGGGGGCAGAGCTACTGGATGTTACTTTGGCTGAAGCTGAAGCCATGGCTTCTCTTTGTCCTTTGCACTGCTGGTGCTCTGGACGATGTCTAGTAGACGCAATGTGCACTGTCGCTTGCAACTGTAGCTGCACCGACCGCTAGCCAAGAATCCTGAGACCACCAACCCCATCACCCCCCCCCCCCCCCCCCCCAGACACACACCATATCACCCCCCCCCCCCAGACACACACCATAATCACCCCCGCCCCTACCCCCCCCCCCCCAGACACACACCGTATCACCCCCGCCCCTACCCCCCCCCCCCCCCCCCCCAGTGGCTCCAGCACCAGAATATCTACTCAATATCAAAACTCACCAGGAGCTGCGACGTCGACCAGTGAAACCGCCACCCCGTTGCGCAATCTGATAAAGAAATGGACATCGTCCGTTACGATCGGTTCCGGGAAAACAAACGTACTGGAAAAATTGTCAGAATGCCGCTGCAGCCGCAGCCTTCGATCAACGGTCAGTTCTATCGACAGCGTATCACCAACTCGCAGGTGGTGCACAACCCCATTTTCGATCTGAGGATTCTGAAGGCAAAACATCCAACATTGCATACGTACACAGACAGGCAGCCAAAAATATCAGTTAGGAGGGATGAAATATTCACACAGGTCTTGAGTACAGTTCTCAACAATCGGCTAGACATCCGTCCTGCGAAGCAACATTGAACAAGTAAAGACATTGAAGCAAACGTGAACACTACGTGATGCTGCACACCCAGGGGAAGTGGTAGCCTGTGTGCGTGTGTGTGTGTGTGTGTGGAGGTGTGTGTGTGTGTGGGGGGGGACTCAATTGCTTCTAGACCAGAAGATGTGGTAACCAGAACAGTGGATTGTCACCGCGCTTGTAACAACAACATTGCGTACAATGAGCTGTGAGGTACACACAGTATGGCGTACATGTGGGCCGAATGCAATTTCCTGCAGCACAGAGAAAGAACTCGAACGAAGAGCCGCGGACTTAAACCTTCGGTCCTTTCTTCTTCATTTTCACAGAGAAACTTTTTTTTTTAATCAATATGCCACTGCACCAGTCCACAACACTACACAGTGGAGAGCATGTAGCAGTTAACATTTTCATGTAGACACACACACTCGCAACTCACCGAGGTACCGTTGACAAAAGCCGTGGTCGCAGTCAAGCTCCACACACCTGTCACTTGGCGATTGATGTTGCCATTCCTGACTTGTTCGTCCTCCAGCAGCTGGCTGGCAATAGCTCCGGCTTCCTGCAGGGTACAAGCGCAGCACGCCGGACAGGCATACAGAACAAGTTAGTCTGTGCCAACAGCTTGCAGACAGATGGAATAGCACTCCATCTGATATCCGCACTGCTGCATCGCCATCCCTATTTCGCAATGCATTACTTCCATTCTTAGGGTACCCCGCAAGAAGACCTTCTGTGGGGACTGCCCTATTAAAATATGAATAAATAATAATAAAAATAATAATTTCTAAAAGAGGTCGGAGGCGGATAATACTTTACAAAACGAAGGTAAGTTTTGGGTCGCAAGTATCCACGCAAACAGACATCCAGTCAAATAAGGCACTTTGTTAAAAGCATCCGAACGTTTTCGGTCCCCTCTCATCAAGGATTATACAGGGAATGGCTCAAGTTGGAAAGACTAAAACTTATATAGCGTAAAGATAATGAGATAACAACACTCGTGACAAGGTGGAAAATTATCAAGTTCAGAACGACACAAAACTCGAAGGAAAATAATAATAGTGACAACAACATAATGTGAAGAAGGGCTGAGGCTTCCTGCAGCTTCATCTGTGAAAAGAATTCGGGTGGACACACCCATTACCATAGCGCTGCACATCACATCCGAACCAGTTCCGTTATTATTGTGAATTTTCTCAGCTTCCCCTGCTGCTACTCTTTTTTTCTCAATATCACTGAACATAATATGAGGCGGGTCACTCAAATCCATTCTGTTCCTGATGCCTCGTCGCGTCCCTGGTGGTAACAGTTTGGCATGGAAGTGTGGGATTTCGCAGTTGTCTGCTTTTCTCACACATTCTGTGATTAACCTCATAGTGCATTGGCGCATGGGCCTCCGTGTTGCTCAATAAAATACGGTCGCGGGAGTCACGTTTTGCGTCTTGCCCCATTCCGCAGCCCAGTGATAGTGTTCGCAGGTCTAGGGCTGCGCAACGGCCGACCTGTATTTGAGTGATTCGACTGGATTTCATTGAGCAGCACTGGATAATTGATGTTCGTAGTGCGGTACGTGTGGTGTGGTGTATTCCATCATGATTGACAAGATGGATAAATACGTCTCGGGCACAGACACACGCCAAAGCAAAACAAAACTATCCTCACCTCGTGCGACTTTTACTTGTATTTTTATATTGGTATTTCAAGTTATGGGTTCTCGATCTCACAGGCCTTGGCCTAAAAAAAAAAGTATTTTATGGGTTCTCGATCTCCACAGGCCTTGGCCTAAATCGGGGGGAGTTTCCGACTTACGCTGAGGCACGGTCCAGTTTCGTCCTCTGAATTGGAATCGATACTAATACGGACGTTGTCGCCAGTTCTCATTGGGGCCGCGCTGATCGCGATTCCTCCTTGCTGCTCCTGCCCAGCATCCTCCATGACGACCGCCACCGCGCTCTCCTCCTGTGACCAGCTCTGGCCCTCTGGGGCTCGAGCGATCGATTTACTAGTAATTACTGGAGACAGAGAAATAACTAACGACGGGCTAGGCTGATGCTTGCAAGACTAGTGCTGAGCGCGCAAATGCCCAGCTACGGTGTCAAGCTAGCGCTAGCGGCAGAGCAAGAAGTGGGTTACCTTTTTCCAGCGTCAAAGCCAACAACTGCAAGGCTCCATCGAGTCATTTCACTGCACACTAGTCTTTTGTCTTTCCCAGGGCAAATGTGGGGGGAGCTTTCCCTTTCCCTTTAAAAAAGCTTTGTAGCCCTGTTGCCACGGCTACTGGGATAAAAATAGTTAGCGATATCCCGATTTTTGTTGGCCTATGGCCTAGGCTACACTACACGGTACCGAGTACGGGGGGGGGGGGACAGCGAAATCAGTCTGTCAAAACCGGAATGATGTGTGTGTGTGTGTGTGTGTGTGTGTGTGGTGTGTGTGTGTGTGTGTGTGTGTGTGTGTGTGTGTGTGTGTGTGTGTGTGTGTGTGTGTGTGTGTGTGTGTGTGCCTGGCAAGCTGTTGAATGGTGTAATCCCAGCACAAGTTGCTATGTCTAACATAGCTGGTCGCTATCATCGCTTCCGCGATGGGCATGTCTGAGGTGTGTGTTTGTGTGTCATGTATTATGTACACTTTGGTCTCTGTTGTTTTGCCTTGCGTACACTGTACATTGTATAATAATTATGATCGTTTTGCACACATGAGCGACTTCAATATTCTAACGAAGACTGTAGTGCCAAAGAACGAACGGGCTAGAATTTCATCAAGCACAGCATACCAATGTGTACATGGTGATTCAACTGGCACTGTGCATAGATTATGGTACAGTACAGTCATGAAGATAAGAACGGCCTGTAGGTTAGTCATCGCCACACAATGGGCACGGCACAGACACAAACTCAGTACTATAAGTCAACAAAATGTTAATATTCGGCGCATATTTCTTTTCAGCTATTTTCGGCCTGGACATGTTTGGCCGAAAATTTGTTGCAGTCGAAATTTTGTTTTGCAAGGTTCAGTGTGCCAGTACAGGCGGCAGCAGTACAGGCCGACAATTCGATGCGGCCGAAATGTGTTTTAGCCCTGGGAGGCCGAGATTTGAATGGGCCGAAAATTTGCCGACTTACAGTAGTGGAAACTTCGAACACTTGCGCAATGCCATAATGGCTGGCTGCTATGATTCGTGAATTCTCTATGCAAATCACAGCGACCATGCCGGTAGCCTGGAGTGCAGGCATCAGCTTTCGGCCTGCTCATCATGAATTTAGCCCAAACTCCCCAACACACACACACACACGCACACACGCGCACACACACACTGCGGCCGGCTTCGATTACCACACCAGCAAAACACAACTCAGTCACGAATCACAATGAGCCCAAGCAGGGCAATAAACTCTTGAAAACTGAATAACAATCATCATTTACATTTATAAAAGGGGGTGGGTGGGGGGTGGATGTACTGACACCGCTGCCCGCAGCAATGCTTCTAATTATGCGCAGCTGCACGTACGTAAGGCTCTCGTGCCCGCAGATCATTAATATTTTGAAACCGGAACGAGAGAATCTTAAAAGCAGTACCTTAACAGATGAGACACAGATGCCACTGTGGCCAGGCTGTGGCAAGCCGGCAAGTGTGTGCCCTGAGGTCGGCTAAAAGAATATAATATACTGGGAAATGCAAGTCCGATATAAAACACTGCGGTGTGATGAAAAGAGGACGGGGCTGGGATCACTTGATTCCCGCTCAAGTCTTTCGAAGGTAGACTGGCAATGGAGCTCGTGAAAGCATCAGTCACAAGGAAGGGTTCAAGAACGGCCTATGTGCAGTTCGGCTAGCCTATCGACATGTCCATTACTCAAAGTCAAGCGTCCACAAAAAAAGTCCCATTCTGTTCTTGGACTACACCAATGGCCAATGTCGATACGAAGTGGGACGGAAGGGACACACAAACCTGGGAACAGCACCATGACCGAGTCACAGCACCACTTGTACACTTAATCTGGAGAGGGACGACACCGTCATCATAGTCTAAGTCTAGACAGGGTTACGCAAAGCTTACCCTGCGCCGTCGAGCGTAAGCCAATGCACACGCGCGCGCACACTGAGTGGGCAGTGCAGACGTTCTCACAGCTTTTCCTGGGATCGAAAGTAAGCCAGGGCACGTTCTGCCTTGTCGGTACAGATGTTCAGCAGCGGGTCGACGCTGACAAGCTGATTGTCCACATGACCCAGGACGAAAACACCGCCATCGCATGGCACATGATCTCCGCGTGCGTCCTTGGCATCGGCACACGAGGACTCGGGCAAACTATCGTCAGCACAGTCACTCGATGACGGATCCGGTGCAGATATTCTCGTGGCGTCAAGCGTCGCTGTTACGCCGCACACCTCCTCGGCTAGTTCAGCGCTGTCGTCTTGATTGCGCATGCCCGGCCTATCATCACTGGTTGTTTGGACTGTTGAAGTTGCTGCTGTTAAGGCTGCGACCTCAGCTGGTGCTGCTGCCTCACTGGTTGTCATGGTGACGCCAGCGGCCGGCTGGTACACGGCTGCGGCGCAGTTCTGCGCAATGCTCAGACCGCTGAGCGCGTAGCACGTGTGATAGAAGTCCGGTCGCTTGCCCGGCTTGTCCACCAGGCCGCCGCCAGGGTACTGGCAGCACGTCAGAAGGTAGCTCTGCAAGCTAGCCGGACAACACAGCAACGGCTCGGCCACGTCGGCTGGCAGCTCGGCGCGCAGCTCAAAGTCCTGTTCGACATCCACATCTTCCTCGTCGTCGTCCTCGTTTGCCGTGCTTGCCGCGAGGATGAGGGCACGCCGCAGCAACGGGAACAGCGCGCCCATCCAGTATGAGTAGCACGCGTCCACCAGCTTGTTGGTGCGCCCCTGGAAGCCGCCCTCGAGGCGCATCTGCCGGCGCGACACAAATGCCGCCAGGGCCTCCAGGTCGGCATAGTCGGTGGCGTGGCGCAGCAGGCATAGCGCGGCGAACGCGCAGTACGTGTACCCGCCGTGCGCCTCCGCGCCGCGCACCCCGCCGAAGCCGCCCTCGTACGTCTGGCACTCGGACAGCCAGAACGCCACGTTCCCGTAGGCGCGCCACACGTCAAGGTTCAGGATGTGCGCGACGGAGCACGCGCAGTACGCGGCCCGCACGTCCGCTTCGCCTCCGTCGTGCACGCGCACCTCGCCGCTCTCCGACGCGAGCGCGAGCAGAAACCGGCGCATCGCGGCACGGTCGACGACCTCGTACGCCTCCCTCGTGCCGAGACTCGCGAGGGTGAGCACAGCTGCGTACGTGGTGGCAATGTGACTGAGTTGCCCTGGACCTCCAGCGAATCCACCATTCGGCGACTGACAATGCCTCAGGAACTCCACAACGTGAGACTTTTCCTCAGCCTCGAGCTCGGCGTCAAGCAAGCACAGCGAGTGAACGATATAGTAACACAGCCACGGTCGATTGGCATCAAGTCGTTGAAACGCAGTTGGCAGCTGATGCAAACCGTTGCGTAGGAACTTCAAATGCTGGTCTCGATCCAGCACCAGCCCGCTCACGGATGACGGCTTAACGGGTATGCCGTCATCACTGTCACTCTCCGTGTCGTTTGGAAGCACCGTCGCCTCGTAGCCTTCCTCGTCCAGCTGAGCCGAAATTACGGCCTGTACGCCCTCTACATCATCTGCTGCGTCACAGCTCTTCACTATGCCTTCGGCGATATCCGCCATAGGCTCAGCAGAGCCTGATGTTGCTTCTGCTTCTGCTTGAGTCTCGTCGTAGTAGGGCTCGAGTGCCCCACTGGCAAGACTGGAACCAGGCTTGAAACAGTCATAACACTCTGCCACCAGACTGTCCACTTCCTCTTGACTCACTGATGTGTCCGTGGGCCACAAATCATCATTACAGGCAAGCTGATCCAGCGACAAGTGGCTGATGAGCGCCATCGTCTACTTCACACAGCTTCCTCACAATTCTAGCAGATCCTTGAGCCAATGAGGGAATGGATTCTCTGATTTGCCCCTGGTGCCGTATTATCTAACACGCAGAACAACCAGGAAATTATGGTACACTCAATGCTCTGGAAGAAGACCAATGGCAATGGCAATGCAATGAAAGCATGGACGATGAAGCCAGTCATTCAAAGCACATGAGCAAGATTAAATTTCTATCCAGCGAACATTTTTTTCATCTTCGGAGAACATTATTTTCAAAATTTATTTTTGCGATTATCGACACGTGATCCCCATGGTTACCGTACTATTGGCGCAGCGCCGCAGGTGCTACTTCCAAGGGCAAAACGCTTGCCAAGCAAAGCAGAGGCGCTGATCTGGAAAGGAGGAAGAGGACAGGGTTCTGGTGAATGGTGATGCACTGATGGTAGTGGTGGGCCATGATTGCCACACGCCTGCGATGAACCATTCGCCGGTGCTACCATGACTTGCGCGGGGATCTGATGATTTCCAACTCCCCTACTTCCCGCTCCCTAAGTAGCCGAGCACCCACGGGAAAGTCTCGTCGAGCGCTGTTCGTGGGGGTGCCTCTGGTCGAAACCCCAGAGCCCGGGGCAGGGGACATGGCCAGTCAAGACGCTTTGAGGGGACGCGTTCCTGTAGCAGTGCCTGTCGCGGCGGCCTCGTCGCACAGAGGTGCTGCTCCAGGCCCACACGGGCTAGTGGTGGATGTGGACCCTGAATTTCAACACCGCGTCGTCAAAGGTAAAATATTCCCAGTCGAAAATATTCAAATTCAAACAGACAGTGGTCGTATTTTGACTTGCACATGATGACGTGCCAGTATTTTTTTTTAAAGCCATGCTCGTGTGTTGTATAGAACTTGCATCCGTGTGCACGTGTATGGTTGTGGTGTAGTCGATAGTTGTTCGCTATTGGCTGCAGTACACAGCGTAGCCCAGTACAATGTGGTGCCCGGGTTGGTGGTTGGCGCCGCTGCGGATCCACGGTCACCGCGAGCAAGGACCCGTTATAATCCGCGTATCACAACTGTACAGTTACGGATACATGTACCATCACTACTCTGTATGTTTCTCTCATTACGTGTAGCACATGTAGGGGCGTCGGAAGGTATTTTAGTGTGGTATGGTCAGCCAACTGAAGTACAATTTAGTCGTGGGGGAGGGGTGGCTGAGCCGAAAATTTTCGAAAATTAGAGCCCAAATCAGTGCATTTTATTGATTCACGGGGTACTTGGGTCAAATAGTGGTGCGGTCAATACCGTAGTGACCGTACCGTGTGCGACGCCCCTGACATGGCAGTTGCATAAACGCGTGCGTCCTCTCTCTCTCTCTCTCTCACACACGCACGCACGCGCGCGCACACACACACACACTCTCTCTCTCTCTCTGCCTTTCTCAGTAACGGACCGGTTTTCAGAGTCACTTGTACTGCTGGGCAATGAGCCATCACTGGGTCTGTATCGGCTACAGGAACATGTGCGGAGATCCATGCCCGTACTAGTCGACAAGAAGGTGAGATATTTTTGTTTTTAAAGGACATTGATGTTATTGGAGAAGGCTGGTGTGCTCCAGTATGGTGCTCATGCAGTGAAACATGTTCTAGCTGACCAGTCAAGGAACCTTGAATATGTGGGCCCCTGTGTACAGGTGGTTGCATTATCAGTGTGGTCGCCCTGACAGGTTGTACCGTACCTGTAAGGTTGAAACCTGTCGGAACCGACCGATCAGGTGCTTGGCCCTGCCGCTGATCCCGAGACCCATGGTCGGGGGAGGTAGGCCCAATTCACCAGCACCCTGCTCCGGCTTCCCGCTGTATTGTCACGTCTTCCCAATTCCGTTCTCTGCGGAACTGAGCACTGCAGTATAAAAAAATAAATAAAACAAATCGAAGGACCCTTGAACACGTAGTCTCTGTGTACAGGCGATTGCATTGTTAGAGTAGTCGCCCTGACAGGTTTTGCCGTCCCTATACATTGAAACTGAGCCCACCAATCAAGAGACCTTTAAATATGTGGTCCCTGTTCACAGGTGGTCGCCTTATCCTGGGTGATTTCACTATAAAGAGTGTAGAAGTAGCATGCCTTCGTTCTAGTTTTAGTAGTCCTGTGGGACGCAGGTGGTCGCCTTGACAGGTTTTATGTACAGTACACTGTAACGATACGTGCTGTGGGGCCATTCGTCAGATTGCAGTCAGCGGGCAAGACGCCATGAGCGGCCCAGTATGGTACGCCGTTGTCAAGTGGCAACGGCGGGAAACGATTGCCTGTTCATATGCACGTCTACTAGTATACCGGACGTGACTCGTACTTTCTTTGGCTTGGCCGCTTTGAGCTGATTTGGGAGAAAAACTCTTTGTTGTTCACTGGAGCGAAACAGACTGTCAGTGTCAGAGCATTGAGTGTATCATTCTTCTCCCCACACTACTCTTCAGTAACCTTTTTGCTGAACGGTTTGTTGGCTGTCGATCATCACTCTTATTAATCCCTCACATCTCTTGACTTTTTATTAATATTATTTTTCTCACCCCCCCCCCCCCCCTCTACTCTGTTATCAGCCCTCTTATGAGTTGTGTTCATCACTGTTCAGGCTTCCGATTGAAAATACAGGAATGCTACAACTACTACTACTACACTATTGTACTACACTATTGTACTACTCTATAAGAAGAAAAGAGGACCAAGGAACTAAAAGTTACGCTATAATGTCCACTAACACCACCAGTTACTTTACGATCAGCTCATGCGATAACATTGCACGACACTGACCGACGGGTCTGACCTTCTACACCTAGCTCTTTTCTTCTTTTGACTTTATTCTTGGCTCTCCACCTGAGTCTACCTATACTACTGCTTTGCTTGTCCTTCTTCATCCTGTGCTGTGTCTTGTCCTTCTTCATCCTGTGCTGTGCCTTGTCCTTCTTCATCCTGTGCTGTGTCTTGTCCTTCATCCTGTGCTGTGTCTTGTCATTCTTCATCCTGTGCTGTGTCTTGTCCTTCTTCATCCTGTGCTGTGTCTTGTCCTTCTTCATCCTGTGCTGTGTCTTGTCATTCTTCATCCTGTGCTGTGTCTTGTCCTTCTTCATCTTGTGCTGTGTCTTGTCCTTCTTCATCCTGTGCTGTGTCTTGTCATTCTTCATCCTGTGCTGTGTCTCTGCAGCGTGAGCTGGAGCAGATCAACCAGCAAGTTCAGGGCGTGTGCTTCGATACGGAGTATGCAGGCAGGTGTGTGAGTGGAGATCTGGTGTCGGGAATTTCCTGGTCATGCTATGCTGCAGTGAGTGTGTGTGTGTGTGTGTGTGTGTGTGTGTGACATTTGGCTTTTGGACGGTTTGCATGCCCATAAGCTTGCACGCTTTCATGCACGCACATTGCACATAAGTACATGTATACGCGTTTGTGCGGGCTTGAGTTTATTTGCTCATGTAGCGGCAGGCCGTGGCGGCTTGACTCTCCTGTTGCTTTATATATTCATTGTTTTAGTGTTGTCAAGCATTATAGTAGGGTCCCAGGCTCGAGTCCTGGTGGTGACGATCAGTTTTTTCTTCAGACTTTCTTCCCCTTTCACCTCCCCCAAGCTGTTGTCAGTTGAGTGTGATGTTTGATATTTCTTCCTTTGCTGGGTATGCAGTGTTGTGAAGGATATGCATGGCATAGCACAGTTCACCAACGTCCAAGAGCTTCTCAACAAGGCCATCACGATGAAACAGTCACTGAACTCGCTGTAAGCTGTGTGTGTGTGTGTGTGTGTGTGTGTGTGTGTGTGTGTGTGTGTGAGCACGTGCGTGCGTGTACGTGTGTGTGTGTGTGTGTGTGTGAGAGAGAGAGAGAGAGAGAGAGAGAGAGAGAATCTGTCAAGGTGACCACTCTAATACAGCGACCACCTGCCGTATAGGACCACTAGAACCAGGACCAATGGATGCTATTTCCAGTCGAATGGCCCTGGATAAGAAGACCACCTGTACCCAGACACCGCATTTTTGAGGTCCCTTGTCTGGTCAGACAGGTTTGGCTGTACTTTTATTTGTACCGGGTTTTTTTTTCGGGGTATAAGCCGCACTCTGAACATTCAAAATTCATCCAAAAGGGGGGGGAGGGGGGGATGCGGCTTATACTCCGATGATCAAATTGACAGTGATATAATTATATGGTAGATGTTTGTATTTCGTGGCAAAGAATGGGGGTGCGGCTTATACTCCGGAAAATACGTTGTGTAAGGGGGTGGGGTATCATTTCCAAGTCCACCCAGCGTTTGGGGATTTCAGCCAGTGTCGGCCGTTGGCCGGTTCTATAACCAATCGAGTCATCTTTCCAAGATCCCTTTTGAATCTCTCTCCCCTCTGCCGGAGAGACCCACGTGACCAGTTTTGGCAGTGAGCAAGTACAAGTGTGCGTGTGTGTATGCTTGCGTCTGGTGGAGGGGGTTGGACGCATGCGTGTGTGATGGAAGGAAAGAGATAGACAGGGAGCGTGTTGTCTTTGCGACGTTCAAGACAAGACAGGTGTTGGTGCGTCAAGTATGGCACTTTGAGGCAGCTAGCCTCTTTCTCTGATAAACACCTCTGCCTTCCAGGGTTGAGCTTTGTTTGTAGCCCAGCTTTGTCCCTGTATGTAAGCCTACCCCACGAAGCTGCTTGCTCAGATATGTGTTTTCTTCTTCTTCTGTATCTGTCACATGGTGCTGTCTTCAGGGAGGGGCCACGAAAAGCGCCGGCAACGCCGAATATGAAGGTACGAACAGCTGACAAGTATCGGTTTCTTTTCTTCAGCTGTAGAACAGTTAAAACTGTGAACGGTACTATTCGGCTGTTCAACAATGCAACAATCTCTCCTCCTCTCCTGAGAGCGTATGGAGGAGAAGAAGTGAGATTGTTGCATTATTAAACAGTTTGTTTTTTTCATTGATAGCAAGCTGTTGCCAGAGTACAGGGCATGATGAGGGAAAAGCTACGTAATGAGTGCGGCTAGCTGTAAACAGACCCGCCTTCTTACTGCTGTGGGCATTGAAATCCGTGGAGAAGTCACGTGGCGCTGGCCTTGCAGCTGCTGGTCCATTTTGCAGCGTTTTTGTGAGCCACAGTGTGTGTGTGTGCACGCTGAAAAAAGTAAGGGCGCTGGCTCCGGTCATTCCACTGGATATCTATATCCACGACAGTAGTTGAAAATCTGTTGGCGACTGGCTGTGGTAGGACTTAGGCTATCTGGTCACACCCGAATATGCTTTGGTATTGATTGTGTTTTTTTGGGTTTTTTGTGTGCGATGGACGATTCCCCTCGGGAGTCTTAGTGTGTGTGGGCGATGCTATGATTTCCTCTGCAATCCTAGTGCACGTGTGTGATGGACGAATTTCGTCAGGAAACCTAGTGTGTGTGTGTCGGGGGGGGGGGGGGGCAGCACATTGTGTGGGGGGGGGGGGCAACACATTGTGTATGTGTGGGGGGGGGGGGGGGGCAACACGTTATGTGTGTGAGGGGGGGGGGGGGGCAACACATAATGTATGTGTGTGGGGGGGGGGCAACACATTGTGTGTGTGTGGGGGGGGGGGGGGGCAACACATTGTGTGTGTGGGGGGGGGGGGGGGCAACACATTGTGTGGGGGGGGGGGGGCAATACATTGTGTGTGTGGGGGGGGGGGGGCAACACATTGTGTGTGTGGGGGGGGGGGGGGCAACACATTGTGTGTGTGGGGGGGGGGGGGCAACACATTGTGTGGGGGGGGGCAATACATTGTGTGTGTGTGGGGGGGGGGCAATACATTGTCTGTGTGTGGGGGGGGGGGGGCAACACATTGTGTGGGGGGGGGGGGGGGGGGCATTTATCAAATCATTCTGTGAATATGTTGTATAGTTTGAGGCTTTAAGATGCATGCATGGTTTTCACGTTTCGTTTTGTTTGATTACTTCTGCCTGGGATCCAGGGTGATGTTCCTCAGGGTGTGAGTCCTGCTATTCGGCGTTCGACGAACTACAAGCCAGTTGGCCGTGCGTCCCCGTCTGCACTGGCTGGACAGTACGTTGCTGAGCTGTGTGTGTGTGTGTGTGTGTGTGTGTGTGTGTGTGTGCGTGTGCGCGCGTGTGTGCACGTGTTTGATTTGTTTTGAAACCGCATTTTTTTGTCTACTGTAAGCGAAGCACTGTGATAATGGCCAAGCAGCAGTGCACACCTATTCCTATGTGGAGAGCATTAGCATCATTATTACTGTAATGTTGGAGTGATGCTGATGAATGTTGTTTTCTTTTTATCTGCTCTTTCCTTCGCAATTCCTCTTTGCTCCCACTCTATTTCGTTTGTGTGTGTGTGTGTGTGTGTGTGTGTGTGTGTGTGTGTGTGTGTGTGTGTGTGTGTGTGTGTGCATGTGTGTGTGTGTGTGTGTGTGTGTGTGTCTCTCTCTCTCTCTCTCTCTCTCTTTCGCACTTCCTCTCTTAGAGCGTTGCATGCCTCTGCTACCATAAGCGGAACACCGCCGACAAATCTTCTTCCTGGACTATCCACAGAAGGGGCACTGAAGGCCATGCAGCAGAAGAAACAGTCCAGCGATCTGGACCTGCAGCCAAAGCGATTCTGACCCTTCTTCTTGCACTCCTGGGTCAGTGTGTGTCACAGTTCCCTGTTCCGACCGGATATAGAATCGCGAACGAATAAAATTGTTGTGAACACACCAATGCAGCATTTGCTCGACCATTTATATCCCGTTTCCTTACCCGTCGTTTTGACTACAATATCTATCGGTTTACTGATTTGTGTTTTTTTAGTAGCATTGACCTCCATGCAGAGCGTTACCGTATCAAAGATAGCCTTGCCTCCAGCTGGTCTGGACGGCCATACGTATAGAATTTCCCGTGAACCTTACTCGTATATCTACTCAGCCAGCAGCTGGCATGAACTGTACTTGGGCCCTACCATAGTCTAATTATTTCCAAGTTCAATACCATGTTTCTTCGCGGAGTTCGATTGTCTCTGGCTGTTGTCACACAAATTATTGCCTTCTATTATAGAACCATACGCTGTTGCATGCCTCGTCCACCTTTCATGCTTCAGTAGAACGTATTCTTTCTTTTTTTGCTTTGATGTCTGCATGACAATCTCTTCATAGGCATCAATCTGCCTGAGAAGAACCCTTGATGTGTACAATCTACTAGCTCTCCTGTCAAAAATCATCGCCGTTCTGCCAGCAGCATCAGGGGCGTAGCCGGGGGGGGGGGGGGGGGGGGGGTACAGGAAAACCTGCCTTAGCCGGGCGCACTTGGTGCAGCGGAAACTGTCCTGGTATACGACAAGATTCCGCTCGATCCAGGGATGCACGTTCGATCCACAGCACTTTGGTGCATGGAGATTTGCCCGCGGTATAAGGTCTGGGTGCAAGGTCTGGCAAACACAGGTTTTACTGCACATTTGAAGTGGTTGCCGCGGTTACCGTATTTGTACTGCGAACGCGTACCTGCATTCCAGCATGATCCCGATCAGTCTGCCACTGCTGGGCGACAAACTCGCCTGCAGGGCTTTCTAGTGCCTCGTGCCTAGTTACGAGTATGCCACGAACCATTCGGCCCATAGCGCCGATAATGACCAAGGTCAGTGAAACGTGCGTTGAGCTACAGTCTACAGTCTACAGCCAAGTGAGTACATGTATGAGTGCATTCCTAATCACGGCAATGTTATGTTATAGCTGTACAGTGGAACTTCAGTGCCCTGGATATACTGTCGTGGACGTGGAAATCCGGTCGCACGTCTAGCGGCCCCAACGCGCTGGCCATGCAGCTGTAGGTAAGCAGTACACACATGCATGCATTACTATGCGCTGCTGGTCGCATCGGATGTCAGCATGATTGTGCACTGCATGCATGCACTGTTCTGTATGCGCTGAGCCCGGTCAATCGACTGGATTTCCATGTCCACGACAGTAGCACAGTGACACTGAAGTATCAGAACGAGGCCGGTCTTGTCGTCTAGGAGACGACCAATAAGAGACGTTCTCGCCAGATGCCTTATCAAAGTTTGTAGCCAGCTCAATCGTAATCTTACTACTCCCATATGACGCGTTCAGAACCTTGGATAAGTTTAGAGTCCTACTTGTGAGGATCCTGCATCACCACAGGCTATATCAGTCACCCGTGTCTTAAACAGAACCTTGGATAAAGCGTACAGACTGTATGGCCCATGAAGCCGGTACTGTGTAAGTATACTGAAGGTTCACTGCTCGTCTACAGATTAACTATTTTTGGACTTCGATCCCTCTATAAAATTAGCCATCAAATTTCATTCACTGGCTGACATGATCGCCCCCCCCCCCCCCCTCCCTTTTAATCATCAACTACATTCTACGGGATGCGGAATGAATAAATAAATAAATACCAAATTAAAGCTGTGTGGACCCTGGCTAGCGCCAGACGTTACTGAAGTAACGTCTTCTGCATAGCTACGGGAATAAATAAAGAAAGGCATTCCTGATGTGTCATGCCCGGATATCATCGGAGTGCACATGTACACGACCTTGGCATGATCTTGGTCACTGAATGCGCCGCAGACCAGTTTCCTGCACAGGTACAGTTGTGGCAGGCGAAATCCAGACCATATGAATAATTACAGCACCCGGCCCTGGCCGGCGAGTTGCCGCTACCGTTGAAATGAACACCAGCCCGGATTTTATCCGCTTCAGCTGTACTGTAAAGCCGGGAAACACTCTCAGCCATTAATTGTGAAATCTATAGCCAGGGGAAGAAAGTGTCTGCTGTGAATGTTGGAGCTCGCGCTTATTGCCGACTGACTTGACACTTGACAGACTCACGGCTGCGTCTGGAGCACACGAGAAGCCCGTCGAACTTTCCACTCGGCAAACCGGTCGGCAGTCGCCAGGAACAGTCGGTAGAAAGCGCGAGCTCCGATGTTCGGAGCAGACACTTTCTTCACCAATCACCGCCGATGTCGCAACATCTTGGGTGCCAGGGAGTCGTAAATATATCGTTTCCGACTCCCCGGCGGGTACTGTGGAATCCCCCGGATAAAACCATGCACTTGCATAGGTCCCAATAAAGAGGGCACACAACTCGACAATGACATACGATCCCATTGGCTTGATCGACCATTTTAGTTGATTTCTTCATTGTAATTTCAGGGCTCACGGTTGTGTACAAATACGTGGGCGCCATTTTGTTTCTGGCCAGCTCACGCGACGACAGGTCGACTGTCACGCGACCACAGCTCGACCACCACTTGTACACAAACTCTAGCCATCTCGCAGCGCATTTTCAGTGCGACACATGCCACTTCAAAATAGAATAAGGTAGCACGGGTAGACAGTACGACACTGAAAATTTGGGTGGAACCAGGCAAGATGTGAACTAGGGGTTCAACCGAAGGAATTTTTGATTTTGGTCCCGGGAAACTAAAGATATTGTCACAAAGTCCGTGAATGCTCTACAGCGATCCCTTCATCTAGGGAAAAATCGCTTCGGTTAAACTGTAGCATAGTATCTCCTGAAGATTTTGAGCCATCGATTGTCAAAATCGGCCAATATTGTGCTACCTTATACTGTTTTGAAGTGAGCTAAGTCGGCAGGGGCGCACGCGAACTCCCGTGCGCGACGACAAGGAAGGAAGCCTGTGCATATGCGTTGTACGATGTGGAAACTACACCAGCGAGGCAGCAGCAAGGCGTTTTTTGCAATGTTTCCTCCGCGACTGAAAAACTCTTGAAATATTATTGACCGTTTGCTGTCTCGCTCATCGGCGCTCTACTGCTGTGTGCTTCAGCAGCTATGGCGAACCGAAAATACATGACCAGTACAACGGCGAAGCCATTTGATTCGTCCTCTTGCAACGAAAGAGAGTGGCAAATCAAATAATTCACATCTCTCCATCGTCACTTCTCACAGCAGCGTGGCACGGCTCTTTCACTCGTGTAAGTGCATTAACAAAACGCTCTGAGAACAGAGATAACGAACTAGAACACGGTGTGAGTCTTTGCTTCATTCCATCAAGGAGCTATTGTCCTCTACCTCTCCTCACCTGCGCCAGTGCACCAGTGGACGACATAGATGTCGATCCCTTTCTCAGCAAAGACTCGGCGGCAGAACTCGCGACTTCTCATCGCAGGACTCAGCGTGCGAACGAACTGTCTGAAGCCTTCGGCTTACGAGGCCAGCACTGCTCGCAACACACTCGCTCGGAAAGAAGCAATAACAACGACAGTGAACGGCAACCAAAGTGAAACACAAGTCCCCAGCCAGTCTCCGTCTTCCTCAGTTCTACTTCTTCTTGTCAGTCACCAGGTCACTGCAACTCTCTCGAGTCCTTGCTGTGCTCCGCGCCGCGTAGGCGTGCACTGCCGCGTGCATAGCTCGAGTCACGCGAGCTCATTTCTATGGTGATCAGATTTCAAGATGTCCTCCCACGTAATCGAGTTTTGGCATCCCAACCGTGAGCCCTGAATTTCGAGATGATGGTATCATTGCACGAAACTCGTAGTAGAGATGGAGTGGCATTCCACTGAACACCAATGTGTATACAATAGATAGTGGACACAATAATGACATCATAATGACATCATATCTCAAGTGATACAGTGACTCTTTGAGCCAAATCTACAGTCCATTCATAAAAAAATGGGTCCTGGCTCTGGCGAGCTCCCGTATTTGGCGATTTTTCGTGATTTCATCGTACACAGTGCAGTGCTGCGAACTTTGAAATTTGAAAAAGGGTCCAAAAAGGGTGCCTGAACTGGGGTTCGAACCGCAGAATGCACTGTTGCAGGCGGGGTCAAACGGCCTGGATTTTGATGGTTTTTTCCCAATTCAGTGCTTTTGGGGCAAAACCTGGCCGAAATCCTATTCTTGCTATGGCTTGCTTTTTGGACAAAAAAACTTCAGAAACATAATTGGAAGAGGATTCCATATGGGATTGCAGAAAAAAATTCTAAAAAAACTCAACGTTTGACCCATTTATGGCCAAAAGCTAGAAGTTCATTTTTTTCTGAATGGACTGTAACGTGTACAATCAAGATTAAGTTTGCTAAAATCAAGATTCGTTCCGTGAAAAAAAGCAACTCGGCAGTTTTAATCCGAGAAATTAATATTAAAGTGAACGGGAAAACAGTGAAAATGTTATGCACATCTACGTAGTTGAACAGGAACCAGAGTCCCCATGACGACAACACCTCAGGTCGGCTGAGGGCAAAAAGCCTCACCATCACCATGCTCTCACTGTGCAATTTTTTGTCGTTGCCTGTGAGCTGTGATCATTGTCAAAAAATTAGTTAAAAAACGTAAGTTCACACATTGTTCTATACCAAGAAATGTTTCGTCAATCGAACATTATGCCTATCAAGGGTCAATGGGTGTAAGTACATAGATTACAAATAATTGAATGGTCTGCTCTCCTTGAAACAAATTATCTGGGACACAACTACACCCCAGTGAGTCCAAGATGTCTGCTGTAGATTCTTATATACTCAGTGGACTGAACCGCTGAGCCACAATCCGGCACTGTCACGCTGCGTGCATTCCGCGCGGTACATGTTGCCAAGATGCGAGGTTCAGTTCATTCCGGCAAGTCAAGAACATACACCCCACCATAGCGCTCGAGTGCTACAAGAGTGTTCTTTTCGTATCCTAATGACACACACCTGCCAAGGATACTAGGCAGCGTTTTCCAGACGCCTCTAGTAAAGTCAATATGGCAAAAGTGCTGCGTATGGTGCCTGCTATTCTGAGCATGTATCGGAGCTGTCCTCACTGCCGCAAACATCTCGCCAGGAGTTGCAACGCCGTGTACAATTTCATCCTGCATGCCATGGAGTCGGGTCTCAGACCATGACGCACTGCGGCCCTCCATACAGGCACTTACATCCAACTTCAGGATGCATCGTGTCGTGTCACTGCCGCTTATCGGAACACAAAACGCCCCGCAACTGTCCACTCTTGGTGTATAGTGCAGAGAAGGTGACGGACACTCAACCCACTGCGCGCTGGACTGTCTAGTATCCAAGGTACAAATCAGTGGGATCAAATCGAAGGAGAACCAAGAATACACCAGTATCGTATCAATCACACTCAAAACTAGAGGATTTGGTGAGGATGCCGTTCTGGTGCCTTCTGCATTGCAGGGAATTTTTCTCTCGATAGTGCTGCATTCATCAATCACATAGACCAAATCACATTCATCACATCGTACCAAGTACATTTTTTCACCTTGAAAGTGGAGTGCCTCAATGAGGAGTGTATCCGGGAAACCTGGTATGCAAACCTCCTGCCATTGTAGGACAGAGCTTGTGTCGTTGCTATTCTTCAAGGATGCACGGAAAAGGCCTTTTTCGAGATTAGAGAACATGTAAACGTACTGCTGATGCACTGTGATCCTGATGCCATCGTAGGGAGGAAACCACGGAGGAGGTGGTTGACCGATCCGTTTCCACTGCACAAGAAGATCACAGTAATACAAGAGAATGATTGTTACATAGCACTCAGTCATGATAAGCATTACACCCATCCCAATGCTTCCTCCACGAATGTCCTGGTGCTCGTAATGCAGTTGCTCTCGGTGAAATCCTGTCCAAGGTGCAAACAAACGGAATACAAATGTCCCTGCGGTTTAGTCAGGGACATTTGCATTCCGTACATTATAGTAAGGATCGTTATAGCGGGGTCTTTCACCTGCCTGTACATGTATATATATACAGGCAGGCACTTAGGTACCTGGACATGTATGCGTGTGTACATACATGGCCACTCGACACCGGTGCGCCCCCAAATGCCCAACAAAAGGGGGTATTGTGGGGAAAGTTCTACGGTAAAACTTCATTTCCATTCGGCTATAAATGGGAGACTTCAGTCGCAAACACCGTGGATAAAGCGTTAAAACATAATCCGCTACAGCATAATGTTCGCTATAACACACTCTTCCGCAGTGTTCGCTTGGTCCCTCGTGCACAGAGACCCCAGTGTAACACAACCAGTCGTGCATTCGAGTGTCTTTCCGGACCAGATCACTTCCTTTTCTTGAAGGGTGGGAGGGTGGCTAAACTTCTTACCCCATATTTAGGTTGAAGTTGGGCCGACAGCTCTTCGCTGGCCTTTTCGATCACTGTGACATGACGACTAGGCTGAAGAGGCCGATCAATACTAGATTCCTGCTGAAGAGGCCGATCAATTCTAGATTCCTGCTGAAGAGGCCGATCAATACTAGATTCCTGCTGAAGAGGCCGATCAATACTAGATTCCTCAACACCTGCACCAAGGTAAAACACAAAGCAGAAATACGTACTTGGCATCTGGACAACACAGGAGAGCAATAATGACACAATGCCACAGCTGATTGCCCAGTTCGTGGCTACGTAATGTGGACAGCTCGCCTCGCCAGACCCCAAGAGAACGGTGTTCCGCACCCTCGGGGTTATGTGCTCTCGATTTCGCTGGTGACTTTGGGAATTAAACAATCATTTCAAGTCAAGAAAACCCTTTACGAACACAAGATAGTTTGTACTCACGGTCAAAGACGTCACGCAGTTTGTTCAGACACTTGGGATCGTTTTCTACTGCGAGCTTGGTTGCTGCCATATTGGCATGCTCACGATCCGGCTGCGTAGACATCGTCTCTTGGAGCTCATCTCGGTCCAAGTCCGGAAATTGCTCAACAAATTCCTCAACCAAGCGCTCCAGGTGGTCAGGATCGATATCTGCAGAAAATTTGAGATCAATAGAAAAGACAGTAGATCACTTTACAATAGGGCTGAAACGATTATACCAATTACTCGGTAAGCGATCGATAATTCCTTATCAATCAAGTAATCGTTACGTTATAGATTACTCGTTAGGGATTTTGAGTCCAAAAAGTACTGAAAACCCTCGTTTTGTGAAGTTTGAATCAGTTTCCGCTGTGTGTATGCAGTTGCCAGGGGCATGGTGCATATAAATTGACTTCAAAACTGTCATGGTTTGGAGCTACCCTGTCACTAATGCAGATTTTTGGTATTATGAAGGCCTAGCTTTTGGTAACAGGAGAATTTTTGCACAAAATTCTGACGCTATTTGCTAAAGATTATAATCGATTACTCGATCGTTAAGCTAAAGAGTAATCGATAGGTGAAAATCCACGATCGTTTCAGCCCTACTTTACAAGTAAACTCATTGTATCTTCTCACTTTATTACACAAAACAAACGCTGGTGGGCAGAAAATGATAGCTCAGAGACCTGTATTGCGAAAAATGCCAGAGGTCAAAACTAATCTCCTGTCTGATTTTTAAAGGGGAAGTACCTTGAATCGCCAAAACATTGCTTAAAAATTGGGGTGCGCGTTATACTCTGGCAAATACGGTATAGCCTAAAATCCAATTTTCACCAGTTGTAGTCTTCGGGGTGCTGAGTCGAATAGTCTTGGCCCGAGGAAGCCGAGACGCTCCCTTCCTCCTTTATTCCCAATAGAACTCGCCACTTCCACCGAAACTGGGTGACTGCGCCCTACTAGATGGGGATTGGTCTGCAAAATGTCACTAAAAGCGCCATTTCGTTCTTATAAAAGCAAAGGTGGCCGCGATTGGCCCATATGTTGTAGTCTTTTGGACGTTGAGTCGACTGGTTTTGGTCCGAGTAGGCTGTGATGCAGCGTTCGGCCCTTATTCCCAATCGACCAGGGTTGAATAGGCGGCCAAGTGCTCATGCATACACCAGTCACCTGGTCACCGTGCCTGCAGCGTAAAACGTACAGCCTGTTTGGGCGCGTTCCTGTCACTCGAGTTGAACCGTGGTGTTTATGACCTAAATGCAGTTGTAGCAATACAGCAAACTGCATTTACCTTTATGATGGACGAGCCATGGCTAGCTGGTGGAATATACTCTGATTTGATTTCGCAGTCAAAGAGACCAATATTGGAGTTGAGGAGTAAAGTTCCACAAACATGTAAGTGGCTGCGTTGGAGTTTGTGTACATTATAAGAAATGTCTATCCTTCCTAATTCAGACAAAAATGTGAATGTTCTATTCGTACTTTTCCCTTGGCTATCGACAGCAATGGGTCGGAGATTGAAGGCCACAGCTCCGTCCAGAGTGCATACTTCCAGGATGTCCAGACCAGCCAGTAGGCCAGGACGATCTCTGCACAACTCGTACAGCTTTTCATGCGCCTGGGCGGTCATCTGCACAAGTACTGCCGTGCCTCCGCTCTCTCCGTGTACACGGCCACCATTCAGATTCTCAGTGCAGTCGTTGCCCAGAATGCCACCGAGAGAAGAAAGAACTGAGTCGATGAATCTCCGACAAAAGCGATCCTCAAAATTGCAATCGATGATGAGCTTGACCACCCAGGAACTGCAGCCTGTGATAAAGACACAGAACGGAAATAATCTCTACAATTATTCGGCGAAGCAATGCATCAAGTTTCACCAAGGGATTAGGATTAGTGGGAACTATGCTGATGTTTACAAACAACCTTCGAGGAGACCACACTTTAAATAAAGCTAGGAAAGTTAACTTATGAAAGCTATGTCTGCGGACTTCATTATGTTCGTAGCTTAATAAATTTCCAAAAGCGCAATCAATGGGACAAGCTGGATCGACATACCCTTCATACTTTGTTAAATTTGTAACAAAAATCTTCCTCGGCCTACTCAAGCTCAGCTGATGGGGAGCTGAATGCCCCGGAACACTGCGTATTGAGCATGCAGTGGTTCTTTCTTGCAGGTTTGCCGAGAGGACGGCGTGGCGCTCTCCTCGCGTGCGCCAGGACCAGATGGCAGTCGTGAGCCAGTCAAGTGTCAGCCAGTCGGTGGGAAGCGCAAGCTCCAACGTTCGGAGCAGCCATCTTCTTCATCAAATGTACAAATTGTGTTGGAAGATGTTCAAGATTTTTTCTAATGAGCCTGAAGTGTGTCCTTTTTATGAGTATTATCGCATTTTTGTCTCAGAGGAAACTGTGTTGGAAGAAATATGTATTTTCAGTACACCCAACTCGCAACACACAAACAGTCCTTGGCTACACCACGTGTAGTTGAAATTGTCGAAATTTCGCCAAGGACTGTTTATGTGTTGCGAGATTGGTGTACTGAGAATATGACTAGGCTACAGTGGAGTTTCAAAGTTCTTAAAAAAAAACGTATTTCCTTGAACACCCACTGCCCCTTGATTACCAGCCGCCCTTGAATAAGCGCCGCCAGTTTCTTTGAACTGAGGGCTATTTGTACACAAGTGCAGAGTAGTTCACAATTTATATGCAATTTCACAGCTACGAGATGACCTTCAGCTACGATGTCACGTTCCTTCACATGCAGCTAGTGCTGCTCTCGCTTCGGACAAAGGACTCAACGGCGATCTAAAGAAGGGAACAAATCAAACACGCCATGATGATGACCTCTCACAACATAACGAAGAGCAAGACGACTTATTTTATCAACTACCAAAAAAAAGATAATAGTACGCAAACAAAGTAAATGGATGAAACGTAAGATGCACTAAGGATTGTTAAATCTGCAAAACCAAGAACTCAGAACGGAAAACTTGTCTAGGAGAAAGTGGTCACACTGACGCTGTGAAAGGAACGAACGCAGAAAGAGAATCAACCGGCAGAGAGCAAAACCTGCGGCGTCCTTTTATAATATTATTTGCCTCCAGAATTTTCATCGTCGACGTCTTCTTGAAGCTCCTCCACTTCATCCCCTTCGCCATGACGGACTGCTACTGCTGAACAAGCAACTATCTTGCTAGTCAACCCCAAGCTCCTTCGCCATGATATCCTTTCCAGTGCAACACGAAAAAAAAATTTTCATGAAGATGCACTAGCCTACGGTGTAGCTGGACAACACAGGTTCAACAGTGTGCAGCGTACGTGAACTCTACGCATACAGCAAGTACATTGTGATGTACGACTCATTTTCAGGGCGGCACCCGTTTCGATAGTTTTGAATACAGGCCGCGGCGACTGTTCAAGGAAATACGATATGTAGATATTAAAAAGGCTTCTAACTCGTGTGTTTTAGTATGTCCATCCAGCTTGTCCTATTGATTGCGCTTTTGAAACCATGGTCCCCTCGTCGCTTACTAAGTTTAGAAACGAAAATTCTGATATTTTTCCATGGCACAAGTTATTATCTTGTAGTAAAGAAAAGCACGAAGGAGCAACACGTTACGCTATAGTGTCCACAAACACCACCAGTTACTAAACAATCAGCTACTGCGATAACATTACATGCCACTAACCGGCATTATAGCGTAACCTGTAGCTCCTTGATCATTTTCTTTACTATAAAGTAATCCTTGGCTCTCCATCCGAGTATATTCTCTTACCTTTGAACTGCTTGAACCGCTTGCCGCCGTGACAGGCCAGCATCTTGACGGGTTGTATCGTTGTCACTCTGCGGTACTGAATAATCTCTGTTGTTGTGGTGTCGTCATCGATGTAGCCAATGTCCCTGAGGTACTGCGTAATCTGCGGAATGCCGAGGCTGTTGGCTGTAGATGCTGTCCCCATGCTAACAAAACACGGTTTCTTCTTGAGCTCTGCCTGGATGTCAGCATCTGATATGCCTATTGCAGGAAAGGATAACAAACAAAACAAGGCAAAACAAGTCGTTTTCTAGTTCTGGACATGGGAATGCGGTTCTGTTCACTTCCAGACTGACTTCCGGAATTTTCAAGCCAGATGAAGAAAGAGGTAGCATCCAGCACAAGAATCAAACACTTGCATAATGACACCAGATGCACACCTTTCACAGATACGCAACTCAGTATAGAGATGCGAAGAGATCTGCGCCCAATACACGCAAAGCCATGGACAGTACCCTGACCGTCCGGGTGTGATTTCCCTCCGTTTCGCACAAAGCAGAACACCTCTGTTACGGTAGCAAGAAAAACCAGTTCTGCAAAAAAACACCTGAAGCTTACTGACGTCACCGTTTGTCCTCGTCACCTGGCCTGTGAACCGAGATTGCTGCAGTTCATCGCTATCAAATATTGCAGCGTTGGATTGCAACTGTTCAATCTCGGCTGTCATCAGAGCATTTCGCTGTTCTGGAAAGCATCAACAGAAGAACAAAACCGAAAATAAATTGAAGGTGATTGAGAGTGCTCGAATTCATACCACAACACCACTCTGTTTTTGTCCATATCAGGATTCTTGTCTCCTCGCCGGCTTGTATAAATTGGAGGTGGCGGTGCTTTACGAGAGGCTTTGTCACCAGATTGCAACTTTAATGCAGCAATCACGAAGTAGTTCTGGGTTTCCAATTTTTTTTAAATGCAGCAACCAGGAAATAGTACTGGGCTTCCAATTTTTTTTAATGCAGCAACCAGGAAATAGTTCTGGGCTTCTAATTTTTTGACGGCATCGAACTAGAGATTACAATGACATTCCACTTTGCTTCACATGCCATAGCAAACACTATGGCCCTAACTATATGTACCATATTCTCCAGAGTATAATCTGCACCCAGACATCTACTCTGTTCAGCACCGTCATTTTAGACCATCGTATTATTAGCCGCATTGACTATTTTCTGGGTGAATTCTTGGAATTTTTTAAGTGCGGTTTGTGTAGATTAGGCCGGACGGTTGCAGCCTATTTTCAAGCGCCCGTGTACGCATACCGAAAAAAACGACTTGCAAGCTTTAAAACACCGAGCTGCTGCAGACGTAGACACTCATAGCGTGCCAGTAGGATATGAAAACAGCAGAGATTGGTCGCCCAGTGCACCAGTGCATACAGCGTAGCCAACTGGCAAGCTCAAAAGCACAAGCAGACGTGCCCAAGGTGTGTAGCCGGTCACACAAACAATATTCAGCACAAACTCAGGGTACTCGACGAGTTCGCACTCTAGACTCTCTGGTGTCGGCCCGAAAGATCCTTGTCCCACATTCTAGGAATCTAGAAAGCGCGATGCTCAGCCAAAATGTTTTGCCAATACCCTAATATAAATTACTCCAATATAAATTACCCTAATATAAATTTCTCAGCAAGCTGTTTCAATAGTAGAGAGGTTAAGATGCACGTTAGTTCCGGCGTGACGCGCAATTTCACGTCAAATTTGGCTTAAAACTCCAAATTTGGATGTGAGCTGCAGGTCACTCGCGTTGTTTTTCGACACGCGAGCCAAATACTGCGAGCTGAACTTTCGCGTCATGTCGGAAACAACGTGCATCTTAATCTCTCTATTGTCTTCACAACCTTTCACACTGTAGAAGTCAAGCATTAATTATTGTACGTGCCACTCGTTCTGACACAGAATGGTCGCATACATGTACCTTTCTCGGTGGACAGCTTGCTTAGCAAGTCAACCGATATTGTTGAGGTGGGCTTGGGCAAGTGAATGACTTGTTTCCTCTTGTTTTGGACAGTGCGAGACTTGAGCATCCTCGACAAGTTCTCGGCAGTGTCCACTATCGTTCGGCGTTCTGTTGAAGGAAATTCCTTCATCAGACTTACAACTGAATCACAGTCCTTCTTACACTCTGGAGAAACTGAGAGACAAGAGGTAACAATTGCAAACCATTTAGCACATGCACATCTGTGGTCAGTGATGTTATGTGCGCAACTGCACATGTCAGACACACACACACACACGCACACACATACACACATACACACGAACGCACACGCATACATAAATACACACGCCACCACGCATCATCCGGTTGTAACTAATTCATGCCCATAGACAATTATCAGACAACTGATCAGAGTAGTTGTATGATGATTGTCTATGGACATGAAACTATTAGTTGCAACGAATCATGCGTAATGCTCTGTGACGTGTGTACGATAGCTCTATTCAAATGAATATTGAGCAGTGTACCGTGCCGGAGGACTCTCATTTGTACATACATACATACACTGTTCTTGCCCATTACCAAAAGTTGATCATGTGGGTTTACCCTGGGGTGAGGGGAGAGAGGTGTACACGAAATCTTGGAAAAATGAATCGATTGGCTATTGAACCGCCCAGCGGCTGATAAACCCCAAATCCCGATCTCCGGGTGGACTTGAAATATGACTCCACTCATTAGCTCACCACACCTCCGTAAGTGGCTGAGGAAAGGTGCAGGAAAGGGACTGATGGCATCAGGGTATCCGTCCCGGGATCCAACTGCATTTACCCCTGCCTCCAGTGCAGTTAATGCTTGCTACTAGTGTGGGGGTGGGGGAGGGGAAAGGCTAAATTAGAGTAGATCTGATATACTAGTAAACTACACAAGCACCATTGATTACACAAGAGTCAATCTAGCCAGAAGTACTAGCTCATTAGTCAACAGGTATAGGTACTCTTAGAAATACTTCAAATAGAGATTATATGTCTAAGTTTAGATAATATATGAACCCTGAGACCAACAAAGGTGGCAGCACAACATACACCTTCAAGCAGCCGAGCCTATTGGCAACATACCCAAACGGTATCTGGTTTAAGCGCTCACTCGCGCTCACCCCCCCCCCCCCCCCCCCACACACACACACACATCCACACAGGCGTGCCTGCTCGCGCCTACAAAAAAGCTAAATTTAGCTTGTGCGTTTATGTGACATCAAAAAAATATCGTGGCCATTCCCGAAGGTAACTCACGACGCCCGCCAACACCCGGCAAACCCTAGCGGCAGATGCAGCACCTAACGGTGGGGGTGAGGGGATAAGTCGCAAAATAACTGGCACAAGTGCCGAGAAACCCCATCAGCCGCATCCAGGAACCCCTTGTGCCAGGTCACAAGTTCCCAGTTGACCTTGGGTGGCATCACGGCTGGAAAAACCGCTCCCAGGCAGGACTTACACCAGGTACTTCTCGTATCTCAATCATCGTCTTTGACCAACCCACTGTGCCGGCCTGGTTTTGTCTATGATAAATCAAACGGAATTTCTCAATGGCTTACCCCCAACAAAACTCTCCAATGTCTTCATCTCTTCCAGGAAACTAGCGAAATTTGATGAAGGTTCGTTGTCACGCACTATATCACAAAAAATGCGAAAGGACTCAGCTGTTCCACATCGTAGCCTGTCCAGCAAGAGCTCGTTGTGTTTTGCTGGGTCTTCTATGGCCCGCAGCTCCGTCCGCTGATCTTCAGAGATCAGATGCTTAGAAAAGCATGCTGTGCGAATCGTCCTACAGCTGAGCGCTCCTTGCAGGTGGGGCATCCAGTGAGAGAACTCCTTGCTTTTCCAAGGACTGTCCATGGTAGGGTGCTCCTGTAGTAACCCACACAGCGGCACAGAAACACTGTAAAGGCTAGAGCTAGCTCTACTAGTACCGATAGTCTCTACTCGAGGGTGTATGCTGGGAAAAGCTTAAAATGGCAACTGACCAAAAGTCGGCAAAGAAAACACTAGAATAGAATGACTCATGACTCTAAGAGGTACAACAAGAGCCATCCATGTTCTGGGTGTGTGGCCAACAGCGTCTCAATCTACAGTGTATAGCGTTCAATTACCGTATTTTCCGGGGTGTTAGCCGCACTTTGAAACGCCTGAAAAAAAATAAGGCCAAAAATAGCCCGCTGAGGCTCAGACTCCGAATGCTGGCCATGAATCGACCACTGTGATATGGCGTGCCATGCACAATATCCATGATTGTGCATGTACATGTGTGGCATCATTCAACTACGTTCCATGTACACGCACATACAAACGTTTTCATGCACCGAAATCCATCATTGCAGAAGTACGGTGTTTCCACGTTGTCTGATCAGAGCGAAGGACAAACAAAGAAACTGGCTACGTTGTCTGATCAGAGCGAAGGACAAACAAAGAAACTGGCTACGATGGTGGACAATAATATTAGTCATACAACTCGTAACATTTTGTCCTTCTCCTTTTTCACCATAAAGAAACTTTTGCTGGAACTTCAGTCGTGCTTCTCCACTTTTTAACCATTTGTAACGTCTTGTACATGTATGTACCTAGTTAAAATCTGACTTGCGTCTTATTCTGCGAACGTCAAAAACATTTACGAATTTCGGGCCCGAAAAAGGGGGGGCGGGGTGCGGCTTAGACCCCGGAAAATACGGTCTATTTGTAGCTCCATCACAAACACGCATACATACATACAAGCACATGAACCTTGAACCTTGAAACTGCCGCCTAAAGGTGATGCAGTGCCTCAAAGAGGCAACGAGGGCACACTCACACACACACACACTCACACACACACGCGCACATACGCACACACACACACACACACACACACACACTTGTACTTGTACTTGTACTTGCTCACTGCCAAAACTGGTCACGTGGGTCTCCCCGGGAGAGGGGAGAGAGACTCAAAAGGAATCTTGGAAAGATGACTCAATTGGCCATTGAACCACCCAACGGCCGACACCCCCTGAAATCCCCAAACTAGGGTGGACTTGAAATGATCCCACTTATGGGCTCACCACACCTCAGTAAGTGGGTGAGGACAAGGTGCAGAAAAAGGATTGACGGCATCAGGGTATCCGTCCCGGGATCCAACTGCAGTTACCCCTGCCCCCAGTGAAGGTAATACTGGGTACTAGTGTGGGTGGCTAAACCAGAGCGGATCTGATATAAGCTTCACTAGCACCATTGATCACACAAGAGTTAATCTAGCCAGAAGCAGTCCAGGGTTAACAGGTATGTATACTTCAAACAGAAAGTATATGAACACACACACACACACACACACACACACACACACATGCGTGCGCACGTACGCATGCTACATGTACAGTTGAACATCGATTATCCGACCACCTCTGGGCAGACAACTGTCAGGCGGTGTTCAGATAAGGCAAATGTTCCGGATAAGAAAAAACTGTCACTCACACACTTTCAGTGGTTATTACTAGCCGCACGACCTTTTTACTTTTTACTTTTCAAAATTTTCGTATTTTTTGAATGGCTCACTACATGCACAGTGCGTACTCTACGGCACGTGCGCCCAAAAAAACTGTTACGGATAATCGAATGGTCGGATAGTCGATGTGCGGATAATCGAATGGTCGGATAGTCGATGTGCGGATAATCGATGTTCAACTGTATCTAATTATAGTAACATTGTACAAAAGAGGCAAAGATCAATGAAGCACGAAATCGATGGAGAAGGGGGGGGGGGGGAAGCCTGGTACACTGCAGCCTAGTCATCTAAGGTTGCAGTGGGTGTGATAGTCAGTCGGCCTGATTTTCAGCGTCCCCAACAAGGAAGGCCACCACTCCGAAGGATCAAGGAACGATTGCAGCCCTCATTTGTTACAATTTTTGTTAACAGTAGGTTCAAAAAACTCTTCTGCCGGCTACGGTGTGCAATGACGATTTCACATTCTCGCTGTCAAGTTGCGTTGTACAAAACCGGGCAAACGGTTTTGCCTCTCTGCCCCACTCAACAGAAACAGATGGATTTGTCGCTAAGTACAGCACTGCTCAATGAAATCCGATCAGGGAAGTGAATGCCACGCCGGGTCCCCCTGCGCTGTGCAGCCCCTAGACCTCCGAACATAATAAAATAATTGGTCATTGGGATGATGTTTTCGCGAAGTACGGCGCTGCTCAATGAAATCCGATCCAGTCAACACCACGCCGGGCGCTTTGCAGCCCTACGAGAGCCACTCGTAGACCTGCGAACTCCGGGATGGGAGCCTGCGCAGGGCGCAAACTAACTTGATTCATGCGATCGGATTTCAATGAGCAGCGCTGTGGACCTAAGAAGCGGCATAGGCTAGCGTGCCACAAAGTGACTTACCAAAACGAAGGCGGTCTGGAACTCGGAGCTGATGATCACTTCCAGAGGCAGAGCTACTTGTAGATGCGGACGTAGCGCACCGAGTCTCACAGAGACGTTCTGGTTCTTTCTGAACAAGCACCGTAGTAGTATTGTGTTAGCGAACAAGCAGTGGCTACATCCTGCCGAAGCCAGGCAGGGCTACCAACAATCCTTCATGGAAGCGTTCGGAAAGCGACTCGCAGCCTACCCGTTCGGGCCAACCCTCCTCCAGAGAGAGAGAGAGAGAGGGAGAGAGAGAGAGAGAGAAATAGAGTGATCGAGAGGGAGCAGCTCCGCAAACCCTCAGATCAGGGAAACAACGGCATTTTTCGGAGAGTCGTGGACAGAAAACAGGAAAAAGAGAATCTTTGCTCACGTTGTAAAAACGAACCTATCCGGTACGAGCCAATGCCCAATGGCAATGGTGAAAATGAAGAGCTCAGCTACATGTAGCTCTTTGTCATTCTCTCGCGCGGCCCGCACGGCTGTTAGCTGCACTTGGATCGCGGCAACTTAGTTTTCTGCACGTGAACCATGAAAAATCAATGCATGCTCATGCATGTTCATGCATAACCAGTCAGCTGGCCTGCTCGCCCACGCATTTGACAGGTAACAATTCCATCAAATTTGAGATATCGCTTCGTTCTAAGTCTCAAAACAGTTCTAAAGTCACCAAACCACGCTGGTAATCGATGGCTATTCAATGTTAACATCTTCAGGAAGACTTCAGCCGTTTCCCGAGAGTTTGGGCATCGTTGCCGTTGTTTTTCACGGTGTTCTTCTTCCTCCTGTCTGGAGCTGCAATTGCATCCTGGAATTATTTGAAAGGTATTTCGTGCGGGCTATGGGGGGGGGTTCCAACAGGCATAAACTGACATCGCTATAGGATAACTGGTAACTTTCACCCTTCAAGGAGGTAGAGCAATGAGAATTTTTTTGTGGCGGTCGTCCAATTTTTGTGGCGGTCGTGGCTGTATTTGTGCACTTCCAAGGCTTTCATTCTGCTTGATACTACTCTCTACTGTATGGGAATCGTTATTTAGGCACATGTAGCTGTCTTATTTGGTAGATCTGCTGTTTTCAATCACTTGGGACACTTTGTCTAGCCTATTTGTCTTTCGTTCGTGCCATCTATCAGTTTTGTGGGGTGCCTTGACCTGTATTTGTGAAGTTCTCGAGTAAAGACCCTAATTCTTGACTGGAGTCACGTCTTGAATTGAATTTGCTGGGCGAGCCCTCGTTCACGCAGTTGTCCTTATCGTAATAGTCAATATCTGCTTGCTGGACGGACTAGCGGCTAGAACAGGGATGACCAAATGGTCCAAGTGTGTACTAGTACACGATTATTGTTTCCATCATCGTGAAATGAGCGTTGTGGAATTGCAGTCGTCTGCCTTTGGCACTGAGGACATGAGGAGAGTTGATTGTTACTTCTGCTCAGCAATGAAGCGATCATCAGCTCTCTTTGTTCTAATTATTGAGAGGACATACCGGCATCGCAATCAAGTAAAGATTAGGCAAACCTCGCCTACCTCCAAAGAGAGTCGAAGATATTTTCTCCAAATGCAAAGACGATCTTTGTGAGTTTGTGACTTGCATTTGCGTGCATACATGAGCAGGCCACGGACCACGGCACGTGCGCGGTTACCATGCCATCTCAAACCGACGCCATCTTTCTAAGTTGCCGCTTCTTGACAGCCGTGCCCGGTCTCCGCCTCTCAATAATCCGTCATTCTTCGAGCCTTGCCCTTGGTCTGATCATCATGATCATCTGATCAGTCTGATGTCAGCCTGGCGCTAGCGCGCTATGCACTGTCGACATGTCTAGCTACGCGCATGCAGGATCTGGCACTACGTAAGTCGTGGCGTAGTGACTAGTGTGCGCATGCAGTGCACATGTAACTACTTACTTGTTGATCCGACGCGACCAGCCCATGCTCGAGCGCTCATGGCATGTGTGTACTGCTTTACCAACGCCACGGCTGCATGGCCAGCGCCTTGCGGCCGCAAAACATGTAGTCCATCGGCCAAATCTCAGAAAGGGCCTCTTTCGGCGAAGGTGATGCACTGAAGCTCCAACTAAACGCCCTTTGGCACACTAGCTCATGAGACCCCATAGAATACGAATCCGATTGTTGGACGTTGCCAATCCAGTCCAGGATAGTCGAACTGGGTCGAATACCTTCTTCCGATTTTCGTTATTTCGTCCACCATTACATCTTTCTCATCGACTTTTTTTCGCTTGGCGTATGTTCTTGAGCCGCTGAGCAGAATCTACGCACGCTCGAACACTTGAAATGCCTGTATGTTGACGGTTCGCAAGATTCTAGCGAGCTTGGTGGAAATCTATTATATATTTTGACATTTTTGGGGGAATCTGAATTAGAACGGTAGAAGCTCATTCGGAGAAGACGGCGTGTCGCCGCTGTCGGATTGTCGCTACTGTGTTTCAGACGTATTTGCTTGAACGTGCTATTGAGGATGGACAGAAGATGAAGTGACGGCTTTCTTGAACACGGACGTTGTGTCTACATTGTAGCTGAAACATCTCATCTGGCGTCTAGAACGCAATAATTATTATGAGTTGTGAGTGCCAGCTGAGCTGAACACAAGCTGGACACCATTCGTCAGCTGGGAATTTGCATCGAAGCTCTTGATAGCCACGATAAGCATAATTATACAGAGGTAACCTTGTTTGACTCAATACGCATGCAGGTGATACCACTAGTGGCACTACAATGTAAATGGTGCAAAATTGATGCAACAGCGAATATGTAAGAAAGGTTTGCTCCCCACACCGGAGCTCGCGCTATTCCGCCGACTTTACTTGACACTTGTCGGCGGAATAGCGCGAGCTCCGGTGTGGGGAGCAAACCTTTCTTACAAATCATCGCCGAAGTCGCAACCACTACTTCGTAGCGAATATGTACTTAGTACAATCACGAACAATTGTAAGGCAAGTGTTCATGCCTGTCATAGAAGAATTTCAGCCCGGAAGTCTTGTTGTCATGGTCATAAATAATACAGGACTTGAGTTGGCTCTGGACGTAAACACACTTGTGGTGAATACGGTCATTGTTGCGAGAAAAATATTTAGCCACTGTATGTTAACACCTGATGCCGCACTACACGCAATATTTCATGTACATGTATGTGAGGCTCAATTGCATCCACAAGGCCATCGATGCATGTAAGCACACAATGCTGTACAGTATAAGTAGTAGTCGACATGTGGTGCCTTCCTGCTGCACATGCACATGCGGCAAGTTGGCAACAACACATGACCTATCTGCACCGCACAGCGTGAGCTTAGAAAGGAATATTGCGCACATAGTGCTATTTGTGTTCCGATATCGTTAAGCCGGTATACATGTACTAGTATCCTTATACATGTACCTGGTCACTCGATAGGCGATGCCGACTGTACTAATCGTAACCATATTACCTGACAGGCTATAGCACACTGCGTCAGATCACTATGAAACAAAACAAGAGCTTTGCCCGGGGCGAATATACACTGAATCAAAGTAGGTTTCAACGGTACAGCACTAGTCACGATGAGGGGAGTTACGAGGATGGTTAGGCCATGACACATAGATGATGATTGTTAATGATTCATGCACGGTGGAAAATTACCACCAATGGCAATGGCGATGATATTGCTTTCACAACAATGACATCAGTAGGAGCAGTGACACAACCTTACTGCTCCAAGTAGGATTTACAAGCGAGTGAAGGGAGAGCAGACTGGTCTAATAGCAGACCGGGTCTAAGCAAGGAAGTAATCGGCATCAGAGGTGAGCTTGCACATCAGAAAACAGATGATGATCACCAAACACAGAGAAGTTGGCTATGTGTACGTTTGTGTCACTGTGTGTGCATGTGTGTGTGTGTGCATGTGTGTTTGTGTGTATGCGCGCACATCTGTGTGTGAGAGAGAGGCAGACAGACAGATAGCATATGGTGGGAGGGATCAAGGTCTGACCTCAGAGTTAAATGCTGACGGTGTGGAATAGCAACAGTGCGAAATCGGGCAGGGTGGTTAATGGCCCACACTGGAGCCGAGTAGGAGCGCCAGTGGTTGAGGGCTAGCACAGGAGTAGCAGCAGCTCCAGCCTAGGAAGATCAGCTTCTCGATGAAAATCTCCCGGACACAGTAGGTACCAAGCTTCACTAGCAGATTGCCGGCAGGGGTGCACGGCGAGCACCCGTACATCCCTCAAGCCACCAGAGCTGCAGTACTTGGAGACGATCCAGGTGCTTACCCGCCAACAATGCTGAGAAGGCACTGGAGCCATACAGGAACTTATGATCGAGCATGACCACAGACTTGAAATACAGGGTCCGGCGTTGAATACTGAGACAGCGACGTCTCCTCCACAGAACACCACTCAGCCCCACCATTGCATTATTTTCGCTTTTTCATGATTAATTTTTTACAATTGTGTTAGAGCACACAGCACTCGATGCAACATTTACCAGTGACTAAATAACTCCGCGTCTCCGACCATAACTGCAGCGTTCCCGTGAGCCTGTTGAGATTATCTTCATCTCGTCACATGTGAGCCTGTGTATTTCATCCGTATCGTGGCACAATTACACAGACACGATTTCCAACTCAGGCCGGTTCCGTTGCTCGAAGGGTTGGCGGTAAGAATTGCTACGCCGTCTGTGGCTGCATGGGAACTTGGCGAGTCGTCGTCTTTCTCCATAAATCCTGATCGTCACGCGAACAACAGCCACTATTGCCTAAAAACTACGACACAACAGTATCACTATCAAGCTCGCCCCAGCAGAAGGACACGAATGACGAGCGCTAAGACGGAGAAAGAGAGACAGGGTTACTGGTTAGTGAGAGCTAGTGCAGGTACGCTGTCATCTCCTGAGGTGGTGGGCGAAGCAGCGAAGTGAAACGAAGGAAGATAGAACTTATTAGAAGGCATACGGAGGCACCAAAACCTATTGCCTGTCACATACTAAGTGCCATTTAGGGTTGACAGCTGTCAGCTGACAGCCTCAAAAATTTGAAAATCTGCTCAAAAAACTCTCGATCAGAACTCTGCGCACTCTCAAATGGAGCGCACAGTAAAAAACTCGGCGACGAAGAACGCTTCGTATCGACGCCCTGGACTGAATTCGGCACGTCCAACAAACGGAATAGTGTTCTCTGATATATTCTCTACGTGCTGGGTATGGTCGCGTTTAGTTGGAAGCTCAGTGCATCACCACTTTCGATTTTGAGACTTGGCCGATGGACTAATGTGACCGGATTTCCATGTCCACGACAGTACAATCATGTACATGACGTGTAGACCTACAGAAAATGAGGTCTACCCTGCTACCAATGGCTACAGCGGAGAGAGAGCGCGCGTGTGTGTGTGTGTGGGGGGGGGGGGGACCCGGTGGAAGTGAGCAACCCAGATCTAGAGTACGCCACTGCGGTGGTAGACCAGGAAGAGAGTTGACACTAGCACGGTAGCAGCAGCACCGCTGTCAACCGTCAACTGGCTGCCCTTGGCAGCTCTGGAGTCTGGACGGACTTCGACACAATCATCATTGCCGGGATTGAATGTGTCCCGAGTTGACGGGTTACCATGGTTACCATGAGGATGGGTGCTGTAGTAACAGTTACTGTAAAATTACCAGTACTGGTAGTGGTAAGACTTACTAAGACTAAAGTAAGAGTCTTACTCTTAGTAAGAGTCTTACTCTTAGTCTTAGTAAGAGTCTTACTCTTAGTACCGACTACCGCCGTACCGCACACACTACCACTGGCTTCTGTCAAGTATGTTCTCCACAGTGGTCTTCCTGAATAACCAGTTACCATGGTTACCTGGGTCAGACTGGTACTACATGTAAGTATTATGATACACCAGTGAAACTCGCCTAATGGAGAGTCAAGGATTATTAGTTTTGTAAAAAGTACCGTCAGTCAGTGTCGTGCAATGTTATCGCATTTGCTGATTGTTTAGTACCTGGTGGTGTTAGTGGACATTATAGCGTAACTTGTAGTTCCTTGGACCTTGGTCCTTTTTACTTTTTATGATACATCAGTATTAATTATTATTATATCTGTGGCGTCATTTGGTCCATCCGGCGTCTTCCTTTGACCAGAGGAAACACACCAGGCTAGTATTCACCACCACGAAGAGTTCACCAGCCACATTCCACGATAACAATTTTTTTTAAATGAAGATACATGACATGTACACGTTATGAAGAAGAGGTTGGTGGGACTTCGGCGATACTTAGGGAATTGGTCGGTGTTCCCTACGTGGCAGCTCGCGCTTTTCCTGGCGATTTGAATTCTCTCTTGACTGACTCACGACTGCCATCCAGAGCACATGAGAAGTCCATGGAACCTTCCGCTTGACAAACCTGCAAGAAAGCACCACTCTCTGCACAGTGTTTCGGGGAATTCACTCCTCGTCAGTTGAGCTTGAGTAGGCTGAGAAAGATTGTGTCTGAAGAGAACCACTTATTACTATAAGTTATTAGATTAGATTATAGTGCTTTCAAGACGAAACCATCATCAGGGACAGGCACGTAACTCCTGGAGGTGCTGAACAAACGCTGAGTACCGTTGGCCATTCACAGCGTCGTTGCCTTCAAACCATCCAGTTCGCAAGCCCACGCTGGGGACAACAATGTGAAGAAGAGGTTGGTGCGACTTCGGCGATACTTGGGGAATTTGTGTTGCTCCCTACATGGGAGCTCGCACTTTTCCTGCCGACTTGAACTCTCACAAGTTTTCCCCAAAATATTGTAAATAGTAGTACAATCGTCATAACTATATCTCCTTTGTCTTTTGCTGGCACATGTACATGTACATTGTACTTTCTACGTGGGACTAGCCAGTATTGAGTAAACTAAACTAACTTTCGTGGATGTGCTCCAATACTAGGGCTTGAAAGTGATGACGTCAAAAACGGCCAGGGAGTACCGTAGTAAGTTGACATCAGATTTCTATTTTGGATCCACTAAGGTGTGACTTTGCTATTGCCTCAGTATGTGGGTGCATAGCAGCCCACTCATGTCGTATGCAGGGGTGACTTTACTTCGCCACCAGTTGTAACCCCGCCCCCCAGTAGCCAAATCAATCGGTTTCACTGGCTACATCACCTTGCTGGGAGTAAGACGGCTTGAAATGTGCTTGGATCCATACAAAAACTGGATCCAAGTGGATCCAGTTTTTGAATTTTTGAAATTGTTGCTATGCTGTGACCAAGAGTACATGGTTTTCATGTACTCTTGCTGTGACGTAGCACTTTCAAGCCCTATCGAGGGAGTTGTGAAAGCCAGCTCACTGGCGACGCTTTGCCCGATCCTTTCTTGTCAGCTCCGATTCGATATTAGCCCTGATGGATTATGCTGGAATAATTTCTGGCACACTCTTCAGATTTTGTCTAGATATTATGCCCTGGCATAAAAGGACTTCTGAGACCAGACGGTCGGCATAACCTTACGAGGCATATTTAGGCATGTTACAGGAAATAACCTGGTGAATGTTACCCCTTATAAGCCGTGCTGTCATGGTGCCAGAGTCGGTGTAAAGTATGAGGGAAATCAGTGGGGGGGGGGGGGGGGGGCAAATGCTAAGAAGGCGATAAAAAATATAATTATATCGTCTAGTTCACACACTCAAATGCAGTATGTACAAGGCCAGTCTGTAGAACTCCATGCCAGTGTGACCTGGTGGTCATTGTGTGTTTCCTCAAGCAGCTGGTTTGCTCTTGCCAAGCTAGAGGCTTATGACAAACCGGGCCGACCGTTGGCAAAATTGACTGGTCGTGTGGAAGTTATTATTTTGATTTAGGAAAAGGACATATTGATACAAGTTTTAAGAGTAACTGTCCACCACTGTAACTGGATACTACATACAGTCAGAAAGTGCAACAACTAGGCAAGAAACTGACGGAGTACTGAGACATTCAACGACCTGATAATTAGCTCCAACACATCTCCGAAGCGCTAACCAACAGCCTCCCAACTCGCAAGGTTCCCTCTTGGTCTACCTTAGAATCTATATTCTAGCTTCAGTGGTGGACAGTCAACTTGTATCCATAATTATGTCTATAGAAAAGAAAAAGGACCCAGGAACTACAAGTTACACTATAATGTCCACTAACACCACCAGTTACTAAACAATCAGCTCATGTGATAACATTGCACAACACTGACCGACGAACCGGGGCGACGGTACTGACGTTCTACAACTAACTGGCTAACAGCTGTAGGACATTCTGGATGCGCACTCCAAAAGCCTTCCAACTTGGAAGGTTCTAAGTTATAATAACATAGGAGAAATCAAATCCGTTGATCCCCGAGCTGCAGAGAGTGCTCAATGTCAGAGACAGAGCTTAGTACATAGCAGACTCAGCGGAGGACGTTCATGTTGGTTGTAACTCTGAGTTTCATGCGGTAACGGCGTTAGGCAATCATCAGACAACTGATACTCGGGTCTACCCAACAGTATGCTTATAAACACATAGGGCCACAGGCATAAACAAATTTAGCTGCTATGATAACATAGGAGGGTTTTCTTTTCTATATATTTGTCCGTGGCTCCACATCCAAGTCCATTAAAATTATTATTGTTATGTCATTTTCCTTTTACATGTACATGTACATTGTATTATTGGCTCAACATGCAACATGCGAGCTTGTATTATTATTATTGAGAGTGCAAGTGACAGCATCATAAAATTCATAATTATACTGATGAATTGGCCGTCTTTTGTCGCGCGCAGGAGATGTTGTCTAAGTAAATATACATGCGATTAAAAAAAAATCCTTTGTATTGAGTGCTGGTAATGCCACTCCGTACAAACCACCTCTGCCAATTATGCCAACAATTATGCCGGCATAATACGCCGGTGCCTACTGCTGACGACGTAATCGCTTACATGTGTTTCTACAGCTCACAACCAAACTGCTTATACAATGTACATGTACATGTACTGCCTACTTAAACTACTGTAAAACCGAAAAGTCTAACGAGTCACAAAGTCTAACGTTTTAACGACCAAGTATTTATCGTTTTTGGAAAAAACTTTATCGCTAGATGTCTGTGTATTAAAAGATGCGCATACAGATGGGTAGTCATCGTTAAACTTTCTGCACATAATCAGGCCAAAATTACAAAAACGTTAAACTTTTTGGTCGTTAGACTTTCCGGTTTTACAGTACACGCATTTCTAATTTTCTGTCTTGCAAGATCTCAAGGGCTTGAAAGTGCCACGTCACAGCATAGCAACAATTTCAAAAATTCAAAAACTGGATCCACTTGGATCCAGTTTTTGTATGGATCCAAGCACATTTCAAACGGTCTTACTCACAGCAAGGTGATGTAACCGGTGAAATTGACTGGGTTGGCTAATGGCCAGTAATGGGGGTAGGGTGACAATTGGCGGCGAAGAAAAAGTCACACCTGCATACGACATGCGTGGGTTGCTATGCACCCACACACTGAGGCAATAGTAAAGTCACACCTTAGTGGATCCAAAATAGAAATCTGATGTCAACTTACTACTCCCTGGCCGTTTTTGACGTGATCACTTTCAAGCCCTATTCAGCCGTCCGAAAGTGTACGGTACGCGGTACTTACGTTCCACTTCATCAGTGGCTCAAAAATGCCGAAAACTACAGGATCTAGGAGGGCGAAGTAAGTTTCAAGGATGTTGTCCACCAAAATGTTCTATAACTTGCCATACTCAATCTGCGGACAGAACTGTTTCGTCCTTTGTGGACTCATCAGCGCAGCACAGAGAAAATGAGGTCGAAACTGATAGCAATGGAAAAACAAACTGACAAGTCAGCGAGCTCTGCATAACGCAAACAGCGAAGGCACTACCGGTACCCCACATGAGAGTACTCAACTGCTATAGGAGCAGGAGCCAAATACTCAATCTGCGGACACAACTGTTTCGTCCTTATAACTTGCCATAAATATATATATCCGTAGACAAAGAACAATAGCTCTGACATGGACAGAGTGATTGCTGTTCGAAATCCAGGCAATGAAAGGGAGAGGGAGGGGGGGGGGTCTTTGAGGCATTTCTTCACATCCACTGCCAGTCGCAACAATGGCGAGTGAATCAATTGCCTTTTGATACCCACAAAGGTCAACGGAGAGTAGCACGAAGAGACGTGCCATGCACAGGGCACACAGCTGCGACCAAGATTCTACGCATACATCTATATATCTTCAAAGTGTTATACTGAGCCAGCAAGACATGCAGCACTGCACGCAGGCAGGCCCAAGCATGTGTGCCATCCATACAGGGACGGCAAGAAAAGAAAGCCTGGTTGCAGAATTGCACACATGCACACACACACACACACACACACACACACCCATGATATGTGTGTTCTATATTCACACACACACACACACACACACACACACACACACACACACACACACACACACACACACACACACACACACACACACACACACGCACGCACACACACACACACACATGCACACACATACACACACACTCATACACACACTCATACCCACACTCGTGCCCGTCACTGGAGTGATGATAGCGACCAGTCTACATGTATGTTAGACATAGCAACTTGTGCTGAGATTACACCATTCAACAGCTTGCAAGGCTGATGAATTGACCGTCACTAATATTGGCCACACACACACACACACACACACACACACACACACACACACACACACACACACACACACACACACTCACACACACATGTGCGCGCACATTGGGCATGTTCAATTACACGCACACACAATCCTATTTTCTCTAGAAGTCCCGACAATGCAGGCACCGTTCAGATGTCGCCGTCAGAATCCACGGAATCCAATCCCGCCAATTCGGACGCGGGGGCAGAGTTTCTCCATCTCCCGATAGAACTTCGGCACTCACTGTACGCTCTCCTAGCTCGACTTTGTCTGCTGCACGTACAGGCAATATGTCAGGTATACATGTAGAATCAATTCGTACATTAGAGCCGCCGTATATACCGTTGCTTTCCACGGCTTTCTCGTGTAGATCTTGATAACGGAACTCACAACGTACCGGTTTTCATGACTGCATTGTAGCTCATTCTGGTCATCCAAGAATTTTAAATTCTGAGAGCAGAATGTGTAATCGAATGTGTATTCTATTGCAGCGCACACAGCGCCGTCACCACCTACACATGCAGGACAAGTAACCTGCTTGGCTGCACTGGCCAGGATAACGAGAGGCAAGACGCCGGACGCCTGGGTTCTTACTTGTAGCAGTTACTGCCGCATGTAGAGGACCGGGTACTGCAGGTCAGGAAGCTCTCCGGCCGAACGGTGCACAATGCTACCAGTGCTAGCGTGCAACGGATGCCGATGCAGCCGGGATTGGCCATCTCAAGTACAAGCAACTGACAGCCATGGCATACTCGCCGAACAAGTGTTGCTGCTGCCGTGTCTTCGTGCCACGCTGTCTTTCCGCTGTCCTGAAAGCTGTCATTCCGGCTGGATCTCCAGTTCTCACCTGTGCTCGCTGCAAGCAACCGGCCAAGCGAAAGTACAATGATGTATTGGGGAGACGGTGCCCGAGTGTGTAGCAACTAGAACGATTCCCTTCTTTCGGTGGTGAGTCACCTTACTCGCTGATGCCGTTACGAGTTTCAATCCAGTGTGGCATGCCATCAATGACTTGGCGCAGTTCACTGGAGGTGGAGTCAAGAGAGGACTGCGAGAGGACAGCAATGTCACCTGATCTCTGTGAGGAGATGCACGCCGTGTTTGGCGTTACTGGAACTTGGCCACATTGTTGCCAACGCCTGCCTATTTGTGTCTCAGATATTGAAATAGCTATGGGAGACGGCCACCGCCAGTAAGAAAATGGCTTCGGCGATGCCCAGCAGAAAGAAGAAGTAGCTCTTGCATAGCATCATGTGCACCTTCATCAGACAAAATATCTTGGCCAGCACCGAACCTGCAGTCGTGTCAGAGCAGAGATGAAAGACGCAGAGAAGATACGGTGGGGGGGGGGGGGGGGAGAGAGAGAGAGAGACAGAGAGAGAGACAGAGACACAGGGAGACAGAGAGACGGAGACAGACAGAGACAGACAGAGACAGAAATTAAGCCATCGATGACACAACAGCAACTCCCTACCCTTTTACACTGGCGTAACCCAATTTGTATTATGTGTGCATGGTTGTAAGTTGTTCAATTGCAAAACAGCAAATTCTTACAGGAAACATGCGAAACGGTCTCCGCGACCTATTGAGAGTGGTGCATTGAAAAAAAGGTTATACAAGTGAAATACAATTCACAAACTATATTTCACTGTAAGGATAGACTCAGATGGACAGCCACGGATAGTTATAGGAAGAAAAACGGACCTTTGAACTCCAAGTTTGGCTGTAATGTGCACTAAGGAGTCGTCGCAAAAGTTGTTTGTCGTCCCTGAAACGAACATGATTCGTTGGGGGGGGGGGGGTGCAAGCCAAAATTGCAAGTCGACCGACACTGTACATAATTATGACATGTACATGCATGCGATTTTTTGTCGTCCAGCACAGCAAGCTGTGTTCGTTCCAGAGGGAGGGGAGGGGGTCCGAGTAGGAAAGGAACGATTTTCGCTTCAGGGACGACAGAAAACGTTTGGGACGACCCCTGACACCACCAGTTACTTGACAATCAGCTCATATTTGACTTATTTCACTTACAAGTGACGGAGCACGTCAGCCCGGCCGTGAACAGCCCAGCGATGAGGAAGACCAGTGGTAAGAGTAGCACCTTGCGATGACGTCGCAGCTTCCACAGAGCGTACAGGCCGGCGCCGACGTACACCACCGCTACCATGGCGATGCAGCTGTACATCGACGTGTTCAGAATGGCTGCATGCAATATTAGAAAAGAACAAGGGCGGCAGCAGCGGCCGCAACACAACGTCACAACGACAATTGCAATCGCGACCGCAGCCAATGCGAAATAATTCAGGTGCATAGCTGGGCCCGATTTTAGAGGGGGGGGGGGGGGGGGGGTGCACGGCTGCATACCGGTATGTGAAGGATGGCTTTTGCATGTCATTCATAGTCATCACATGCATGCTGAACCTAGGTCTGAATTTTTTCTCTACACTCTGTTATTTGTCCTACGCACCAATGCAGTGTGATGCTACTTGAACTGATGACGATCATGAGAAACCGTTCTTGGAACACGTAGCCCCCTACTTTGCCTTGATGCTCTGAGTAACAACAAAAAGCCATTAGTTTTTCTTTGTGTAACTCCTGTGTGTTCACCCTCGCCGTTAGGAGCTGCATCTGCCACCCTGCTATCACAGGCATGGTGGTGGCCTGGCACGTGTGAAACTTCCAAAGCTGGTTGTGTTTCTAACTACAACTGCATAGCCGCTGGTTATGCGGAAGTGCGAACTTTACTCTTTTTTTGTATACTACACCTTGATGTGTACACAATATAAATATGAGTGTGCAGTTTTGCCTTTCCAATGCTATAAGGCAACACCAAGTGATGTCTATGTTTCGCTTCACCGCGCGCATACCCTTTCCAATCGTGGACAAGAAAAGGAGCACCCAGGGGAGTCAATCGATGGCTGTTCTGGCGAACATTCTCTACGATGAAAAATACTACTTTTCCAAGTAGGGCCTGCTCACCAAGCGAGCGGAGATTCCAGGTGTCAAGGACTCCAAGATTATCCAGATTGTGATGGAGAGGAATTCCACTCGACTCATGTCGAAGAGCAGAAGGAGCCATCCACGAAACCTGTTTTGATATCTCTCCAGCCCAGTCTGCCAGCCGTCGTTTGTGATATAATTCAAAGTCTAGTGCATGTGGTGCTACAGTAAGATCGGGCGCCGAAGAACACCTCGCCGAAGAACACCCAGGCTGGAAAACCGGCAAAATTTAAGAACAGTCCGGGCTAGAGTTATCAGATTTAAGAACACTTTTAAAATTGTATACATTGTACATGTATGGGAGGTGAGTACATGTCATGTACACGTGTAAACAGTAACTGCTACATGTACAGTCATTCCCATTTATGACACCCACTAGTTTAGAAGTAGACTCTACTACATTGCACTACATGTACATGACAAACGTCATGACGTCACTCGACTCGCCGCGCGCGTGGGAATAAGAACGGTCTGGCTAGAATCAAAAATTTAAAAGAACTTTCCTAGGCTGCGCTCGAGCCCCTGCGTTCTTCGGCGCCCGATCTTACTGTATTCTGTGTGCAACATGGCTCAAGAGTCAGTACTAGCCCTTTCCCAAAGGTGCTCTTTTAATCCCGCACTCAGTGCTTTTCGCGTCCCTCAAAATAATAATGCTGAAAAAGTGCTCTTTTTTCAGTGAAAACAGGCAAAAAGTGCTCTTTTTTCAGTGAAGGATAGCCCTGATACATGTTCAGATATGAACCCAAGCTGAGAAATGAATACGCGCTCTTCCATTTATGGGTCCACGAAAGGCAAAACAGGAAGTAAAGTTCAAAAAACCCACTTTTTACAGCATTCTGTACACCAGGTACAAGCTTCACCAACTTGTTGCCCCCCCCCCCCCCCCCCCGCCGAAAATGCAGCGTGCCAAGACCCATCCATGCATCCAGATCGAGCACTCGGAAACTGTGACCGCATGCATGAGCAAACAGATTTAAGCACTTTTTCAGCTAAAAAAGCTCAAAAAGGGCGATATTCACCAAAAAACGCAATAAAGGGCGAAAGAAATGGGCTTTTCCAAAAAGGGCCAAAAAGGGCGAAAAAAGGGCGAGCACCTTTGGGAAAGGGCTACTCAGTGCACACAGAATGGGGTTTTGTTTTCCTCTTTTTTTTCCGCACGCCCACGTGCCTTTCCCAGAAACCTTCCGATGTGAAACATAGAATTAACTTGATGTGGCCTAATGAAATTGGTGTCTCCAGGTAGGTTATAGTAAACAAATTCAGAAAAAAAGAATCGGTATTTACGGACACATGGTCTTACTGTCCTCGACTAAACTTTGGCCTCTTGAGGCGAGATTCGCGAACAGTCCATACGCAAAGAGTGTACATACTCTGGTCTAAGGCATGGATGCTGATCCAAATATTTTCAGCGTCGAAATCCGTTCAAAGCTGCATGCTACAATATAGAATAAGATGAATGCTATGTGGTCCGCTAACCTTCGCAAGAACATGACGAAGTGCCATTTCGCGACATTCTATCGTATCGTCTGCTCCACAGTCCACACTCCACTAGAGCTATATTATCTCCTTCGTGTTACTCTCCACGCTATCGCTGTACAGCCTGGAACCTATTGACGCTATTCAATACCACATAATCGCGTCTACACTCTGACTACAGCGAATTTCCTGTCTTCATCAGGTTTTACCACGATCGCTGCGAGGAAAACCATGCTACGGTAGACCTTTCTCTAGCGGCGAGGTAACGTTAGTTGCCTGAGCGAACGAGGCTGCCAGCCAGACATGGAACAAAGGTATGACTGTACTAGCAAATTTTAGTTCTAACAGTGGCAGGGACCTGATCAGATGATGAGATCTAAACAGAAACGAAATTATTCAACGTTTGATGTTCTATCTATTAGAGTGAAGTAAAAATGTATGGATTTTTTCCAGGGAGTCGTAAAATACCAGGTATTTTCCCGGTATTTTACGACTCCCTGATTTTGTCTGACATTGTCAAACATGTCACATGAAACAGCATAGCAGTACATGATGTACACTGACTGTACAGTCGCAAAGCGCTAGCAAAGCGACGGGCGCGGGCCGGCCGTACTATTAGACTGTCACCAGTCACCATGGTCACTCGACTCGTGCCAGATTATTTTTTGTTTGGAGCAAGGAAGGAGTCGTGAACAATGTCTATGGTGAAAGCAGGGGCTAGCACTAGTACAGTAGCAGTAGCAAGGAGAGTATCAGTTGGTTCCGATGCAAGGATAGCTAGCTGCACACGCACACATGTATCTCAGTCGACCAGTCTGCCGAGCAAGGAAGGAGTTTTGAAAGCAGGGGCAGTGCCAGAGGGCTAGCTAGGCCTAGGAGAGTTGGTTCCAGACCCGCGGGTGGGCGTGGGCCATGTTCAACTCGATGCTGGCACGAGCGTACTCGTAGAAGGTCGATTGCCCATCCGAGCTGACTAGCAAGGATTGGTCTCAGCGGCGCTAGCGAGCTGGCCCCGAAAGTAAGTTAGTTTAGTTTTCCGGTTTGTCACTCGCACATGTTTTACACTATACTGTGCAGTCATCACGGTATAATAATGTAAATATTAGATCTACCATACCAGGGCATCTGCCATTGCTTTGAAGAAGGATATGATCCGCTGCAAGGATGATAGCGTTAGACGCCGGCCCAGCAGTTTAAATCTTGGAAGAACACGCCGGTTTGGCAGCTCACAGATCACCACTACATCACACACGGGGAGCAGACCTCCCATGGCTGTTAGCTGCACTTGGATCGTGGCAACTAAGTAACACTTGGTTTTCTGCACGTGAACCACGCAAAATCAATGCATTCTCATGCATAACCAGTCAGCTGGCCTGTTCGCACACACCTTTGACAGGTAACAATTCTGTTGCGGAATCTCAGCCATTCCGTTCCCTGGGACGCAGGACACAAAGGACAAGACTGGTTTGTTTTACATAATATATTTGGACATTACGGAAAGGTAGACTACTCTGACAGAGACGAACAAGAAGACTGACAAAAAGACTGTCGACTACAAAATCGCGCATGCTCATATCACACATGCACGCGACTAGACGAGACAGTTCGGGGAATGCCATCACACAGGAAAACAACACATCATTTCACAACACCTGCCCCCTTGATGACATTCCACAAAATAATAAACCGACACCACGTTCCACATGCACAACAGCAAAAGGAGCCACAGCAAAACAGAAAAACCAAAACCAACCAACAGCTTACATTGTAGCACAACAAAACTGGGCCACGACACAGGGCCAAACCAAGACACAAGAGCCGACGCTCTCAACCAAGCCGCACCACAGGGCCAAACCAAAACACGAGAGCCAAAGCTCCAACAAATAACAACATGCGCGCAGCAGCGCAAAATAAATCTACAACGCAAATTAATGCAGAACAACAGAACGACGAGAAGAGCAACATACCGACAACCAAACTCAACAACACAGCAACGAACTGAACAGTGAGAGAAACACGATCAGACAACACAGCGAGCAAGACAACAACAAGACGAACAACAAAGGACGACACACAGTCGGTGATGCCAGACTCATCCACTGGCCTCTGGCGAGCCACGGCCACACGCTCCATGCGGTACCTGCCGTCCCAGGCTCCAGTCCCCAGCTTCTGCCGGTCCAACCACCTGCTCTGCCTCCTCTTCCACCGTCTTGCACTCCCACCAGCTCCTCTCCTGACCTCCTCCATTCCCACGCATACTTAATAGTTTTACTTTGTTGTTGACGACGACGACGAACAGACTCACTACAAACTAACTCATCCTCTGCGTCCCGGGTTTCGGCACCACGTTGTTGCGGAATCTCAGCCATTCCGTTCCCCGGGATGCAGGACACAAAGGACAAGACTGGTTTGTTTTACATAATATATTTGGACATTACGGAAAGGTAGACTACTCTGACAGAGACGAACAAGAAGACTGACAAAAGGACTGTCGACTACAAATCGCGCATGCTCATAACACACATGCACGCGACTAGACGAGACAGTTTGGGGAATGCCATCACACAGGCAAACAACACATCATTTCATAACAATTCCATCAAATATAATGTGAGAAATCGCTTCGTTCTAAGTCTCAAAACAGTTCTAAAGTCAGGCCCGCCGGAAAGCAGGCGAAGTTGGTCCGGTTCGAGGGTGTCCGGGGATCTGCCCCGGACCTTTTTGAAAATTCTGGTCAGAAATAGCAGAATTTGGCCCTTTCACAAGTTTTCAGACCCCACTACAGGGAATAATTTTGCATGGATATCAAAGTACAATGTATGGCCTACTATGGGTGCATGTACATATGTACTGTAAACAATATTATACAAAATTTCGGCGCTGCAAAATTTCGGCACTTCACGATTTTTGACATCTCGGCGGCGATTTATTTTCGACGTGGGTAGAGGGCATGGTATAGTGCGACAGATGCTGTGAACAATTTCATCGGCGTTTTAATTTAGGCGTTTTGGGTCGGTGCCGATTTAAAAAAAATTAAAAAATTAAAAAAATTTCACGGTTCGCGTGAGACTCGGCCAAAGGCCCAGTTTTTCGCATCCGCAGGAACGCCACCACCCTCTTGGATCAAGGCGCTTATCCGAATATAGCCGAAATTAAATAGCTGCCGAAAATTTGTATATTTACAGTACATGAAACCCAGAGTGTGCACCTCGGATGGGTTGCTGTTACGGCGGAATTCCGTGATTACATCATTTTCGTGATGTAGCACGTACAAGCAGGATTCAAGCAGGTCTCTTTCTGCACAACTGCAGTTCAGTTGTACGCACTCAGATCCCGCCTCAGATCTGCGCAAAATAATATGTAATCACGGAATTCCGCCGTGACAGACACCCATAGCAGAAAAGGCCCCAAGCTGCACACTCTGGTTTTCATGTACTCTTGATAATACATGTACATGTACCCAGAATTTCTTCTCCCCGGTTTTAGACGAATCCCAGGGGGTGACCTGAGCCAGAGTTGGTCCGGTGACAACCGGACCAACCGGTTCCGGCGGATCTGAAAGTCACCAAGCCACGCTGGTAATCGATGGCTATTCAATGTTAACATCTTCAGGAAGACTTCAGCTGTTTCCCAAGAGTTTGGGCATCGTTGCCGTTATATTCCACGGTGTTCTTCTTCCTCCTGTCTGGAGCTGCAATTGCATCCTGGAAATTTTTAAAAGGTATTTAGTGCGAGCTGTGGGGGGGGGGGGCGTGCCGGGCGTAGGCGCGGGTGCGGGCGCGTGCGCTTGCGCCTGCGCCTGCTCGCGCGCTTGCGCCTGCGCGTGCGCGTGCCTGTGTATGTGTGTGTGTATGTGTGTGTGTTTGTAGTGGAGTTTCCCGTGAAATTGAACATTCCTGATCGGGACACTATTGGCCACACACCCAGGAACATGGCTCTGATTGTACCTCATAGAGTCATGGTATCATATGCGTGTACTCTACTGGACATCCAAAATGTTGTACTGTACATATGAAAGTACCTGCACCATGATTGTACTCGAAGTATAAGCGTGAATTTAGAGAAACAAAAAGGGAAGAAGGAAGGCCTGAGAGCATGTGTTGAAACCTGGATTCTTGAATAACGAGTTGGTTGGAGAAAGACTCTAACAACCTTGGAGGAGATTCACATTGTTGATATTGGTTTTATATTGATTCACTCGCCAAAGCGCACAAATATATTTGATGGCAATGGGGCGAATAACTAAGGAGAGATACAGTGCCATAAATTTATGGAGAGAGAGAGACAGAGACAGGGAGAGAGCAGGGGCGTGCTCGGCTCCCCTTCCAGGAGGGTGCACCACTTCCAGACAACAGCAATTTTCAAAAGGTTGTACCGAGAGACAGAGAGACAGAGACAGGGAGAGAGCAGGAGCGTGCTCGGCTCCCCTTCCAGGAGGGTGCACCACTTCCAGACAACAGCAATTTTCAAAAGGTTGTACCGGTGACATCATCAGATATTTGTATATTATGTGACGTCATTATTACTGTTACAAAGATTGTATGTCATCAAGAATGAACACAGTACGAGTACGAGTACGAGCGCGTACAGCATCATATCAACTTTTTCAAAATAAAGGATGGAAACTTTACAAATGTTTAAAGGGGAAGTTAAGGCAAAAATAAAAATTTCACCAGTTGTAGTCTTCGGGGTGCTGAGTCGAATGGTCTTGGTCCGAGAAAGCTGAGACGCTCCCTTCCTACTTGAATCCCAATCGAACTCGCGCACTTAAAAACCAATTCGTCGACGGCACTGTGCCAGGCAGGCCGAGACAAACACACATTGCATGGATATAGCTAAGAACAATTGTCACACTAAAATTGTTGTAGTTGACGTATCTGGACAGGATTCGAAAGAACAGCTTCAGCACCTCATCTGTGGATATGCTCCCGCGAGGTCAGGCTTTCCGCAATACATTGGTGACTTTTCAAAACCCCGGTCGCCAAGCACGCCCCTGGAGAGAAAGAGAGAGACAGAAAGAGCGAGAGAGAGAGAGAGAGAGAGAGAGAGAGATAGAGAGAGAGAGAGAGAGAGAGAGAGAGAGAGAGAGAGAGAGAGAGAGAGAGAGAGATACAGGACAGAGCACGCATTAACAGACAGCATTCTCCACGTATTCCATAGTTGTGTTTGCCGGACTTATGATTGTTGCAGGGTGGTGGTGACTGCCAGCATTGACGTCCTTGGTTGTCAAAGCAACCATGACTACGGCAAAGGTAGGTATCTTGCAACCATATGCGCGTACAAGTACCTTTAGGCACAGTTCTTTTTGTTCTCTAGGTCGCCGTGGAAACTGAAGCTTTCTTTCATCTTGGGCCTATGGGTATTCAGGGGCGTCGGACACGGTACGGTCACTACGGTATTGACCGTACCACTTTTTGCCCTAGGTACCCCGTGAATCAACGAGAGAGCTTGGAAGCTCAGGGCCCTACGCTATGCTTTTTTGCCTTGATGACCTCGACAAAAAAGCATAGGGATGTTATAAATTCTTATAAGTTTCTACTTTTTGTTTTTAGACATAACCTGGGATTCGAACCCGCACTATCGCCCTGCATGCATCCCCCGATACACTTCGCATACATACTAATTCTTCCAAGTTGCATCACGTTATGATCTTGTATTTGAAAGCCCTATTTGAATATGCATTGTGGCCAGCCTTTGATTGTACGGTACGGTACGGGATAGGTACGGGACAGGTACGGGACAGGTACGGTCGAGGGTAATACGACACCATCTACCGCCTTCATGACGGCAAAAAAAGAAAAGGGATGTTATAAATTTTTCGATTCTCCTATTTTTTTCAGGCATTACCTGGGATTCGAACCCGCACTATCGCCCTACATGCATTCATACTTCGCATTCATACTCATTCTTCTAAGTTGCTTCACGTTATGATCTTGCGTTTGAAAGCCCTATTTGAATATTGCGGCCAGCTGTGTTTGACGGTACAGTACGGTACGGGACAGATACGGGATAGCGCCAGGCGTGACACAAACACACAAACAAACACCAAATTAAAGCTGTGTGGACCCTGGCTAGCGCCAGACGTTACTGAAGTAACGTCTTCTGCATAGCTACGGGAATAAAATATACTCATCTGGGCACAAACTTCCAAAACCTTTCGCTCAGCAACCCCTCCCTCACGAGTAAATTGTACTTCAGATGGCTGACCGTACCACAGTAAAATATCTTCCGACACCCCTGGTTAATATCTGGATTCTTTTCTATTCTTGTGTTTTCTTTGCCGACTTTTGGTCAGTTGCCATTTAAGCTTTTCCCAGCATACACCCAGGAGTAGAGACTACTGGTACTAGTAGAGCTAGCTCCTAGCCTTTACACTAGCCTTTACACTAGCCTTTACACTAGCCTTTACACTAGCCTTTACACTAGCCTTTACACTAGCCTTTACACTAGCCTTTACACTAGCCTTTACACTAGCCTTTACACTAGCCTTTACACTAGCCTTTACACTAGCCTTTACACTAGCCTTTACACTAGCCTTTACACTAGCCTTTACACTAGCCTTTACACTAGCCTTTACACTAGCCTTTACACTAGCCTTTACACTAGCCTTTACACTAGCCTTTACACTAGCCTTTACACTAGCCTTTACACTAGCCTTTACACTAGCCTTTACACTAGCCTTTACAGTGTTTCTGTGCCGCTGTGTGGGTTACTACAGGTACTAATAGAGCTAGCTCCTAGCCTTTACAGTGTTTCTGTGTCGCTGTGTGGGTTACTACAGGAGCAACCTACCATGGATAGTCCTTGGAAAAGCAAGGAGTTCTCTCACTGGATGCCCCACCTGCAAGAAGCGCTCAGCTGCAGGACAATTCGTACAGCATGCTTTTCTAAGGAACTGATTTCTGAAGCTCAGCTGATGGAGCTGCGGGCTATAGAAGACCCAGAAAAACACGAGCTCTTGCTGGATATGCTAAGATGTGGTACAGCTGAGTCATTTCACATATTTTGTGATACTAGAGAGGTTTTGCATTCCGAATTTCGGAATTATTTTCGGAATGTGGCGGCAGCAGTCGAAAAAGTAGTCGAACTTTCGGAAGTGTGGTGGCGAAAGTGCATGGTTTTCCGAAAATAGATTTTCGGCTCTTTCATGTTTGGGAGTGCATATTTGAATACAAAAAAGTGTATTTTTCATGTTTGTATTTTTGCTTTCTGCTGCTCTCGATTATTTGAAAAAATTTCCACGTATGTAGTTTTGATTTTTGCTGGTTTTGCTGCTCTCGCTGATCTCGCCATGTTGACTAATCTTCTCACACTTCATCACACTCTATCTTCCTTTGCCCTGGAGCCTACTAACAGTACAAGACAGTAGTTCGCCAACCTCGTCTTCAGCTGTTGGATCACTTGGTCCACCATCAGTCCGTCCTCGTCTTCGAACCGCACCCAAATTCAGTTTGACCTGCGCACATGGATTTGATCCTGCTCAACCCCTTCGACGCTCTCCATTTTGTTTTGCATGGCAATCCTTGGAAACGAAGTCGAATCAGATTTTCGGAATGCAAAACACTGAAAATACCGTTTTTCGGAACGCGCTTTTTTCGGAAAAGCACAGTCGAAAATCATTCCGAAATTCGGAATGCAAAACCTCTCTATTGTGCATGACAACGAACCTCCACCAAATTTCGCTAGTTTCCTGGAAGAGATGAAGACGTTGGAGAGTTTTGTTGGGGGTAAGCCATTGAGCAATTCCATTTGACTTCACTAGAAATGTCCGAAAAACGTTGCCTAGTGTCCGTGGTGTATGTATGTCATTAGGGTACGAAAAGAACACTCTTCTAGCACTTCTAGTACCCTGCAGGCACGGTGACCAGGTGACTGGTGTACGCAGGAGCACGTGACCGCTTGTTCAACCATGTTCGATTGGGAATAAAGGAGGAACGCTGCATCGCAGCCTTTTCGGACCAAAACCAGTCGACTCAGCGTCCAAAAGACTACAACATATGGGCCAATCGCGGTCATCCGTGCTTTTATAAGAACGAAATGGCGCTTTTAGTGACATTTTGCATACAAATCCCCATCTAGTAGGGCGCAGTCACCCAGTTTCGGTGGAAGTTCGCGAGTTCGATTGGGATTCAAGTAGGAAGGGAGCGTCGCAGCTTCCTCGGACCAAGACCATTCGACTCAGCACCCAGATTACTACAACTGGTGAAAATTTGATTTTAGGGTATACTTCCCCTTTAACATGTGCACTGCATGCAACGATCTGTACACGCTGAGACTGGATTTCCATGTCCACTAGTGACGACAGTAGTATTAATTTTCCACTAAACTCACACACGGGGTGCCCGTAGACCGAGGTGCACCTAACTGGGAGGTCTGGGTAATAGTCCAGAGAGATGTGACTGAGAATTGATGTTCTTTTTTAGTCGTTCAGTCCAGAGACCGTACTTAGATGGTGAAGTATTTTCATTCTGCGTCCACTTCACCACCGCCGTTGCGCTCTGCGGCCGACGAAGTTCATTCCACACAACAGCAACAAGAGGCTCCTTGGGTACTGTTCAACTACAGTAACTTTCTCCGATGAAGTCTAATTCACCGAAACAGCTTTCTGAAGGAATTCAAAAAATTTGTTCAGTACGGAAGGAGCCTCCTCTTGTTGCTGTTGTGGGGAATGAACGTGGTCGGCCTTAGAGCGCAACGTTGGTGGTGGTGGTGGTGGTGGTGAAGTGGACGCAGAATTTTCAAGGGTCGAGTGCTGCTGCTTACTTTCTTGTTAAGTTTTGTTTTCTTTCATAAATATCATGAATATCCTTAAAAAAAAAAGGCCACGCACACACTGTGACGGTGGATGGCCTGAACAGGATTGCTGCTCACAGCCATCATTTTCCCGCACAGGACCCGCAGCCGCATCAGTAAGAATGGCTGGGTGGTAGTTTATTCTCTTTCACTTCGGTAACTTAGCGACTGTACCTTTAAAAGGGTGGTCGTGATAATCAGACAACATAACAGTAAAACCTGGAGTAAGCGACCTCTCGTTTTAGCGAACCACTTGCTCGTTAACGACCGTTTTCCATACACGGACAGTTCTACACAGACACTATGGGAGCTGGTTCTAAAGGCCACCTGGCTTTAACGACCGCTTTTCCTTGCACCGTGGGGTGGTCGCTTAAACCAGGTTCTGTACCAGTAATTTGAGTTTCAGTACGAGTACCCATACCTGGCCAACATCCCGATTTGGCCGGGACCGTCCCGATATCGAGGGGTGGGGGGGGGGGGGTAATAGGCACCCAAACGTGCAATAGTAGCATGCCTCACAGCTCCATTTGTATTATTACAATTATACAATCATTTTCATACATTGGCATGCCATTGTCCCGATCTCAGGTTTTCAGAGGCTGGCATGTATATGTATGAGTACTTACAGGTATGCTAATTCTTGCCGAAGACAGTCGTACCTCTCACATAGAAATAGCAGCCATCCGCTTAATTATTATAATTATCATTAATTGTATAGATACCAGCACTATTCAGTACAAAGGAATTGAAAACAGGAGCTAGGGAAAATGGGCTACAGGTTAGGCGTGCATATCAATGGTAGACCAGTTGATGGCCAATGATCATGTTGACAGCACCTCGTTTAGGTGTCGCAGGCATGCTTGCTTATACTGTTATAGCCAAGCTACTGCCATGCACGTACAATGGGTGGCAACTGAAATCCGGCCCCTGAGCGGTGTGTTCACTCTCTACCGGCCTCTATCTTGTAGTGTTACAATGCCATGCCATGCCGGTCTTTGCCATGTGAGCACACCGCCCAGGGGTCGGATTTCAGTTGCCAGCACTGTAGGTACAATGTACAATGTCACGTGACAATCAACAGTTACTGTGACTTGGGTTTGAGGCTAGGGAGTAACACAAGCGCCAGGCTCCCACCAAGCAACATTTAAAAAAAAGAAGAAAAAAGCAACATTTCACATTTCCACTAACACGTTCGCTGCCTTCTCTGCGCGTGGACACAGGGAGAAGAAGAAACTAGCCAGCACAATACCCTTTGAACAAAGTAGGGCATATTTATACGCATCACATGCAGCAGAAGGCAGATTTAGTGGTAGCAAAACACAGCATAGAAACGGGAGTAAAGTGTTGACTCGTATGCACGTGGAAGCACACCAAAACCTACTACAGGCAAATCTTAGTGACGAATGTGGACTTTTTTCTTGTCTTTCTCGCACAACACTTGCAAGCCAGTTTAGTTGTGAAAGAATGCGAATAGCACAGGGCGGTCTTGTGTGTAGTTTGCCAGCATAATTCCAGCCGTTTATATACAACGTAGTTTGATCGAAGAAGGATAATTTTTTTTATAATGTACCCCAAGGGACGTACACCTCAGTATTGTATACCCAATGTGCTCTACCATGTTTATATCCAAGGTTCATGGCTGGAAAAGGATACTAGCACCCGGTACCTACACATGTAGGCCCGGTAGCCTGGGGTTCCCAAAAAGTACTTTGTATCCAATGCAAAGGGACAATTTCGTTCTATCTAAGGTACATGTATATACTCAATCTGTGGACAGAACTCATTTTTTTGTTGTTTTTTTTACAGAACTCATCAGGGCATATTGAGGTGCATGTACATGTACATGTATCAAGGTACAGTGCTGCCAACTGAAATCCGACCCCCTGAGCAGTGGGTTCACATTCTATGCGATGTGAGCGGCGCACCGCTTAGGGGGTCGGATTTCAGTTGGCAGCACTGTACACGTGCATGTATGTTGTAGTGAATGTTCACAGTAGCTGTGAAAGTACTTTGTCTTTCACCGTGGCTTAGGGCACTACATGTACCTACCTGTAATCGAGACGTGCTGCAGCCCGCGGGCTCTTCCTGGATTCCCAAGAAGCAACATGTTCAAGTCGGATCCTCCTCATGATGTTTACTCCTGCTCTCCATCGCGTCAAATCTACCGCAACATGTGTCAGGTTTCTTCTACTGTCGCATGACCTCTTTGGGCTTGGAGACTAGCCAAAAGACACCTTCTTCCGATCAACAAGGACTTGCCATCAGGAAACTGTTCCGTTCTGGACCTTGGAAATGGACCCTTCTGCAGCTGTCCACTATTCACTGTAACCTGAGATACTTTAGCCATGTGCAATGTAGTTATCAATGATCGGTGGACTTGGCGATTTATCAAAGCCGCTTCGTCGGTTACCAAGAAGGAACCCATTGGTACTGGATCTTCGATAATTTTGTTACTTGTATGTTTGTTCCCGTTGTCACACACCTCCAAGCCAAGGTACGTAACTTCCCCTCACGCGGTGATCGAGTTCTTGAAGGTTGACGATCAGCGATTTGGGAATATCACTTCGCGTTTGATTACGTTATGTGTGGTACTTTCGCCTCCTGGGTCTGCGCCAATTCTCCCAATGCCGGACACAACAGATGTCTGGAGGCGCGCGACTGAGATACCCTGCTATCTCCTCAGCGTGAAAGGTGAGTGGATACGTATATTACACCTGTTGTCGCCATTGGGTGACACTACACCAGGGCTCCATGACCTTCGCTGTGCCACCATGCACCTGAGCGAGTATTAATTCCATTTCCATTGGCCGCAATCCGCTGACACCAGTAGTGACCAGTTTATTAATTTTAACGAATACATGTACAGATCTCCGTGTGCGGAAGAAGTGTCCACTTAAGTAGGAGCGGGAAAACAAACCCAATGGGTTGCCTGCGCTAAGGTCAAGGAGGTTGTCGAGCACTACCACTCCGGGAGACCGCAGCTGAAGAGCTTTCGTCTTTTGTGTTTGTGCACATCTTGAAAGAGATGGTGGAGATCAACCAGTGCAGCGCAGGCTTGTAGAGCACTTCACATACATGTGTATTGTATTGGTGGCATATAATATATATACGGGCATGGTCGGCACCCGATCTTCATGTTGCCTGATGATTGCGTGAGCATGAAACTTAAAGTAGCAGCAAACAAGCCTTGATTGTCCTTGTTGTTCTGTTGTGTATATTGTATCATGTACTAGAACTAGTAGTAGTACTAGTAGTAGGGGCAACACTAGTGGAGAGGCCGATGCTATAATTATACATGTACATGTACGTGCATTGTACCTTGTAGCAGTGTAGCTGTCGGGCTTGCTCGACCCGCTGCCATGATGCGGACAGAGGAATAAGAGGCTTAAAAGATGCCTAGTATTGGCTGATGAGTGCCTTGTGGGCGGTGGGGCGATTGTTGACGTGATTATTGGCATTGCCATTGTGTCTCCATCAAGAGACAAGATTAGGACGCGTCAACAGGACCCCGTCCCGTGACGAAATGTCACCAATATTGGAACCTCGCGTCGAGTACGTACACTTATCTCGCCCATCTGCTTCCATCTGCTTCCATCTGCATAATATTATTCTGCCGAAATGCACAGGCGTGCGAAGGTCGACAGGATATGTTTGCTTTCGAATAATAATCACAATAAACACAGCTCGCATCTTTCCTGAACCTGTTAGACAGGAGCAGAGTCGACGCATCTGTCAACAGTGTCAAGCCAAGTTAGTCTATCTCCGGCAGCTTGGAGAGCGCTCTCCACGGAGAGATCCGCTGCCTTCAGGTCGAATAGAGCGTAGAAAAAAGGAAAGACAATAATGATAATTTGAAACACTCCATCACTCCACATTACGCTCTTCGCCCACATTCACAACACCATACATGTACATGTACATGTACTCCACGGCGAGGAAATTCGTTCTTGGGTAGATGTTGCACATCCACCAGATAACTGGTTTTCTCATTGAGAGCTCCTCCGTGTAGGTAGATAACGAATGAATAGTAGATGAAGGAATACATGTACAATGTACATGTACATGTATGTAAATTTGTTATGAATTATAGGGTAAAGATGGCGCGATAGCGTCCTTTCCGTACGGAAAAGTGGCATACCCAAGGCAAGTAAAGGTGATAACGAAACGCACAGTGCTACAGGGCCATGCAGAGTCATTGCAGACACCTGGCGCTTCAGTCTAGACAGCAGAAACGCTTTTGTATTCTACTTGAAAAGTAGTGGTAAGGAAGGCCTAGTCGAAACTACAGTATTATGGCTTCGTGTGCTGATTTGCTTTCCTCCAAAGAAGGAGGTCTTATAAAAGTTATATCTGGACTCGGTTACTAAAGCATTCGCTTCGCTAAGAGCTGCCATCGTGTGTATCCATGGCTCCCGTTTCCATTCATTGTCCCATATTTGCGCGTAAAGGAGGCTTTGGTTCACAATCGCAACAACGATGTACGGCTCACATAAACCTTTTCGATGCCAAGTTTCAACGCTGACGCGGAGACCTCTGGTCGGTTGAGTTGCTCCAAGCACATTAATTATTTTTGTATTTTTATGTTTTATTTACTTGAAAAGCACGTAACCACCATTAACGACAAAGAAAACCAGCGAAACAAGACAGATAGAAAGAGAGCTGAGACAGTGTGTGTGAGAGAGAGAGAGAGAGAGAGAGAGAGAGAGAGAGAGAGAGAGAGAGAGAGAGAGAGTTGGGGTACGGTTTGAGGCGGACAAGACATTGAATGGTGGTCGCCACAGTCACAGATAGTAGCAGTGCTGGCGAGGCTACAGGCACTCCATTGAGACCTATTGGTCAGTGGAGTGCCTGTAGCCTCACCAGCACAGCTACTATCTGTGACTGTGGCGACATCGGCATGTCATCCCAAAAATCCCCTATGTTTTGCCCTTTTCCCTGTATATTTTTTTCTCCATTTGTTTTCCACTAGGGCTGTAGTAAAAAAAAACTAAAAAAACCGCCATTTACATGTACATGTACATGTACATGTATATGACATTGTGCTTCCTACGTGCATGTCAGACTACTCAACCTGCGGACAGAACTGTTTCGGCCTTTCTGGACGTCAAAATTACCCCAGATTTCCCGTCGCCGAAACTCGAGGGCTTACAATGTCATGTGCATGTACATGTGCATGTGTTTGCAGTTCCGGAACGAATACCGCACATGCCTTCACGTGACCCAGCAAGGGTCTTCTAAGAGTTATGCCACTTATGGAGGCTGAGAGCCGCAGTCGACTAGTACATGTAGTAGTTGCTAGTTGGGGGCTCGAAGCTCGTGAAGATGTCGGCACAAAGTACTCACGCAACTTGGTTTGTTTAGACAAAACAAAACCAACGTCATGTCAGCAGGTCTGGGATCGAGGCAGACCCCCAGGTGGCTGGTAGAGTGACGGCTGTGAAGTGGTTGAAAGAGTGCCTGCCTCTCAGGAACTACATTGTACATGTACATGAACATTGCAACTTACAAGTGAGCCAGTTTGATTGAGAATAAAGGAGGAAGGGAGCGTCTCAGCTGCCTCGGACCAGGACGACTCAACACCCCGAAGACTACAACTGGTGAAAATGTGATTTTAGGCTAACTTCCCCTTCAAACACCACATTGGCAATCTACGCAACGACGTGTCAAGTCACTTGCGAACGTAGTACATTGTACAGTCATGTACATGTACATGTACATGACTAGAATTTAATAAATAATTATTGTAAGTTACAATGTTCAGTCATGTACATGTACATGTACATGTACAGTCATGTATTACTTGCTGGAAACGAACTGTCTCTGAAAAACCCAGCGTGAACCCTCGTTTTCATGCGACATTACGATCGTATGCTGGACACTGTTCATCCTGGACCGCTTCCTGTTGTATGTACAGTGTACATTCGTCCGATGAGTGTGTATGAACACGAAACTCTGAGTTACGAGAAAGATTTTTGGTCTCTGTTGTTCGGCCTTTGTGTAGTACGCTCTGCCCATTTTCAGGTGTTGAGCACTATTTGCAGCAAGGACCCGAGACACTTTGTCAGTGTATATTCCGCCAAAATGTGGACCAATGCGAGGAACCAACATTAAAAAATGTTTGTTCTTGTTGTTGTTCCTACTGCTACTACAAGGTTCTTTATTGAACGCACAAAACAATGATAATAATTGATATGAATGCAAAGAGAGCAAAGACTTCAAAAAGAGAGAACAGCAAAATTGATTGAAAAAATGTGACTTGCAATACTGCTGAAAACTTTGCCTTTGCTTGAAAACAACCTGGGTGTCCGAATGAAGAAATTCGAAAAGTGCAAGCAAAGAAGGCAATGGTGACAAATCCAGTCAAGTAAATGCTGCTGCTTTTACTGCTGCTGCTGCTTTGTTGGTATTACCGAGAGGAAATACATGTACATGTAAGCTAAACTCTTGGCAGTATCAGTATCAGGCTCAGCAATGGAGGTGCTTTGAACTTGAAGGGCACAGCAATTCCTAAATCGTTGGCAAACTGCCAATCGCTCCTCATAACAGTTGAAGGTGAAGCACCCTTCGTGTGCGTTGCTGTGCTCTCTACTCAAGAGAAGGGCCACTCAATGCTAAGCGCTAATTTGCTAGCCACTCTGACTGCGTCCTCTTTTTATCTTGTTTGTTTTTGTCTGTGCAGGCCTTTTGGAAATACATGTGTGTGAAGTGCAAATTTGAACAGAAAGGTTCCCAAAGCAAACCCTCATTATCCCTGTTCTTCATGGAATATACAGCGATACACATGTACATGACGTCAAGAGAGTCAGATGTTCCAATAAAAAAATTTAAAAAAAGTAAATTATCGTATCCGTTCCCGAAGGGAACTCACGACGGCCGCTAACACCCGATAAACCCTAGCGGCAGATGTTCAAACACATGTACAGTAAAACCTGGTGCAAGCGGCCTCTTTGTTTAGCGACCACCTGCTCTTAACGACCGTTTTCCCCTGCATCGACAGCTCTGCACAGACACTGTGGGACCTGGTTCTAAAGACCACCTGGCTTTAACGACCGATTTTGCTTGCACCGTGGGGTGTTCGCTTAAACCAGGTTTTACTGTACATACATGTACATGTACATACATGTATACAAGAGCAGTGACGATCTGAAAGCACCCATACAGCCTGGATGCAGTGAAAAGACGACTTGTATGTACATGTACATGTAGTACCCTGCTCCAGAGTCTCTCAAGCCCGTGCTGAGTAATGAGTGATGTGGGGCAGAGATATTAATTAAAGCTGAGCGATAATGGTATTGCTGAATCCAGATGCTATCAGTAATATCAATAGTGTGCAACTCGCGGATGGATAGGCTAGGGTCCGGCGGATTCTGCCGGCAGAACAATAGGCAGAATTCGGTACTTTTTCTGGTAAGTTTCATGCATATTTAGTATGTGGATAAAGAAATGGAGCAGAATTCGAGGAATTGCCCGCCATAAGGTTTGTATAGTTCTGCCGATTTCACTGCTTTTCGAGCAGAATCTGCCACCTTTTCGAGCATAATCAGCCGGTCCCTAGGGTAGGCCCACGGCGGAATTTTTTGCTGACGTAATCTTTTCGACGACGCACGCGCTGCGAGTCTTTCGGAAAGTTTTCCCTCGTGCACTTGGCCCGGCTTTACACTACAAGAAACTTGCCCAGCACGTGCTCTCACACTGCTCTGCGGCAAAATACGCGATTCTCTGGAAAAAAGAAAGGTGACGTCTGTTAACTCCGGGTTTTACTCAGTCGGTAGAGCAAGCGGTTACAGTAATGGGTAATGGTTCTCATTCGGAATTGCACACTTATTCAGAGAGAGAGAGAGTAAGTTACATTTATAAAGACAGGTAAGTCTAACAAATGAGGACTGAGACCTCTGCAACAGGGTTTTTAGGCCTGAAAGCAGGTGCATGATTTAACAAGCAGGTTGTCAGTCTAGATTTAATGCGCAGATGGAGAAAAAACGCAGAATTTTTGTAATGAGATGAAAAGCAGAAATCATAAGAAATAATAAGAAAAGATGAAATGAAAGCCTGCTCACAACCCCGCCCAGCCTTGCGAACTGGGTATGGTGGATTAAGAACCCGGTTCAACGCTCGAGCAAGCGGTCTCCACTCAAGGTGTTCACAGCAACTGATAGGAACGCATATGGGGAAATTATAGAAAGAGAGAGAGAGAGAGAGAGAGAGAGAGAGAGAGAGAGAGAGAGTGAGAGAGAGAGACAGAGAGAGAGAGAGAGAGAGAGAGAGAGAGACAGAGAGAGAGAGAGACAGAGACAGAGAGAGAGAGTTCTCAGGTAATAGTCAGAATCTAGCAGGCAACTAATATACAGGGAACTGATCTGCGGAGAACTGGTCTGTAGGAAACTAGAAAGGCAGCAGCTTTTATAGGGTGAGAATTGTAAGTAACCTAGCCTATGGTCAGGGATACGTAGAGCAGAGAGAAGTAATACATTTGGCATTTTTTAACAAATGTGTAAAGTTTGCTTTTCTTCTGGCTGTTTCTTTGCTCCGGATGGCTGTATCGAAACATGGGTGGTGGCAAATGAGAGCCAGTTTATCGTAGATCAACTTTGACCAGAAAATTTGGTGCATATAATTTAATTCTCCCTGCCACGTCGGTATACCTAGTGGTGGCTGCTTTGCTGTTTTGTGTAAAATGTGTAAAATAAGCCCCTGAATGGACGAGGAGGGCAGTGGATTGCTTCCGCAGGGCCTTTGGACGACGTCAGGCCGTCTTGCCATCACTAGAGACAGTAATGAAGAACAGTAGGTCACGGAATACACTCTGTGAGAACGAAAACATCGCTGCGATGCTATGCTATCTATCCAATTCCACCGTATAACACAGCCACTAGTTACAAATACAAAAACACGGCTTTCGAAGCATACAATGCAGTTCACTCCTCTGTTGACAGATTAATTTTCATCGACGAGCAATCCTTGAAGTCATATCTATCAACTTCAGAACATTGATGACCGAATATCCCAGTTTGTGATGCCATTTTACAAATTTGTTAAAAAATGACACACCAACTATTTGAATCCTGAGAATACTATGAAAGTAGGACATGATTCAAGACACTTTCCAAAGTGGGATCATTGCCATTTTCGGACACAATGGGCATGAAGGATAGCACTTCCACTTGCAATAATTTATTTGGACGTAGCTTGTCTAGAAGTGACTGAAAAAACGTCATTTTACAACCATTTTATAAAAAGCCAAACCACCTCGTACATGGACACGCATGCCGCAGTCCGCTGGTCGCATCGGATCAAGCGTTGTTCTGTACGCACTGAGGGCGCCGGCTCCGGTCAATCGACTGGATTTCCATGTCCACAACACTACAAACATCGTTATGTACATGTACATGTACATGTACATGAATTGTACATTGTGCGTCAATTATTATTTATTTTTTTCGGGGGTAACGGCCTCTTTTACGGGCAAAATAAAGTCATGTAGACGTGAAAAATAGAGATACCATGAAAGTTAAAATAGAATTTTATTCAACTACAATACATTGGAAAACTCCAAGAAATTATTATTATTACTTTGCATGTACATGTACGTGTACTACATGTACATTGTGTACAATCATGTAGATTCGAATATTCTACTATTTGGCATGAATCTATGGAAGACCATACTGCAAAGCCCGTGCTTGTCTGCTTGACTAAGACCACCTGCCAGCCACATGTACATGTACATGTACCTCGAAGTACATGTACATGTACATGTACATGTACATGTACATGTACGCCCTATAGCCGCGCTGGCGTACCACAAGGATCCCATCTCGGCCCTATCCTGTTCCTTCTGTACATTCAACTCTCTCCCGCAGACCATCCCAAATCGGAAGACCACTGTCAAGTTTTTCTCTTTGCCGATCACACGACCATTGGAACGGAAGTCGCTACGGAAGTCGCTGCACCTACCACTCCCTCTTCCCCAGCATCATAGTCACCCACTCCAAGTTGCCGCGGATGCCACTTTCCTCTTTGCTACAGCTGCCACCTGGAATTCTCTCCCCACTGACATTAGAACCACCCAAAATAGTCATTGCTTTGTGTCTCATGTCCGCACCATCTATGCCAACACCCGCTTTGAACCCGCTGGTTTCATTCCTTCCAGAGTTTCTGTAACATAGTAACGAATGTTATGGCTGATTTCTACAGTACGCATTTGTTATAACCTTTCCTCTTCTCACGATCAGTCATCACCACCACACCAAGGTCGTTCACGCTGCAAACTCTATTCAAAGGAAATGAAATCTCCAAAACGAAATCTCCAAATTTTCGTGAGAAGCAGAGGAGGAACAGAGGACGTGGGCGGCCGAGAAAATGTAGAGCGTGCGATGCGGGTGTGCCTGATAGTCTTTGTGTGGTGAAAGGTGTGGTGTACTCTATGTTTTGCACTGTTTGTGGAAAGGAGTATGTGGGTGAAATGGAGCGTCCTGTACATATCAGATTTGGCGAGCACTACCGGGAGGCACGGGGCACAGTGGCCAAATCCCCGTGGGGATTCCACTACAGGACGCAACACGGCGATGTGGTGGAGGCGACGGCGGCGACGGGGCTCGAGCCTTTCAACAACGCCCAGATCGTGGGTCGTGAGACATCACTCCCAAGCCGAAAGATAATGGAGGCGATTGAAATCAGGGACAGAAGGCCCGAAATCAATGAGGACGAGGAATGGTCTTTCACGGACACACTTCTGTGTGTGTTTTTGTTTGAAGTTTGAATTTTTATTTTACATCGCAAACCAAACGGGCATTGATGCCCAATATTATGATGGCGATAGAGTGTGTGTGTGTTTGTTTGTTTGTGTGTGTGTTTGTGTGTGTGCGTGTGCGTTTGTGTTTGAGTTTGTGCATGTGCGGTTGTTTCACTTCCACGTTACACATTTCACTCTTATGTTGCGCTCTGGCTTGCGTTCGCTCGCGCCCCCTTAACACTTCTCTCACACTTCTCTCACGCTTCTCTCTCACTTTGTGTGATTATCACCATGTAACCAGTGTGCACCACCTCTTGTTGTCCTCGCCATTCATTTATTATAGGGCTAATGTATGACGCCTCGTGCTCTCCTCTCCTCGCTTACATGTACACGTACATATGTAACGTTATTTTAGCCAGCATGTACATGTACATGTACATGTTTGATTCATGTTTGATTCATTGCTGTGTAATATTAATAATTATTTTTGCTTGCTCTGTCCAGTGGGCATTGAGCACTGTAACAGTGTAAGCTTTAGACAACTGTACAATCATGTACATGTACATTGTAGGTACATGTACTTTGAGTACATGTACAGTTGAACATCGATCATCCGCACATCGACTATCCGACCATTCGATTATCCGTAACAGTTTTTTTGGTCGCACGTGCCGTAGAGTACGCACTGTGCACATGGTGCATGTAGTGAGCCATTCAAAAAATACGAAAATTTTGAAAAGTAAAAAGTAAAAAATGGTCGTGCGGCTAGTAATAACCACTGAAAGTGTGTGAGTGACAGTTTTTTTCTTATCCGGAACATTTGCCTTATCTGAACACCGCCTGACAGTTGTCTGCCCAGTGGTGGTCGGATAATCGATGTTCAACTGTACCTGTACATTGTACATTTTTTACACCACCTGCACCCAGCAGCCTCTCAGCTCCCGATCACACTTCACGCTTTCTTTTGTGCGTCTTGCTGTGTGGCTGTACATGTATTTTTACTGACTTTTAAGTCTCTAGTGAACCTGACAATCCTGCTTCATTTAGTTAGTACGGTATGTTGCCTGAAAGGCTGATGATTGAGAAACTCAAGAAACTCGGAGTAGCAACAGATTATGTTTCCTTAGTGAGGACCACTTCCATTGTGTGTACGTACATGTACAGTTTTTATGAACTGTTTTTTATGAACTGTTTTTATGAACTGTTTTTATTGGATAGGATATGATTATGTTGAATAAACGAGGTTTGTGTCAATGGGAGATTGACTTGAAGTTTTTACGAGTTGATTGACATTGATTCTAATCTAGCATAATCTGTCAAGGCCTAAGCGCGGGTCTCGAACTCGGGACCTCCTGATTCGCAGGCAGGCCTGCAAACCAATCGGCCATATGCGTTGGTCGTACATGATTGTACGTCGTTATGTTTGTCTACCAACTACCATACAGGCTGAGGGGTTTACCCAGGCCAAGACCAGGGTGCCGAAAATAGCCGCACGAAACTGTAGTGCATCACCCACGAAGGACACGTGAGTCTGATGGTGAAATGCTTATTATTTTGTGGGGCTAGCGCTTAGCATGCTGTCTCATCCAGGCCTCCTTCGCAGTGTAACACTGCGAAGGAGGCTAGACTAGAGAACTGAGAAGGCAACCAACAATGCATATACAATCTGATTACTACAAGTAAGTAATAGTTTCGTACTTGCTAAAATAAGGTATTTGTAGCGAGGCTACTTGACAGGCATGATCCCCGTCCGGAATCGCACAGCGCAGCGTTTTCCTGTGACTGCACAAGACCGGTGCTCATGTGGTCTGTGTATCATTGGAATGTTGCCTCCGCATGAGAAGCAGTATGCTGCTGGTAAACCTGAGTGTGGTAGTGAAACTACACACATGCGGCTAGTGCAGACTACATGACTCATGAGGCGAGTCGTTTGTACCGATTCCTGGATCCTGTCTCCTGTTAGTGTTACTACATGACATGAACCATCATGTAGACCTGCACAATGCCAGGTAGGTGTGAACATGTAGGTGTGATCATGTTGCAGCAGGTCCGTCCGTCAGCTCAGTGCAGCCGGACACGGATTGTCCACTGTTGACTTTCTATTTTCTGTGTTTATTCAAAATATGACCTTGATTCTTGAAACTAACTGTTACTTGAAAGGGCTAGTGTTTGATAAGATTCTTGGATCCAGAATGGATCACGTGACGCAATTATTCTGTTGAGTGCACCTTTCATCAACCCCATACATACATGGCATACTGGCCATAGTATAGTACTGGCATAGTACTGGCATAGGCATAGTGCCGTACATCCCCGACTTGACACTCCGTACTTCAGCACTTGTGGGCACTATTTTTACTCAGGCAGTTATTGGGGACTTCGTGGATGTGGATCATGGATGTTTTGTAGACTTGTACTTGTAGTTGTAGTAGTAGAGCCATGGCATGTACTGTTAGTAATGCCATTTCGGCCATCTTGACTCTAGCCAAGTCACCCCGGTCAGCCACGGCCTTGCTATGCAGCCTGTCCCTGATCGTTGCAAAATGCCCGCTGCTTGTGTCGCGAGGGCACAGCTACGCTACGCCGGCCACTGATACAACGTAAATCCGAATAGGTCGCTTGGTCAACATCACTCTGCTTGTGGCGAAGCAGAGCCAAATAGCTGACAGCTGCCGGCGTGCCTCCTGGCTATAAAAGCCCACCGAATCTTCCTGAGTTTTATCATCTACCGCCTCCACATTCAGCGAATCAAAGTCGACCAGAAGCATTTACTGTCTCCTGAAGTTCATTGTTCTGTAGACCCAGTCGTGAGGCAGCTAACCTTACAGAAACCGAGAATGAATATTCCAATGAAGGCTTGCTTAGCTACCCGCCACCTTTTGGGGGTAACCGCCTTGCTCGCTGTACTGTTTGTTTGTATTGTTCCGTCTCAGTCCTCATTGTCAAGCGCTCCCCAGTACAGAGGCATTGACTCGGAGAAGCTAGCGGGTGTGCAGTACATCCATCTGAAGAGCCTCTACCACAACAGGCCCAGATCGCCTCGTAAGTCGCTGGCCACCGTATGCGCCCAGCCCAGGCCCGATGACTCTCTGACTCCATACCAAGAAGGTAAGGCCATTTTCACAGCACCATCCCCCCCCCCCCCCCCTGCGGTTTACTAGGACCGGCGGACTGCCCATAATAATACATAGGGTTGTCGGCTAACCTTGGGAGGGTCTATTAGAAGGGGAGGGAGGGCATTGTAAAAAAAAAGGCTATTGAAAAGGCCGGAACTATTTTATTCTTCATAGATTTCCTCAGCGAAGAGGATAATCATTGGAACGCAAAAAGTACACAATCCGACCCAAAGTGCAAAAATGGCGCCCTGTAGCTGTACCAGTTGCGATTACATCATTGTGTTTGTACATGTGTGCATGTACGTCCAGCCACATTAGTACCACTTCAAGGGCCGTGCAGATTGAGGGCGCCAAATGTGCACTCTGGGTTGGATTTCACCCAGCGCAACTGCACATGCACATGCACATGCACACTACTAGTAGTCTTGTACTTTGCAAATATCGATCTATATGTAGATGTATGGGGTGACCTGGGCCTGGCTCTTGGCGGATAATGCCATCAGAACAATGGGCAGAACTTGGCACTTGTTCGGCCATTCTTGTATACGCACAGTCTTGTACATGTACATGTACGATTCATGCATGTTGGGTATGTGGATAAAGAAATGGAGCAGAATTGAAGGAAGTGCCTCACATACATTGTACGGACCTGGTGTAATTGGTTCTGCCAATATTTCACCGCCTTTCGAGCAGAACCTGCCAGACAATATCTAGAGCATTATCCGCCAGCAGCTACATGTACTTAGTAAAAGACTACTCTCCAATGCTTACCTACAACTAGGCTATAAGTACATGTATCTCATTTTGGGGTAGTACCTTTGCTGTTTGCGTTATGCAGAGCTCACTGACTAGTCAGTTTGAGCACTCTGGCAAGGAAGGTACATTCGGGCCTGGTTTAAATCTGACTTTGAAAATGTATTGTTCATTGCTATCAGATGCGGCCTCATTTCCTCTGTGCTGCACTGATGACTCCGAGCCATGAGTCCACAAAGGACGAAACAGTTCTGTCCTCAGATTGAGTGTAGCTATATGTACATGTACATGTATACCGGTGTTTACCAATGTTTACCAATGTTTTACTTCTAGAGTACCTGGTACTTAGTATTAGCACTACTGGCAGTACTGCACTTGACAGAAGATCCAGTGATCGACGTGCCAAGTAGCACAACATGACCGGTATCGTACTTCCGCTTGAAGTAAAGTGAAACCTCGTTAGGATGAACACTGATAAGACGAATGTTTGGTTAAGAAGAACTAGTATTCGCAACTCCATTGGATAAAATGACTGCGTATTCACTGGGTATAACACACGGATAAGAAGAACTCCCCGGTTATTGCGAACAAATGTCATCGGTCTCTTGGTGTTCGACTGCACATGTACACTGTACATGATTGTACATGATTGTACATCTACCACAACAGTCAATCTAGGATGTGTCCAAAACCAGAGTTAACCTGCATGCACTTCAAAATGTAATGATGCTTCAAATACATAAGTACCTGTACGCATCCTTGGCTATGTAGCATGACGAAAATGAACAAGGGATGCGAGGCCGAGGGGTTATCTGGCTGAACTAACGTTACTTAGCCAAGAGAAGTTTCAGACCTTTACTCCAGGCCAGGGTGACGTCGTGAGAGGAACTCAACCGCATTGAGAAGCTCCGTGCATGGATAAGGGATTACGTACTGCAATGGTGAGATCGACTCGCATAAAAACACTAACACTTTGCATTACTCATTGGTTTGAGGGAGAGATGCAAACGGGAAACGTCTGACGGAAAAATTCACTGTCACCACCAGGACCCGAGCCAGGGACCTTCGAAACTCGAAAGTTTAGGCCAGCGATGCTCTAACCACCGACCTATCTGGCTATGATGCACATGTACATGTACATTGAATGTACACGTTCATACAATGTACAGGGTATATGCATGCACAGATGTATAATGCATGTACACTGCACATTGTAGCTGTCATCCCAGCAGACACAGCCCAATAAAATACTCTCTTCAGTCTTCGCTACTCACGCTTCCGGTAAATCCTCACCGGCGGGCGGGACGCAGCTCTCACTGTAATCCACACACTTCACGTACAAACTAGCACGCGATGAGCTCCAAGTCCCCAAGTCATAAAACTTTGAAGTACAATTTTAGCACAGGAAAGGCAATGGAGAGAGTCTGGAGCAGAAATCATAGATCCTCAAACTACTCAATCTCCCGTCCAAAACGGACTTCAGTCAGTACGACTACGAATGAGTTAGTCTCCAATACCTGTGGTCATGTACATGTACTAGGTAGGGATGATTGAGCGCTGCATCGCGATATCGTGACCAGGAAAAATGCTCTTCCCGTATGTCACATGACTGTCGCCTTGGAGTCGACCAATGACAGATCAAATTACGCGGGCTGGAAAGCGCGATCCTGCCTGATGAATGGTGATGGAACTAGTTCCACTGCCCGTCGTCAAGTGACGACGGGCAGTGGACGGAATCCACTGCCCGTCGTCACTTGACGACGGGCAGTGGACAGAATCCACTGCCCGTCGTCACTTGACGACGGGCAGTGGACAGAATCCACTCATGAGTCTACCATTTCAATGACAAGCTTCTGTGGTCTGAAAGTACATGCAAAAGTCGTGTACTGAGTCTGTAGTCCGTGTCCGGTTGTCGAAGTCACTCTCACTCAGCTCACACTGACACAGCCTCATACAGCCATACAGGACTCGAGTCAAGTCACAGAATGGTTCATGTAAACTCAAACGTCAAAGATTGTGAATGATCTCCTTGGCTTGGGTGCATACGGGAAACACGTTCCAGTCACTCATACTCGGTCAGCACCGCTGCTCATCCAGCCCTTGCCGCTATCGCGGCGCGGGCAGGATTCCGCGGTACTGCCCTCATACTCGTGCAGGAACCTGTACATCTCGTGTAGCCCGATCTGCTCATTCCCTGGTGCTGTAGCACTGAAGCGTGAAAGCGGTCTGGTCTTCTCCTCATCATCACACTTGACAGTGCCGAACTAAATTACTAGGATAGGGAAACTACATGTACAGGAGACTGTCCCGGCCGTGAGCAGTGAGTCTGTCCATGTTCCAGTCGTCGACGTCAGCCCACCGAACTCTTGCACTCGTCAGACGACTGCATGCAACATCCGTTCACTCTTGGACGACCTTGTGGCACGAATGTTTTCATCAATACCCCATGCAGGGCAGGGAACGGCCTCCATTTTTTTATTCTGTACACGTGTCTGCGTAAATGTTGTCATGTATTTTATTACTTTACTAGGGAAATCCCCACAGACTGTGACTCTGAGTGTGAGTCTTTTTACAGGGTACCCCAGGTACATGTAAGTGCGTGGAACTATCGTTGGGCTTGTTCGTTACTAGTACTCTTCCTTGATCTGTTTGTCTGTCTCCCACTCCACGTTCTTTTGTTATGTTGGGCATCTTCACACGCTTGTTTCTCCTGTTTGCCATCTTTTCTGCTCGGGGATTTTTTAATTTCGGCTAACCTTCAAGGCCAAACGGAAGTATAGAAGCCGACTGCTTTGGGAATGATACAGACGTCAGAACAATTTGTAGCAACTCGCAGTTTCTGCTCCAAGCGATCCCCAGGTACGGGATG
>NC_088648.1:21033372-21095872 GCF_964019385.1 Sycon ciliatum
ACCGTGGACAACAGCGAAATGAAGTCAGTAAACAGAGTGGACGGAAACGTGTTCTGCATCATAATAATAATATTATGTCACGTGTAAGATGCCTCGTTCAATTCGACCAACAATGTTGTTCCGGAACGCTACAGCCATGTGCCTCTCCTTGCCCCGAATGTGGCTGCCACGACGGAGCGATATTGCAGTCATAACCCTGGTCGGCTCGATGATCCGAAGGCGATCAGAGTACGAGAAGAAAATGAATGGCTTACCCTTTCAAACTCTCCGCATCCTAGCCAGGTATTTAGCCGACTCTCACAGCACTGATAAGAAGAAACGTTGTGCAGACTTTCCCAAAGTAACATGGTGCAATGGATAGCTTCCGTCGCTGCTACAATCACCCTCCTGGTCGTTGTCTTCGGCGCAGCGCTTGTGGCGTACGTGTGCAGGCGGAGACGTCGTGAAGACGCAGTCGGCGCACTGCGCGCTCGCCAGCTGGCGAAGAGCAGCATTGTGGTGCTACCGTCCATTGCAAAACTCAGCTCGGTGACTGCGCCGTTCGATGCAGTGCCAACAGCAGACGGTCTCAACGCGAAGTTCCCCAGTCGTTCTGAGGCTCAGAAAGGAGGTCGTCTTCTTATCGCATCGGCGCATTCACAGCCCGGGACTGTGGCTGAGCAGTTGCCAGTGGTGGCTCGAGGGCGTAAAGTCTCCCAGCACCGCGATGTGTACAACAGGTCCACGCCGGAACTGCTGACGGAAATCGAGCGCTGTTTAGATGCGGTGGCTGAGCAGCGCGAAGAGGACGCCTCGTATCGCCAGAAGTCGCAGCACATTACCAAAGAGGCCAGACTGCAGCGTCTGAGCAGGAGGCTGTCTGGCGCTAGCGAACTTGAACCGCTCAGCGAAGATGTAGACTTGGAGACCGACGACGCTCAGCTGGATTCGGCAGGAGATGTCGATGACCCGAATCTGAAGGCTGGAACCGCGGCAAAGCCATCGGAGCACCAATCCACTGCATCACCCCACGGATTTCTCTGCTACAGTGTGTGCCTAGCAGAAGGCAAGGCAAAGAAGCAGATCTCCTCCAAGGGCAGACGTAAGTACCATGCCCACTATAGTTTCGAGAAGATAACTTTAAAATGGGTCGAAAATTGTGCCATCACATGAGGATAGTAAAACATAATTTGCCAACAGCAACCCAATAATCTGATGCATGCACAATCCTGCCAGAGAAATCCGACCTAGGAATAACAGCGCCCAGGGCCACGCGGCTCTAGCGCCACACACACATACATATACACACATACATATACACACACACAAACACACACACACACACACACGCACGCACACACACACAAACACCCAACACTCTGCACACCCGAGCCACGGCACAACTATATTCATGAGGTCAGGTTTCTCTGGGCAGAATCGTGCACAGGGATACTGTCAAACCGGAAAGTTCAACGACCAGAAGGTTTAACGTTTGTATAATTTTGGCATGATAATGTGCAGAAAGTTAACAATGGCTACCTGGCCACCCATCTGTATGCGCATCTTTACACAGACATTTCAAACCGGGGCATTTCAAACGTTTCTTCAAATAACGAAAACAATGGTCGTTAAAATGTTAGACTTTGTGAGTCGTTAGACTTTCCAATTTTACAGTGTACCTTGACCAGTCGCATCTCAACTGGCTTTCTCATCTTTTCTTTAGAAATACAGAATAGGCTATAGACTGGGTCAGCAGGGATGCATTTGGCTGCATCAGAAATAGCATTCAGGCCTGCTGGGTGAGTGGGTGGGCTGCTGGGTGAGTGGGTGGGCTGCTGGGTGAGTGGGTGGGCTGCTGGGTGAGTGGGTGGGCTGCTGGGTGAGTGGGTGGGCTGCTGGGTGAGTGGGTGGGCTGCTGGGTGAGTGGGTGGGCTGCTGGGTGAGTGGGTGGGCTGCTGGGTGAGTGGGTGGGCTGCTGGGTGAGTGGGTGGGCTGCTGGGTGAGTGGGTGGGCTGCTGGGTGAGTGGGTGGGCTGCTGGGTGAGTGGGTGGGCTGCTGGGTGAGTGGGTGGGCTGCTGGGTGAGTGGGTGGGCTGCTGGGTGGGCTGCTGCGGATTTTTAAAACTTTTTTTCACACAACTCACAAACCTTAGTACATACAGGAATGTATATTGAAACCTGTCTAAGCCGACCAACGCGCGAGGGACCTTCAACAAGTGGTCTCTGTTACCAGGTGGTCTCCTTTTCCAGGGTCATTTGCCCGGAAATAGCATCCCTTGGTCCTGGTTTCAGTGGTCTTCTAGGACAGGTGGTCTTCTTGTCCGAGTGTTCGCCTTGGCAGGTTCTAATGTATAGTGAAACCCATCTAAGCCGACCATCGCCCGAGGGGCCATCCAAATGTGGTCCCCATGCACAGGTGATGTCCTTGACCAGAGTCATGTGACTGGAAATCACACCCCTTGGTCCTGGTAAGCTGTAGTAGTCCGCCCGGGACAGGTGGTCACACTATCCGAGTGGTCGCCTTGACAGGTTTTACTGTAGGTAACACAGCGGCAGTGGTGGTGAGATCTGCCCAGCTCGTCCGACCAGAGGTCTCGGAGTCATTGCGAGCTGGGTGCATGAGGCTAGATACAGACCAGAGGTCTCGGAGTCATTGCGAGCTGGGTGCATGAGGCTAGATTTTTAATTTTTTTTAATTTTTTTCATTGAAAACCACAAACCTTCAGACATGTGAATATGCACAAGATATACAGTGTACATATGTATGTATAGAGAAGCACTAGATAAATTGAGGCGGGTGATTCTTTTCTGGCCCGAGCTGCTCTAGCCGTGTACAATGTCCACATCATTATCCCCACTGCCTGCGTACAGATGGTGGTGGCAGCACGGAATTACACGTGGCGGTTGTGTCCGCAGTGGCTCTCCGTGGTGTCGGCAAGGCTGCTCAGGTGTTTGTTCAGGTTAGCCATGTGCTAGTGTATGAATACTGCGTTTTGTGCACTTGTGCGAGGTGCGTGATGATTTCTGATGAAAGCCACATGAGAACGACGGTAGAATCTTCCCATACACATACACTAGCACCCTTTTCACAGCCTGAGGGACTCGTGTGTTCTGCTAGCGTCCTGGTGTGACAGCATGCACTCCCCTTAAGTCCACATTGATGTTAAAATGTCTCCTCGCCATGTTTGGGCACGCTGATAGGGGATAGATGTACACTTCACAGTTTACACCCGTTGAAAACAAAATTAAAAGCGTATTTTGCGGACTATAAACCGCACTGGAGTGTAAGTTGCACCCCCCCCCCCTCATTTTTCCCACAAAATACAGACATCTACCCTAGTTATCACCGTTAATTTGATCATCAGAGTATAAGCCGCACCACCCTTTCTGGGGGTGAATTCTGAGTGATTCAAGTGCGGCTTATGCTCCGAAAGATACGGTACTTGGTATGTCAGTGTGTAGTTCTGATCACTTCCACATATCTCTATTGTTATCCATGTTCTCCAATGCAGGTGGAGCTGGTATCAGCCGATACCAAGCTCCGCTCGCCGGCGCAGTTCGTCCAGAAGAAGTCCGCCGTTCGGCACACGAAAGCGGTGATGCGCGGCGGCCAGGCGGTTGGCAGTGGTGGCGTCACCGGCCTGTGCACCGCCAGCGAGGAAGAATTGCGCTCACTGGTGCTCGAGCAATGGAGAAAGGATGCAGAGGGCCAAGATGTCTCAGGTACGGTGCGGTGAAAAATTCTAATGAGAAAAATTCCCGGTTTGCATGGGACTCAGTTGGATTGAGTTTCATGCATCAGCAGGAACGCCACCCACCTTCTAGGAGCGAGGCGCAGATGCAGATCCTAATTAGCTTCTGATCATCCGTGAAAAGTTACTTGTGTTACCATGGAAGATGCGGCTTGCTTCTGAAGATCATGTTTTTTCCTGACCAACAATGTGCAAATGTGGTCCAATACACACATACATACACACACATACACACACACACACACACGCACACACACACACACACCGGCTTCATATGCATCGACTGACTAGATGCACCTTGGGTCCTCATCCGAGTGTCGGTCATGAACAAATTCCGGTCCCTAGGTATATGCACAGTAGAGACATGCCCGTTACATTTACATGTAGAATTTTGTGGATAGCCTCCACACTATTCTTGGCTAGAAAGAGCAGGACGGATCCAAGAATTAAGAGGGTAAGGGCCGGACGGAAGTTCTTGCTAAGTCTAACATGTGAACGGATTTTTGCCTAACTGCTCGCACACGCACAGTTGCCACTGGGTGAAGCTGTTCTCCTGCAAAGGATGACGTAACAAGAGTTTTTTTTCTTGTGGTGTCATGGTTTCTGAATGCAAGGATGTCATGGGGTATTGAGGAATGATTTCATGTGGTTTGAAGAATGATGTCATGGGTTTTGAGGAATGATGTCATGGAGTTTTGAGGAATGATGTCCTGGGGTTTTGAGGAATGATGTCCTGGGGTTTTGAGGAATGATGTCATGGGGATTTGAAGAATGATGTCATGATGTTTTGAGGAATGATGTCATGGAGTTATGCTTGAGAATTGAGAAATCTCTACTCTGGCCTATCATCATGCTTGCATGATGTCATGCGGTTTTGCGTTGGCCATCTGTAGCTGTCACTTCTGCCGGGCGCGATGCATGCATGTATGATATTTCGCTCCTGAATTGTTCCTTCCTACCAATGCTTTCCTCGTCAGATTCGTCCCAGTCGATACTCTCCTATCAGTGGCCCTATCATGAAGACCTGACTCCCTTCATCAGCAATGCCACAAGCGAGCAGCTGGAGCACTCCCATCTGCGCTTCACAGTCTGGGCTAGAGAGCTCGTGCCCGTTACCACAGAGATCATGGCCGACCGGCCAGCACGTCAGACTATGGCTGGCGGTGGCGACATGGCGGAAGGAATAGTACGGCGTGGTAGTCACTCTCCACTGGTGTCCTCTCCTGTGCTAAGCAGAGCTCCAAAAGGTGAGCAATGGAAGAGAATTGTTTTGAGCCATAATGTGTTGGCCGGGAGTGGGGAGGGCACAAGTTGTAACACTGAGGCAGCGATGTCGTAGTATGTGGCATCGGGAGAGGTGTGGGAGAAGAGGAGCGGGGAGGTAAAATTCTGTGACTCGCATAAACGTCACTCAAACTCCCATTGCCCTATCATAATTAGTGCTAGAGTCCAATTCCACAATGAGATTTCCGTAATTCCGGCAGTCTGTGTTAGTTTGGGTCCTGACAGTGGCCTCCGGTTTCTAGTAGCATGCTTATGTGTATGATCTATTCAATTCAGAGATGTTCCTGCAAGATGCCTCTGCAGCCAGACCAGCAGCTACATTGTACTTTGAGTGAAATTTTGAGAAATCGAATCAAACAGTCGGTCAGCACACATACCTCATGTGTCCCACAACCCCAAGGTCAACAACATAATTATAACTAGCTGAGCTCTATGGCCTCTGTTACACTCCAGGTCCGTAGCACCCAGTCGGACCAGTCCGACCACAACAGGAAATTAGTTCGAAAATCTGAGTGCCTCATTCGTGCTCAACCGGGTATTTTGTCGATTATATTTCTTTCTGGTGTTTTCATTGGTATAATTATACTATTGAAGGGAGTTACTTATTTATTTATTTATTTATATATTTCTGCACCTCGTGGCATGTCAAGACAGCCAATTGAATTGAGGAGAGGGTGAGACCAACCATGGAAGATTAGAAAAGAAAGAAAATGAAGAGCACGTACACAAAGTGGGAAGGGATTAGCAACTTACAAAGCAATGGGATGCTCAGCGAGCTATGCAGCGGAAGTGGTGACTGTGACTTTGTTTACAGTGTTCCATTATAATGGGAGGCTGCAGGGTGGAGATGGCGAATAGTGGATGGTTAAAGAACAGCCTAGCTCAAAAATACATAATATTGGCTGAATGGTCAAGTATCCCATGCCATGGTCGTACTACCTGAAATGCTGCTGCTTCATACCTGGCCTCTATCACTCTCTGTTGCATTCAGGGTCTGTGATAAAGATGGTTCAGAGCCGCATGCGCCGCACCACCTTGGCACCGAAGCCTAAGTGCTGGGTGCGGCAGGTCGGCGAGGTGATAGTGCCACTCAGCGAGTTCTCGCCGCTGTCTACGTCACACACTCGCACCGACCAGCTAGCCGCACCGCTGACCGAGGAGGAACTGCGAAGATTGTATGAGCGTGTAAGTACTGGACTGGGTTTCTCAGAAATATCTCAATGCTCTTGTCTCACCCTCTGCCCTCTGTTGTACCTGAATTCCACTCTGCTTCTTTTTCTCATACTAACGGTTTGTCTTCGAAGATTCCCTCGGCCAGAGCCAATCTAGCTGGCAGTTTAACCTCAGTTCAGGGGTTTTCAAATTAATGCTTTTTGTGGTCCCTGAAATGAAAATTGAGTCCGATAATTTTGCTTTCTACCCCCCCCCCCCCTTCCCTTCCCGATAATTATGACCGCAGATTTCCATGCTGGATGATGCAAGCCAGGTGCTGTGCCGGTTACTTGCGATTTTGGTTTACAACTGTTTCATCTCGTGCTGTGTCTTTGCTTTGCATGCTCTGCAATCCAGCACCACTCCGTCACATCCGTGTACAACCCGCATCTGTGCATGCCGGGATGCATAACCATCAGCTTGACTTACTGGCAATGGCCAGAGCACAGCCTGTCGGTGTGCATCACCGACACGGTGACTCTTCCACGCTTCATGGATGCCGCTATGAACAAGCCCAGAGGTGAGTGTAATCATGCCGGTTACCATCACTGTGTGTGTATAACTGTCAGTATGTCTGTCTTTCCGTCTATCTGTGTGTGTGTGTGGGGGGGGGTGTGTGTGTGTGTGTGTGTGGGGGGGGGGGGGTGTGTGTGTGTGTGTGTGTGTGTGTGTGTGTGTGTGTGTGTGTGTGTGTGTGTGTGTGTGTGTGTGTGTGTGTGTGCATGTGTGTGTGTGTGTGCGTGTTCGTGTGTGAGTGTGTGTGTGTGTGTATGTATATTTGTGCATGTCGTCAGATGGAATGGTACAGCATTGATGTTATAATCAAAGAAATTACATGTATATCTGTAGCTGAGACTATCCTCAGCTTCAACTGCAGACATCTTTGCGTATAACGACACTCGGCGGTGCATCAGAAAAGTGTCCTTATACCCGAAGTCTCATTATATGTATGCAGTTAGATGGGACTTTGCTCTGGGCATGGAAATTCTGTCGTTATATCCGCAGTCGCTATTAGCGAAGTTGACTGTATTCCAGATGTTGGGTGTGTGTGTGTGCTCCCCTGGAAGTGCACGCATACGTACGTGTTAGTCCTGGGTGAAATACATTGTATAGAGCTTGACCGTGTGCTTGCCTTCACTATTTCTCAGACACAGCGCTGAAGATCTACCTGAATATCAATGGACAGCGATATCGCGAGTGTAGCAGCATCATCGCACATCACAGCCACACTCCTAACTACGCACTACGGGAGGTGCTAAGCTTGTCTAACGTCAGTTTGGATCGCGACACTGTGGAGCTGGTGATAGCCGTCAAGCTCTGCCGCTCCGGCAGGAGACTGCGCAAGGCACGCTCCCGGACGTTTGCCGTGCGTTCGCTGCGGCTCGGGTCGGTCGCCTCGAGCGAGTCCTGCCGTCAACACTGGACCAGGGTATTGTCACAGCCAGCCCAGGTCATCACTAGCCGGCATTCACTGGAGATGGACACTGAGAGACTGAGTAAAGCGGCAATGCTTTAGCCACATTGCTACAGACATTGCTACAGTCATTGCTACAGTCATGTACTGATACAGTGTGAAAATGCTACAAATACCGGGAGAGAAACGTTCATAGCTCAACTTTACTTCTACATGCATGCGAGGAGTCTAGGTGTAGATATCACTGTATGCATAAGTATACTGTGAAACGAAATTCTCTTCCTTACTCTCTTTCCACATATTATTCTCTCTCTCTCTCTCTCTCTCTCTCTCTCTTTCTGTCTCTGTCTCTCTCTTTTTCTCGTTCCCTCTCGCTCTCTTTCTCTCTCTCTCTTTCTCTCTCTCTTTCTCGTTCCCTCTCGCTCTCTTTCTCTCTCTCTCTCTCTCTCTCTCTCTCTCTCTCTCTCTCTCTCTCTCTCCGCTTTACGGTTTGCATGTCCCCACCCTTGCTATGTAATGGTCTCCCCTGTTGAGCGCTCTTCATCCTCCTCTTCTTCCTTTCAGGCCTCCAATACCCATCCTTGGTTGCACGCATTGATTAGTATGGCTGCCTGCGGACCACATCCCAGCTTACATGTACCAAATTATTGCAATCACAATAGCCTCTGTAGTACATGACTGGGGTGATGTCAGAAAGCAGCACTTCCGCATGCATACATGTCAGCTGAGTTCATTGTAAACCAAGCACACAGGTGTCTACTGCATGGGAACAATGCAAAACAGTGGAACTTTGAGGCCAATTCGTTGTAACTCTGAGCTTAACGTTCTGCACATTCAGCAGGCAGCTTCTAGGGATGCTGAGTCCATGTCTCAGTAGCCTTCACCACTATACTACCTCATGAAGACCCAAGGGCGAAAGTTTGGAGAGATAATTATAAGTATTACAATTGCAGTGTACGACCGTAGTGGTGAAGGAGATTCATGATTAACATTAATTTTTGTAGTAATTGGCTGCAGAGGAGCATCCGCAGATTGAAGAATGCTGTAAGCCACGCCAGTATCATTATATGAAAGGTGACAGTGCCAAGGTGCCAATGATTAGTAGTAAAATACTAGCATTTTGCTGAAGTGGAGCATCCGCAGATTGAAGAATGCTGGAAGCCACGCCAGTATCATTATAATTATGACAGGTGACAGTGCCAAGGTACCAATGATTAGTAGTAAAATACTAGCATTTGCTGCAGTGGACCATCCGCATATTGAATAATGCTGTAGGCCACTCCAGTATAATTACAGGTATATCATATGAAAGGTGAAAGTTCCTAGGTCATAGTGGCGTTGCGGGTGTGGTGCTGTGCTTCGGGTGTTCAGCTGGTAGGAGGTGTTGATCATTTATCTAGGAACAAATTTACTTGTACTGCATGCGTGAAATCAGCCGTGCACAATGCATGCGTTGTCGGAGTATATTCTATGCCAACAATCCAAGAAGGCAGAGGTTATGAAGACCATTCACGGACATGTATGGTAAGCTTACCATATTCAAAACGGTATGTCCATCGCATTGTTCTATCGCAATGCAGCACAGCGAGGATAGAGGATGATTCCCTTCCATCGTCATCATAACATCGGGCATGATTGCCCGTTTGACTTGCGATGTAAAATAAAAACATTATACAAAAAAATACAGCGCATCACACTGTATACATTAAAGTGGTCTTTGTAAAAAAAATATAAGAAAAAATTTAAAAAAATATAAAACGTGGCATGCTCTTCAAAGTTCGAATGGACTATTGCTCCGCGGATAGGCATACCGCTGACAGTGTTTTAAGTACAGGTACATGTATGCTGCTCACGTACCAGTAAGCATGTGGAGTTTTTTTCCTGGTGTAGGGATGGTTCCTGCCTGTGTGCAAACAGCATTGTCAAGCAGTGGAAGTGAGGAGAAGCTGCCCTGATCCCGTGTCCGTCTCCAGCATTTCTCTGGTCGCGCTGCCATGTGTGTTGCAGTAACACGCCTTTGCACTCCACTGCTTGAAATGCATGGTGACCGCGCCATGTTCCCACTTGTATCTACCGTGAATCTTCTTAGGCTCCGACTCATAGACAGTAGCACATGTATTCTGTGGCTGGTCGAAGATTTCACCAATAGACATTGACTGCTCTTCGCTGGCAGTGCAATGTCCGGCGCAGATATTGTACTGGAAGCCCGAATCTAGGGCGTCCTCTTTCTCCGAGGCGTTCTGCGATAACGTCATGATAAAGTTGTCGTTCTGCTTTGCAAGTGTGCTGAAGTTCAGCTTGATGGCCTGCAGTTGGCACTGTCCTCCAAAGTCACACACACTTTTCCTGGTATTGTCGGGAGCGCGGTTGATCTGGACTTTGAGTCGCTTGTTCAGTTTCCATTGCCGGTACGTGAAGGTAATGAACGGCCTGGTGGAGTCCAGCTCCGCTTGACCCGTGGCGCCGTTGCCACGGTATGAGAAGCATGTCTTGGGTTTGATCACGTGATGGTCCGTGCCTTGATCCGAGGGCGTTTGTTCCATTCTTATAACGAATTTGACGTGGCTCTGCTTCATCTGGATCGCCTTCTTGATGGCATCCGTTACGTCGATCCTCTTCCACACGCACTCGGCATAGAATGGTTTGTCGTCGCGATATTGGCACTCCTTCATCAAGGGCCGCTGTCCGCATCTCGGATTTTTACCATTCCTGGTACCTGTGATCAACTGAGTGGTTTTGCTCGTGCTGATCAGCTGATCGGGTTTGATGTATGCCTCCGCGCTGAGAGTGACTCTGTGACGGCCACTCTGGTTGCGTGTCGGATACAGGCAGACGTTGAGGCGACCGCGGCGGATGCTGCTGGCTTGGCTAGCCGTGGCGTCTCCCCACACACCCGACAGCTGCACGGTAATGGATCGTTTCTGCACGGATTGGCATTGGTCATCATCACCATGCGTGTAGCCTGCAGGACATATTGAACACAAATAGAACAGAATAGCGATAACGCTCACTAACTCAGTGTCAAAGTTGAAATCGGATTGTGAGCCAATGCAATTTAAAATGCCAATTATGGATAAAAAGGAGCTAGAACTAGTAGAAGGGCAAAACGGTACGAGTTATGAAAATTATTGTCATTTTTGTCGCACTGGCTGATCGTATAACTGATCTGGTAACGTTGGTGGACAGTTAGTCATAACTCGTACCATTTTGTCTTTCTCCTTTTATCCATAAGTTGCCTTATGATTTCTTCGCCTGGAATTCAGGCCAGCAGTTTTTTTAGTCTTTGGTGCAGGCCTGAGCATGCACTGCGCGCGGTTTGCACGATCGTGTCGATTCGGTCTTGATTTTTTCGAATGCAACCCCACCGCCTTCTATGTCGCCTTGCACAGCGGACATGTCATCGGCAGTACATGTACAGTCAACTTCGCTAATAACGACTAGACTGCGGATATAACGACAATTCGCGAATAACGACAGAATTTCCATGCCCAGAGCAAAGTCCCTTCCAACGGTAATACATAATGAGACTTCGGGTATAGCGACACTTCGCGAATAAGGACACTTTTCTGATGCCTCGCCGAGTGTCGTTATAAGCGAAGTTGACTGTACTGGTATGTCCTGAACACACCCCAGTATGCCCTACGTACCCCGGGCCCGCTCTTCAAACGGTTTTCAATATACACTGTTCAGGCATGTAGTACTCGTACATTCACGTGCTTGGCAAGAGTAGATCTGTACCAGTTAGCATTCTGCTGTCACGTGCAACAGCCAGACCGCAGTGATAGCGATTGCTTACCTGAGTCTTGCCTGGGCATGTCAAAACCAGCGTGCCTGGCATCAGTCCCGGACAGTCCGCAGACGGAGGCCAAGGCCACGCGAGGGTTGTGCGGCTCGCCGCAGCATTTCGTACGCATAGCACTGTACCGGTGGCAAGAAAGACGACCCCAGGAGACGTAGGGAGGCAGCGAGTCGAGTAAATCTCTGCACTCCTCGCCGGTTATCGTACACTTTGCCGACACCATTGCGGCGAAGCAGAGCACAAGACAAGACGGTAGCAATGCCCTTTCCATTATTGAAATTCTGTCAGATGGTATCCTCAAGGCGAGGTAAGAGAAAAGAAGATGGTATTCCTGCTATGCACACAGAGTTCCAATCCACCTCTCTCCTCAACAACCGAATAGCGTTTGCAGTAACTGTTGTGCAAGTGATGAAGATGTTGCATTCCCTCTCCGGCTTTTATACTCTACGAGGGCTATTTGTCAGTAAACTCGACAATAGAGCAAGGTGTCAGCTCCAAACGGCGCAGCACGCGCTTCAAGACGATTGGCTGACACTTGACGACAGGCAGCGCGATCTCTAGCGTTGAGAGCAGCCAACTTCTTCTACAATTAACGCCGAAGTTGCTGCGTCTCAGTTCGTATCTTACAACAGTTGCATAACTGTTTCCGGCTCCCCGCGCTTATGGATAGTATCATTACGTGTCACAGTGACACGGAACAAAGGGCCGCCGCTGGTCTTATCAAGAGACACATTTCTGAACAGCGCAACAGAGATAACGGTGAGGGTAAAGGGTTGACGTAGACAAACACAAAGGGCGACGGTACAAAGCAACACAGACACTAGTGCCAACAAGGTTGAGGATCCTATCGTCACACAGTAAAGCAGTAGAGGTAAAAATATTATTGGATTATGCACATGTACATGTATGTATCTATCGGGACTATCGCTTACGGTGATGCCAGTTGGAATCCAGTTTCCTAAACCACCCTTCAGCACGCATGGTTTGATCATAACAGTAATCCCACTGCGATACATCAGCGATAGCCATAGTTTTGTCACAGCACAACCAAGTGCCCTGAACACCAACGCATTTCTCTTTCTGCTGTTGTCGATGATCATGTCGACTCATCAGGTTGAATGGAAGTCTTCCCTCTCGCTGTTATCTGATAGCGGCGGTCCCATGCTTATTTGGAATTTGCTCGCTGTATCAGCCCCTGAGGGGCGTGCCGTGTAGTCCCAATTGGAATACAATCATCATTTCAGCAGCTGAATTTCGCTCATCCATCAAAACTATTCCTAGGGTTTTCTGTGAAAAAAGGCGTCGACGCCTGTTGGGAATTCCCCAATACAACCAGAAAACCCTGTGTGGACCATGGCTATCGCCAGACGTTTCTGGAGTACTGTAACGTCTCTTGCATAGCTACTGGCTTAAAATAATATTGATAATATCAGCAATGACTCTTGAGATCATGCATCAAGTTTCAGATTATGAATGCCAACCCACATTCATACTTTGTATGCATAAGAATGTATTCCGTAGGAAGAAGGATTGAATTCCTGAAACTCGAAGGCCAAAGACGGTACGTACGCACTGTGCATGTGTGCTTCTGTTGAGTTCTGAGGCTTCCGACGTCCGCAACACAACCAGACAGTGAGAGATACTGACGCGCAGACTTGCTCCATTCGTTACATTGTAGTTTTCATGTCGGAGAGGTCATGTACGCGTGTGTGTTGGGCAATGACAATGAGCGTCAGTGAGAGTACCAGATCTGTTCGTTCAGGCACTGCGCTGCACACTGTGCATAAGGAGCAATTCGCGCAGGAGAATGATGATTGTGTTTTGCATCTTCACCCAAATAAGGAGTGCATGTGGCCCTGTTGGCCCCTTGCCCCTTGACTTAACCTCAAGTCTTCACTTAGGCCAAGTTCTAGCTCTTATCTTCTCCTCTTAGTCTTAGAGTCTTATCATGATGGTAAAGTCGGGGTAACCCTCGCGTTCGCCTACGTCATGCATATGCGTCATACACTCAGAGAACATACCCGTGGCTGAAGGGACACTACCTAACGCTAATGGTTCAATACAAATCCATGCAAATGTTCCAGATACCATGATGATCATTTTGATTGCTTAAGCATGCAACTTTGCGCTGCCACGTACTCCACTTAGACCCTCTCTTCTTCATAAGTATGTAATAGCTAGCTGTGTATCCGCATATTGGATACTCGTGTCGCCTTGTATATGAGGACCTACATGGGTTCTCAATACATGTATGCTCAATTCGTAGGCTTTACGCTGTATCATGTTTGATAGGGAAATCGATACACAGCATCGGTGTGCCACCGTTGGAAGAGCCGGATGTCGAATGTCCGTCCACTCGGTCATATCCAGCTGGAAGCCGCTCCCGCTTCAACTAAATTTACAATGTAGCTACGACTCATACTATTACTAGCTGTCCAGCTCCTGAGTCGCAGATCACTACTGACTAACAAGTAACAGTACTGAGCGAAGAAATCCAACCTCATGAATGACGCAACGCAGCCCTTGCACTAAACGCACTGGTCGGTGACGTCTAATACGGCACTACATTATTCATGAGGTCGGATTTCACTGACCAGAACTGTAGTGCATGTAGTATTGTCTGCTTCCCCTGTGTATCCGTGTGTGGCTCTATGCAGAGCGGGCAAGAGCGGAAAACAGTCTCAACGCGAAACACAAGCCCAGTGCTTCAGAATACAATCATATCTCTACAGGTCCATACAATAGTCTACGCGTATAGCCTCTCTGCTGTCCTCTGCTGTCTGCAGGATCATTTCTACGCTTTGATGCTCCATAAAAACAGGAAATTGTTTTGCAGTCGCCGCATTCAAAGCCAGGTTATTCAGCAGAGCAGTTACGTTTAACGTCCAAAAGCCGAACGCCGAAAGTTCAGTATTATGGTGATTAGAACACGTCCATGAACTGCAGGTAAACTGATGACTGGCCGGGCTCCGGCTCGGTGAACTGAATCATGCCCATGGCTGGATACTTCGCATCCACAGCAGACGCGCGGCGCACCACCGAAAAGGTCAGACAGCAGGGCGTGAGCAGGGGTCAGTTTGGCGTTTGGTTAACTTAACCACTTCAGCGACGATCTGGACTCGGAGGGTAACGACGATCATCTGGGTAATATTGTTAGGTTCACGTTTGTAGAATTGGACGGCGCAGACATCTGAGCACCAATGAACTGCATCTCACGCCTTCCCCCAGCACAGCGCGTATGGGCACGCAGATCAGATCTCGAGGGCAAGAAACGCAAATACGTACAATGTAGGTGTTCTTTTCCAACGCCAGGCGTAACCATAGGAATAAATGGAGAGAGAGAGAGAGAGAGAGAGAGAGAGAGAGAGAGAGAGAGAGAGAGAGAGAGAGAGAGAGAGAGAGAGAGAGAGAGAGAGAGAGAGAGAGAGAGAGAGAGAGAGAGAGAGAGAGAGAGAGAGAGAGAGAGAGAGACAGAGAGAGAAGAGAGAGACAGAGAGAGACAGAGAGAGACAGAGAGAGACAGAGAGAGACAGAGAGAGAGAGAGAGAAGAGAGAGAAAGAGAGAGAGAGAGAGAGAGAGAGAGAGAGAGAGAGAGAGAGAGAGAGAGAGAGAGAGAGAGAGAGAGAGAGAGAGAGAGAGAGAGAGAGAGAGAGAGAGAGAGAGAGAGAGAGAGAGAGAGAGAGAGAGAGAGAGAGAGAGAGAGAGAGAGAGAGAGAGAGAAGAGAGAGAGAGAGAGAGAGAGAGAGGAGAGAGAGAGAGAGAGAGAGAGAGAGAGAGAGAGAGAGAGAGAGAGAGAGAGAGAGAGAGAGAGAGAGAGAGAGAGAGAGAGAGAGAGAGAGAGAGAGAGAGAGAGAGAGAGAGAGAGAGAGAGAGAGAGAGAGAGAGAGAGAGAGAGAGAGAGAGAGAGAGAGAGAGAGAGAGGGAGAGGAGAGAGAGAGATAGAGAGAGAGATGGGGAGATGGAGAGATGGAGAGGTGGAGAGATGGAGAGATAGAGAGAGAGAGAGACAGAGAGAAATAGCATGGACATTTTGTCGTTGTTCGCGAATTGTCGTTATAGCCGCAGTCGTTATTAGCGAAGTTGACTGTATGTGGAACACGAAGTGGCAGCAGTGGAGTCTGTACACCTTTAGGAACCTGTCAGTTAAAGACAGGAAAACAATTTCTGGCATGCTACGGTACGTGCATTTAGTTTATTTTATACACTCGGAATGGAAGTCACATTAATTTGTGTCGCACATACATGTATCTCGTTGAGCATACATGTATGGCCAGTGGCGGTTCCAGAGTCAAAATACCGACATGTACAAGTAAGAATGAAAAACACATCCCGAGCCAGACCACATCAAAGAAACATGCTGTGTACATTCGTTGAGACGGCAATGGACGTTGCCTGCAGCAAATTGAGATAGCGATGGACGTTGCCTGCAGTAAATAACTAAATATCCTCATATACATGTACAAATCTTGACTAGTTTGAGGGAAAGACACAAACGGCATACAAATGTAAATATACACGGCGGCAGTCCGGCTTTACCTAGCTGCTACTAGTAGAGTGCTCAAGGTTTGTTGTGATGGACGGAGCTCATGTACAACAACTGTACATGTAATAATAATAATAATATTATAGAACTTTTGAAGAACGTATTTGAATGCCTGTTCATACTAAATTGTACGTGAATTGCCCGTTTCGGTGGTAAAAGCATGAGGCTGGAAATAGTACTGAACTTTGAAGATACACGTCAATAATGCTGTACGTTATAGACAACTTGAATGTACATGTACATGTATATACACTCCTAACCGGTAAATATTTGCAGTGCTACCGCGCGCGGCTTGACCTGATATTACACAGTTGTTCTCCATGCAAGGTTATAATTATATTACTAGTGAATACTGTGCTTGCAATGTATCGCACGCATGCTGATGTACATAGATGTACACATGTAAAATTTATACATATATGTTTGCTAACTACCTGTGTACATGAGTATCAAAAAACGAAGGCATGGAATATACGTACATGACTTGCAGTAGAACAATGCTAGCAGCAGTGAGTCTGGGTACGGAACTTTTTGTACAGATCATGTCGTTCCATCACCGCAGAGCTGAGCAAGAGCTACGCTGCCCACACCGGCAAATCCAGCTTTTACCCTGGTGTGAAGAACGCTGTCATAGGTGAGAACAGCATTGTCAAGAAGTGGACGTGAGCAGAGGATGCGCCGCTGGCTTATCCGTATCCAGCATCTCCCTGGTAGCATTAGCATAGGTGTTACAATAACACTCCTTTGCACTCCACTGCTTGAAATGCATGGTGACCGCGCCATGTTCCCACTTGTATCTACCGTGAATCTTCTTAGGCTCCGAGTCGTAGACAGTAGCACATGTGTTCTGTGGCTGGTCGTAGATTTCACCGATAGAGGTAGCTTCCTTCTCTTTGGCATTGCAGTGTCCGGCGCATATATTGTAGTAGAAGCCGGAAGCTAGGGTGACCCTCTCGGAATCCATTATGCTGAAGTCGTCGCTGCTTTTGGCCAGGGTGGTAAAGTTCAGCGTGATGCGTCGCAGTTGGCACTTTCCTCCAAAGTCGCAGGAGCTCATCTTGGTATTGTCCGGAGCGCGATTGATCTGGACATTGAGGTGCTTGCGGAGATTCCATTTGCGGTACTTGAAGGTAATGAACGGTCGGGTGGAGTCCTGCACGACTTGCTGTGTTGGCCCATTGTACGAAAAGCAAGTAGTCGGCTGCTGCTCCGTGCTTTGCCCCAATGACGTTTGATCCATTTTCACAACGAATTTGACGTGGCTCTGTTTCTTCTGTATCGCCTGTTTGATCGCATCTGTTACGTCTATCTTCTTCCACACGCAATCTTCGTAGAGCTTCCGGCCGATCTCGTTGCGGAAGCGGCAATTCTCCGTAATGGGCCGCTGTCCGCATTTCGGGACCGCACCGTTCTTGGTGCCTGTTAAGAATTTGGTCGGATTGCTTGTGCCGATATGCTGGTCGGGTTTGAAGTAAGCCCGCGCGCTGAGAGTGACACGATGGCGTCCACTCTGGTTGCGTGTTGGATACAGACAGACGTTGAGGCGTCCTTGACGGATGCTATTGGCCTGCCCAACTGACGCATCTCCCCACACATCTGAAAGTTGCACTATGACGGATCGTTCCTGCTCCGATCGACATTGGTCACCATAAACCGGATAGGCTGTGGGACGTATTGAAAGACAAACCAAAACAGGGAACAGTTCAGTTGTGTAATGATTGCGTCCCTAGGTTACACAGAGCAGCACCTTGTCAGCGCGGTTAACAGAACCACTTCTAGCTAGAAGTGTCACACTCCATTGACAATGACATGTAGTTTTCGAGTGTGCAATTTCCCAGTTCCCCCGTTTCACTGAGCCCTTGAACTCAACGCCATGCTGCGTTATTATTCGCGTCATCCTAGCGACGGGAATAAGTCAGCACGCCCTGATTTCAAACAGTGAGACACATCCAGAATATACATGCACATGTACACGAAGAATGTACATTGGCAATAGCAGTGCACACTCAGCATGAAATGAGTCGAGCGAGCTGTACTTCCGGTGCGGAGAGGCGGGCTCACACGCCAGTATGGCAACTTCACCATGTCTCACCCCCAAGATTCCATTCCATTTCTTGCACAATATCATACTTGTAGTCGCACAAAGGTAAGAACGCACACATGTACAAACAAATTGGAGTTGCCTGTTTGTTAAAAGGCCGAAAAGAAAATTAAAAATTATTAAGAATCGCTCACGATAGCACGACCGCAGAGATCATGACTGCTTACCCGAATCCAGCTGCGGCCTGTCAAAGCCAGTATCCATGGCATCAGTCCCGGACAGTGCACAGACCGAGGCCAAGGCCACGCGAGGGTTGTGCGGCTCGCCGCAGCATTTCGTACGCATAGCACTGTACCGGTGGCAAGAAAGACGATCCCTGTACACAAAGGGAGGCCGAGAGCGGAGTAAATCTCTGCACTCCTCGCCGGTTTTCGTACACTTTGCCGACACCATTGCGGCGAAGCAGAGTACAAGAAGAGAATAGAGTACTGCTTGTTCCATCTTTGATTCTGAATTCTGCAACTAGCTGTAGCTACAATGTATAAGTGAATACGTGGAATAGAGGTTAGAAATAGGAAGTCAGTCTGTCCCGACGATATCCTGAGCACCAAGGCACTTGTCTCAAACCAGAACAGGGTTTGCAGCTGAGCCAATGATGAAGACGTTGCATTCCCTCTCCGGCTTTTATACTCCACCGGGGCTATTTGTCCGTATGTCCGACAATAGCTGGGTAATTGCTTTCGCCCTCCCCGGCCGCGATGACTGTGTACAACACACAATAGACCAGCCGCCAATCTCATCAGTGCCATCACCACGATCACCACGCGTTCTCAGATTGATCACCGTCCGATCAAGATCGAGATCGAAAGCAGCTCCAAGTCTCGAGAGCGAGCCGGGCTCCGTGCATCTACAGACACAGTGCTAGTGCACTAGTACTAGTAGTAGTAGCACAATGCTGGTAGTGTACGGAGTGCCGGGTGAAGCCGTGCATGGCCCATGAGTATGCGTATGATATGAGTGAAGACGCGATCAGCTGACTCCGATCCGGTTCGGGTACATGCATGTGCACCTACAACTACAGACAGTACAGTACAAGGCTACATTGTGGTTCACGTGATCCACTCTCTTCTACCCGCATGGCTACATAGTCATTGACATAATTGTATAATCTACCTGTATGTCGACTGGCTTGCGCTCGTACTCGGGGCAGTATCCGTGCGGACCAGGTGCATGTGTGACATTCTAGCTCCTCTCCATCTTTCTCTCTCTCAGTGACAGTGTAGTGTCACGCCGTGTGGTCAGTTAAGTTACATGCAGTTGGAGGTTTGGCAGGTTGACTGGCTTGCCCTCCGTGTATACCGCGTACGCTGGTGCATGCTGTACTGTCCCAGCCTCTTCCTGTGAGTGAGAGTGACTGTATCATTGTATGCACGACAAGGTCGATGGGCGTCAGTGGGAGTGCCAGATTGGTCCCGCGATCCGTACAGCATTCATTGGCATTGGGGTAGGGAATGTGTTTGGCCTCGGGCTCAACAGTTGGGCATGGGGTCGATATTCATGACACTGTACTCAGTCGGTAGCCATACCCGAGGTCCTGTTTGCCTCTCGTTCGACCAAGCTCCAAGGCTGTTGCTGCGGCTAACCCTCTCTTGAAGAACTAGGCTCTGTGTACACGTCTGTAACAATCACGTGACAAACGTAGTTTTGTCCACATTCGGAATATCGCATTGGACAGAACCAAGACATTATGTTGTGCACTCGTGATGGACACACGTACACAGCTGTCACGATGCTCGTGTGGAGCGATGCATGGGAAGAAACCAAAGCAGTGTGCTGTGTGGCGTTGTTGGAAGAGTCGGATATCGAATGTTCGCTGTCTCGAGTTCTGATGCCTTGTCACGGAGTCAGCACAGCAACGGACCCCCGACATACTCCTCCTGAAGGACACGACTACAGTAATAAGTATTGTCATTTTAGGCAGCTCCTATCTTACCCGCTTCATTACAGCAGTGTTCTACCGACGTAGCGTCGCATGTACAATGTAGCTGTTGCGATGCAAACGAGGAATCCGATCAAACAGCCCACACGATGTGGTTGCTACCATCACGTCAAGTGAATGGGATGGCTACATCGTACAGTACAACCAGCTACCTACACGCAAACAAGTAGCAATGCGCTGAAGCATCGGGTGTCGCGTGAGTGTCCTGGACTAGTGGAGTGCTTGGAACTAGTTGTCCTTATCGAACAGAGACCACTTGAATCTCTTCTGACGGTGTTGAGGAGGACAGCTGTGGGTTTAAGCTTATTGCCTTTTAAAATTCTATTCGCTCATATTCCGGCATCACGGGGGGAGCACTGCAGAGAGGTTCATCGCGGAGCTACATATAAACGGAACGGTTTTATTTCCATAGGTGTATGCAGATCTAGAATGTAAGTGCACTATTGTACACGTGAGCAAACTCAGTGAAGGATTCCACCACTTGAGTTGAAGTACGAGAGGAGGGCACTGCAACTGGACAAAACCAATGGGAGACAGAACTGATTACGAACGAACTGATGGGAGACAGAACTGATTACGAACGAACTTTAACGTTTAAACAGCACTGTGCATCGGTCTTCTTTACTTCAGAAGGAAACACCTCCTGACTTCTAGTCCAAAAGTACTCTAAACAGCTAACAGATGCTAGTACTGTACTGTATGTGATAGAGGTAGCGCCATGTGACTTTGGCCATGATTTCATAGGACAGGTACTAGGTGTTTGCTTTCCCGCACCGGAGTTCGCGCTTTTCCGACATGTTCGTGAGTCAGTCAAGTGTCAAGGCGGAAAAGGACGAGCTCCAGCGTGAGGAGCAAAGTTCAGCAAACCCCTTTCCTAATACATTGTCATGTTGGGTAATCCTGAAATAAATATTATTATTATTATTATTATTATTATTATTCATACACTACATGTACCTATACAATCATGTACATGTGCATGTGCAAGTTTTAAGTTATATCTGATATTGTTGATATACGTACATGTAACTTTAAAGTTAGTTTCTACCGAGCTACATGTACATGTACATGTATAATGTACATGTATGCATGTACATTATACAGAAAGTGTCTATACATGTACCTGAGCCATGACACTTGCACTCATATTACGCACAGTGTATTCTAGCGCTGATGTTATCCCCTCAAGCTTCGTGGTCACTGCGGCACTGCCTTAGCCTGCAGTACAATCACTAGCGAATACTCAATCTGCGGACAGCATGCTGTTTCGTTCTTTTTGAACTCATCAGCGCAGCACAGAGGAAATGAGGCCGAACCTGATAGCAATGGAAATAAAAATTTCCAATCAGGCCCGAACGTACCTTGCCAGAGTGCTCAAACTGACAAGTCAGTGAGCTCTGCGTAACGCAAACAGCAAAGGCTCTACCCCACGCAAGAGTGCTCAAGAGCAGGAGCGAAATAGCGAATAGCATTTTTATGGTTTATCGTCTGACGAGTGTTTTTTTGAAACACGAAACTCGGCGTCACGAGAAGGATTTTTGGTCTCTGTTGTTCTGCCCTGTGTTATAAATTATACATTATACATGTACATTTACTTCAGTATGTCAACGGACTAACGGATACATGTAGGTGAATGTGAACCTGTGATCTTCTACATGTACATGTACAATGTTCAATGTATGTCTGCTGCTTCGTCAATGCACCTTTAGCCATCGTGTAGTCTACATTGTACATGGACATGGACATGGACATGGTAGAACACTTCGAGAAATAATAATTTCAATCGTGTACATGTACATGTACATGCACGTCAGGAAGTCGTACCCAAACAATTTTGGTTTGGGTACGACTTCCTGATTTACATTATACATGTACATGTACATGTACATGTAACACAAAAGAACAAAAATTAATGGTGAAAAAGCCGGGGAAGGAGTTGTAATGTTGCAAGTACAAGTACATGTACATGTCCCTGTAGGCCGTACATGACATTGTACTACACTCCATGCATGGCTGTATTCACATGCATGTACTGTACATGTACCAGTTCAGTTTATACATGTAAGTACGATACACGTGCATGGCATCAGTACATGCACAGTACATGTGCATGTTCGTGCAAATATTAATTGGACAACAACTGGCGAATGTCAGAAGCGAGGATGTTCCTAATGTCGGAATCTAAGATTCAGCAAGTACTAGAAACGTCCCTCTGAAGACCCAGACCTGGTTCAAGTGAACCTGTAGGCTGTACTAAACTCTAAAGAGTAAAGTGACTGAATTGCTACATGCACGTGTACACTGTACAGTGGCATGCATACAGTCATGACTCATGTATCATAAGCAGTACAGGTGATGTTTATGTGTCTATTCTATCCCCTGTGCATGCACCTGTGTCGCATGCTGTGTGTGATGCGATTGCCAGTACGGAAATCCCCCAGTTTCCCTCCACAAAGACAATTGGAATGCTATCAGTGATACACACATCCAATGTATTACTACATGTACGTGTACATGTTTGTATGGTTCTGCCAATTTCACTGCTCTTAGACTTAGAGCAGAATCTGCCACCTTTTCCAGCATTATCCGCCAATGCCCCCCCCCCCCCTACCTACATGTACATGTAGTGATCTACATGTACATGTACAGTATGGCTGCCACTCCACCACCACCCATCACGAGTATAATACATGTACTATCATTATAGCAATCGGAAGAATCAGCATAAAAATGTACAGGTGCCTGTACAGCTCCCATCATGTGCAATTGATGCAAGTACATTGTATCTTACTAGGCGACTTGCAGTATGCTCTTGCCAGTCCGGGTATGCGCATGTACATGTACATGTACATGTACTCCGGGAATTACTCACATCAGTTTGGAAGTAAGTTTGTAACTGCATGATTGTACTGTACACTAATACATGTACATGTACATGTATATTCAAGCGGTAGTTTGGAGGTGATCAAAAATTAGTTTCACAATCTACAACGTATCGTGCAATGACGCAAGTCCACACAATGAAGCAGACACTTTCTTTTTATCTATCAAATGTTTCTTTCCCTTCTCTTCAGGTTAGTACAGAGAATGTTGGAAATTTGGAAAGACACAGAACTATATAGAGTGTAAGAGAAAGAAGGAAAAGAGACAGCCATTCAACAAAGTCCTACAAACTCAAAAACAGACGTTGTAAGTTGTAGACAAACACGTTGAACTGTAATATTGGCACATACATACATGAGTTCAAAAAGAACGAAACAGCATGCTATCCGCAGATTGAGTACATACATGTACATGTATGTATAATACTACTATAGGGTTTTACGCTGAAATACATGTACAGTTTATACACTGAATGTACAGTGCGTAACTCCAAGAGTATCACGTCAATGCTAGAACATGATCAGGGGATAGAAAATTGCAACCAATAATTTACTTCACTTGCGCACAACCAATGCTTCCCTGGATGTGTATTCACTTCCAGGTTTACATTACCAATTTACCAGTAAGTGGTGCCAATTCCCATTCTAGCTTCATGTAAGTGCGACGTGTGTGTGTCTAGCTGTCGCTTATTGTTCCAGCTTCTAATGCTCAAGCACCATCATTTCAACAGTCCGTCCGCCATGATCCCATGCGCACCAGTGCCGGAGCTGGTGTTTTTCTCCCGGCTTCATGTCAATAGCTCCAGCTAATCAGGAGCACTTCGTTGTGGACCGACAACTTTCAATAGGATTAGTGCTGTTTGTGTTGTCAGCCATGAGCAACGGTGCTGGCTACACAGTACTACCATGACACTCACTTGGCACTTGATTTTGTTTATTGTTTTTTGAAAGTGCCCACGTAGCTACTACTTGTTAGTTGTCGATTGCTGGTTGGATCAGTTGCATGCATGGTATGGCTGGGGTGTTGGGGTTTGATTCTCCCTTGCTAATTGGATGTCAATCTTCTTCCCTGTACTAGCTGTAGTCCGTGGACAGTGGAACGCACAGCGCGTCATCAGCCATCACACAGCCCTCCACGGTGCCTCCAGTGCTATTTCGGTCTGCACTGCAAGAGCGGGCCTTTCAATGTTGTTCCAATTGATTTTACACGTGCCAATATCATTTTTGTGACGGAGGGGCGATCTGGCGAGAACCCTGCACCTTGGGATAGCATACAGGTTGATGGATAAATCAAAGAAGACGTATCGACTGTGCCTGGAGAATGTGTTTTCCTTTCTTCTGGCCTCGAGTCAATGACACATTGGTCAGTCAACAGATACGGGTACATGTAATCTTGGAGATGTTTCAGCCAACAGATGTGCAGCAATTTCAGACACATGTACACTGTATGTCAGAATAATACCATGAGCTACGCAATCTCTCCTGATTGCCGGCCAACCCTTTCAATCAGTCAGCCTCAGGATAATCAACAGATAGATGGAAATGTACATGTTGTATGCACAATGCTGTAGACAGCAAGCTGTTTCGGCCAGCTACACAGGGTGGATTATGTTGTATGTGTGTGCGAGGGCTTGGAGTTCAACGTTCTAACTACCGCCTGTTATGTGGGTTATCAAGTCAGGTAGGGCCAAGGCTTTCAGCTTGCCTAATACATGTACAATGTAGCGGCGTAAAGTCGAAAGCAGAGGAAACCTTCATCCTGAGTGCTCCTGAGGACGTTCAACCTACAGTATAATATAATTACTTTAAAGGTATGGCGTTCCCACCTGCTATGGAGGCCTGCGCCGATGTCTGCGGTATGCCGATTTGGAAACACACGTGCAGACTCGTAGGAAGATGCCCCATCAGGATTCTCTGCAAAGCATCTCTCGTTGAAATGCTATTTCTCAATGATGAAATGCCGCCTGTGGAGCTGGTGCAGAAACAGCCGTCCTTTTGGGCAACATAATACGTTCCTCTTTGCCCTGCTACAGACATTCCTCCGACTCGAGTCCTAACCGTCCTAACCCGAAATTGCTGAAAGAACATGCGCATCATGGTCCGTTTGGATCTGCCATCGCAGTTTGCGGTAACTTCCTTGATGCAACTACCATAGGCAACATTATCGCGATATCGGGTGGTTGCGATGATCGTAAGCTCGGGTGGTTGCGATGATCGTAAGCTCGGGTGGTTGCGATGATCGTAAGTTCCTTTCGTCACAGACACGAAACCTTCACTCGTTATACATTGCACGTGTACAGGCATACATGTATGATAGACGAAAGCTCATATTATTGCATTCGATACATGATTTGCTTCACGATCAAACAAAATACACCGATAATCTCCTCAAGCTCACACGGCTAGACTAACTTTGTTCACGCCAACATCCGGCCCAGGTTCATACAGTGTACATACATGTACAGTGAGTATCGTTTATAAAGTGACCGGGTGTAACGATATACCGGCTATATAGAAGTCGCCAAAATCAAAATCAAATCACAAAAAAATACAGCTAAAATATCAATATACACACTATTATCGGCTATACCGATATATCGCTTATTGTGATGGGCTTCAGGAAGCAAACCATATCAAATGCACAGGAAAATATCGTATATACTGATCAAGAGTGATGATCACAAAACAATTGTTCTTCAAATTTAGTTCATTTCTTCCAAAACTGATCCATTGTTGCATGGATGCATCTGGCAGCAGACGTGATTGAGAGAAAATTCTTCCCTGTATGCTGTAAGCAGCCACATGTACACGTGGCTGCTTTTCATTCTTTTTCCAGCATGTACGCATCATTTCATGCACAGTCATGTGCCATGTGTCAGCCATACATGCAAATCGGCTATAGTGATGCACCGGATATAGTGATAAATTATTGAAAATCAAAGGGGCACGTTATATCCACTATTTACTGTACATGTACATGTATGTACACTGTATAATATGTGCATGTCCAATGTACATGTACATGATTGGACAGTAATTATTGTTAGATTTCTCTAATACTAGTTTTGAACTACAGTCAACTTCGCTTACAACGACACTCGGCGGGGCATCAAAAAGGTGTCCTTACATGTATTTGCGAAGTGTCGTTATACCCGAAGTCTCATTATAATTATGTATTACAGTGGGATGGGACTTTGCTCTGGGCATGGAAATTCTGTCGTTATTCGCGAATTGTCGTTATATCCGCAGTCGTTATTAGCGAAGTTGACTGTAGATTTAGGTTATAATGTACAGTACCGTTCATGTGCTTGTGAGTTGGGGAGAAGAATACAGGTGGCGGGGCTTTGACACACGGTTCAGCATGGGAGCTTGCAGTAAATTGTTTAACGTTATGGTGGCGAGACTGACGACGTGGGTGATCATCCTTCCTCTTTTCTTTTGACTCTGAGTCTTGACTCATTTTGACAATTTTTCCAGACTGCAATCTCCGTTTTGGTGGTGGCGAAACTGACAGCTGCTCAGGCGTCCATTCCAGAACCGACCCTGGGCCCGATCATGTCTCATGATCTGGAACGTGGCGAATGTTTTCTAGTTTACACGACACGAAATCCTACACCACTTCAGCGTCGCATCACTCTGAACCTCTCGCTTGCCCTGTACTCCATCTAGACAACATGAAGAGCCGTAGATCATAATAGAGGGTCCGAAAGACCCCTTCTGTGCTAAAAATAGGACTGCATGAAGTATACGCAAGAAACCCACTATTTCACAGTCTTTGCGACAAGGACAACGAGTAACTCGCTTTTCAGTCAGGTGACTGAGGTGAAGTCGGCAAACAGGGGCAGGGGTGTGACAGAACGGGAGTAGTGAATGCTATTTCAGCTGGATCACGTGTAGGGGAGCGATTCAGGCACTTGAATATTCTTGCAAAGTCCTTTCCGATGGCGATGATTTGTTATTGTTCTCGCTGCGACTTTGCCTGCATTCCGAAAGGGAAAGTGCAGTGTGTCACGTCTGGCAACTACTGAGTACATGTACATACTATAGTACTAGTTCTAGTAAGTAGTAGTGGCTGTACATTCCTACATACATGTACATACTATAGTACTACATGTAGTGTAGTTCTAGTAGTGGCTGTACATTCCTACATACATGTACATGTACAACAGCAAGACCTTGTTCACAACGGTTATTTGTATTTTGTATTTATATCTGGGGGAGCTGGTTTTGCTCGCGGCTGCAACGCACGGGGTAGTGAACCCAGGACAGAAGCGGACCAGGCATCATGACTTTGCACATCTATCGTTGTGCTGCTTCATTACGCGACCTGTTTTATTATTATTATTAATATTTATATCATTATCTCATGGCACATCATGATGACGGCCAGTAAAACTGAGACAAGGGTGAAAGCCAACCACAGCAGTAAAACAGATAAAAGAATACAAAAATTTAATAAAAGGCAAAGAAGGCAAAGGAGGAGACAAACCAGCAGGATATACATGAAACCTACATGTATAATTGAGGTTATGGCTCACTGTTGTCAGTCTTGATAATTATTTATACATGTACTTCTAATTGTTGGTATCACTGGAAATACATGAAATACAATGATTATGTACACAAGAGAGATTGGAAGCTGCTGTGTTGCAACTCTGAGCTTCACGTATTACTACGATCATCAGGCAGCGACGCACACGTACATACATGTACATGTACATGTATAATCTAACACGGCGATATCGCGTACTAGTACTTAGTAGTAGTACTAGTACTAGTGCATTCTATCACAACCATAGTTTTTAGTGCAGGGCTTCAGCCTAGGGTCCGGCGGGTTCTGCCAGCAGAAAAATTGGCAGAATTCGGTACTTTTTCTGGTAAGTTTCATGCATGTTTGGTATGTGGATAAAGAAATGGAGCAGAATTCGGAGAATTGCCCGCCATAAGGTTTGTATGGTTCTGCCAATTTCACTGTTTTTTTTTTTCGAGCAGAATCTGCCACCTTTTCGAGCAGAATCCGCCGGTCCCTACTTCAGCCTCTGCTTCTCCCGCGCGCACTCACTGACAATGATAGAAATATTAACTATCATTCTGGGCGACTAAAGTCGCCCGTGGCACTGAGAGGGTTAACAGTGCTAGTGGTCGTCGTGAAGGCGTGACAGAACAGGCGCCACGTGTACATGTACATTTATTTCCTGTACATGTACATGTACATGTACATGTACATACATGTATATGGGATCGATGCAGTGAAAACCTTGCTTGGCGGATTGAACCCACGACCATTATTAGCTGTGAACGCACTTGACAAACCGATCCAACACAATCTTCCATTTGTCACTTCTCGCTGCAAAGTGGTGGCAAGTTAGTGTCTCGGGAAAGAACTCCTAATGAGCCCTGAGCGCTATTGTTAGTGTGTTTGGCTTGTGAAGATGCTTAGGTAATAGGCCCAGTATACTACTTTGAAGTAAAGTGGATTATGTTTGAAATTCCCAATTACAAACTGGTTACAGGCCCAATTACATTGTACATGACAGCGAAAATTAGAAGTGGGGCAGGAAGAATGGGGGCAGTGTCTTCTTGCAGGGGGTAGGGGGGAAACGTGCCACAGGCTTACAAAATGTTCCACCATACATAGCGTCATACTCTCAGACAAAGGACAGTGAAGAAGGTTGTAGTCTATTAAAATGTGTAGAATTTATCGATCACCGGCGATCGATAAAAGTATGTGTCATCGGTTAAGGGTTAGTAAACAGCGTCCACGTTTTACTACAACACGCAACTGCATTGTGGCATGACCGTTCGTGCACTGGCTACTGTAACCGGGAATCAGTGGCGGCGTACGCTTAGTGTCTACAGAGGCGTCAAGGACTTTGGAGATGAGCAAACTAATAATATTACTACTTAGCTCTATGTGACAAGAATGAAGCTCGGCGGACTATGTGGCACACTATGCACGGGTGCAGTTTTCAAACAAACAAAAAGGTTTAATATCTCCGATAATTCTCGGCACTCACGTTAATTCCTAGAGGCGGTACTGCAGCTGACGCGTCGACGAGGAGAATGGCCCCACTGGAAGCCATAGTGTGTCAAACAGAACACAAGGTGACACTCAACGAGCTCCACGGCTTGTCTAATTGGATAACAGGTACTGTTTTCTTCTCGGGACTATCGACCATAATGCAAATGTTCGTGTACGTTCCAACGATAGTTACTTCTTCTCAAGTGCGTGTTATGATCCACGACAAGTGGTACTGTGTTGCTCCACAATTAACTTGTTCTGTACATGCATCATCACTCTGATGTCACATCCTGCTTCATAACAGTAACATAAGAACTGAAGTTAGTTGCGCGATCTTCATGCAAGCCGCGGTGGTGGGGAGAGGGGAGGGGAGGGGGGGGGGGGGGGGTGCTGCATCTATCTCATTAACATGCACAATGTATAAGTTGCCTTGGTCTTTCTTTATCCCTGACGATTTCCCCCTCTATCTCTCTCTCTCTCTCTCTCTCTCTCTCTCTCTCTCTCTCTATCTATCTATCTCTCTCTCTATCTATCTATCTATCTCTCTATCTAATTTTTTATTTCCATTGCTATCAGGTTCGGCCTCATTTCCTCTGTGCTGCGCTGATGAGTTCACAAAGAACGAAACAGCATGCTGTCGCAGATTGAGTATCTCTCTATCTATATATCTATCTACCTCTCTTTCTCTCTATCTCTCTTTCACTCTCTTTTTCTGTTTCTCTGTCTCTTTTTCCGTCTCTCCGTCTCTCTATCTTGCTGTCTGTCTCTCTCCGTCTCTCCATCCCTCTGTATCTCTCTTTCTCTGTTATCTCTCTCTCTGTCGTCTCTCTCTCTATCTTTCTCTCGCTATCTCTCTCTCTCTCTCTCTTTCTTTCTCTCCGTCCTCTCTGTCTTTATTTATTTCTTCTTTCTCTCAGACACATACACTGACACAAGTGCGCACGCATTTCCTCCCTCTTTCTCTCCATCGTTGTACCTGCCAATCCCTGATAAGACGGTGGGCCACTCAAGTTCCGAGTGGTTGGATTCATCCGTATCTTATCAATCCAGATCCGCAACTATGAGATACAGCAATGGCCTTCTGAACCTTCTGGCTTTGAGACTCCGAATTTAAGTATAGCAACTACTTGTAACTAACATAATACTGTACATAATCATTAGCTCCCATCTCTCAAATCATTGGCAGCTGGGGATTTCAGTTATCTACTGCTACTTGAAACTGCTTATGGTTACTTCAACTGCTACTTCAACTCACGTATTCACGTGTCAGTGGATAGCTTTTAGACGTTCAATAATAAATTGTTTCGCTCTGGGAAGGTACTAGCCCGATACGAACGCTTATGCCACCACTCGCCTTGCGGGATTCCGGTCACAAAAATTAATATGTCTGGGGTCTCTGTACGTCGATGGGTTGGCAGTTATCCCAAACGGCTGCTCAAGTCCCAACTTCCGCCTCCATGAAGTCAGGACTCTAGGTCGGCGGAGCTCCCACAAGGCATAACCTCACCCCCATTGGCGCGATTCATGTAATCCGTGCTTCACCTGCAATCTCTCATGCTTGGAAGTGGCCTCTGTAAAACACCTACATGCACATGTATCGGGGAGAACATGTATGTACTACACGTGGTTGCCGCCTTTATTATATAATTACAATGTATGTACATGTTCATGTAAAACGCAACATAAAAAGGCCCCAGGATTGGTAAGCTGTGGTAAGTGGTGCTGTGTTCACGACAATCGATGTGTATCGAAAAAAAAAATTAAATTTTTTTTACAAAGACCACTTAAATGCCAAACATGAAATACCTACATGTAGATGTAGATCATGATGGGTTCTTGGTACATGTGTTCTGCTGCACAGCCGAGAAAGGGCAAGGAAGGGGACTCCGCTGGTGTCCATCATTGAAACTCGTCTCGCCCTGCCCTGCTGGCATGTGAACATCATGTTATTCACAGAGAATCAAAAGCATTGCAATGATAACCATAAAACACTCCTGATGTCAGAAAGGCTTTTTTAGGGGGAAATTTCCCCCAGAAATCAAAATTTCATGGTCCGTAGAGCTTCGGGCACTGAGTCGAATGGTGAAGGTCTCACTTCGATCCGACCAAGCGTTCTTGAGATATATCAGTTTGAAATTGTCCTTTTCGGGTCTCTGATTTGAGATACACATGTACATGTACATACATTGTATTTATGTATACCGGTTTATTTTTGTTCCACTGGATCTTATTTTGTCCTGTTGAAGGTCAGCACGTCGTCGAGCATGCATAGAGCACGCTGACCAGTCCAGTAGTCAGAGTTCTTCTGTATAACCATACATGATGTACATATACACAAACAAGGCCGGTTCTGGAAGCTCGAGGTAGAGTGCTCAATGTACGAATGCACAGAGCAGTATACACACACAACAGAGGCGAAAGGCTGTGTTAGCTGTAACTTAAAGTTTCACGCATCGAGCGATCATCAGACAGCAGCATTCACTATCGAATTCTCTACGAGCAGGCCTAGATATTTGATGCTAGTGTGGAAGTTAGTGCATATGTGCGAAGTGAAGACGTGGCATTGGGACAATGGTATCGAGTTGTTTTGTGAGAGTTAACGGATAAAGGTGAGAATAGAGGCGATAACAGGGATAACGGAACCACCCTTTAAACAGAGATACAACAATCACATGAGCACGACGAGGCATGAGAGGATGGAAAAAAGCACGGAGCTGTCCAAGTGCATATGGATTATGTAAGCTCAAGCGGAAGAACACTCCGCACTCTGTGAAATGGGCCGTCGTCACCAAGGCCCAGGCCTACTCGAACGCGACCAAGCGGTGTCCCCTATGCCTTGCTGAGAAACTGGAGATCCTGGAAGCAGACAAAACGGTCAACATCAACAAAAGGTCGGAGTTGGTGTCGAAATGCAGACACGAGAACAAGTATTACTTGTCCAGATTCTCACCATCAGTTACGTGAGTTTTTCGACATGGCGCAACCTGCACCAGGTTTGGCGCCATGGTGCTTTCTCTCGCCCTCTTCACTCTTGCTGTGGTCTTGCGCTACCGTCGCTATCGCCTTTAATGACTCGGTAACACTGCCCTGTTATCGCCTCTATTCTCACCTTTATCCGTTAACTCTCACAAAACAACTCAATACCATCGTCCCAATGCCACGTCTTCACTTCGCACATATGCACTAACTTCCACACTAGCATCAAATGTCTAGGCCTGCTCGTAGAGAATTCGATAGTGAATGCTGCTGTCTGATGATCGCTGAAATGCGTGAAACTTTAAGTTACAGCTAATACAGCCTTTCGCCTCTGTTGTGTGTGCATGTACATATACATGTACATGTACATATACATGTATAATTATGTATGTAATTATGTATAATTATATACATAATTATGTCCGCAGATTGAGTACATAATTATACATGTATATGTACATGTACATAATTATACATGTACATGTATACATGTACATGTATACATGTACATGTACATGTACAGTGCTGGCAACTGAAATCCGACCCCCTGGCCGGCGCGTTCACTTTCTAGCCGCCTCTATTTCGGGTCTTTGCGACGTGAGCGCACCGCTGAGGGGATCGGATTTCAGTTGCCAGCACTGTACATCGTAAAACAGCATGGATACAGAGTACAATGTAGCTGTAGCCGCAACAAACGCACAGATTACTCGTATGGCAACAAGTAGCCTGCCTCTTCGATCAACATGCGCCCGTCTCTCAGCACGGGAAGTACAGCTCGCGTGACAACTGAGATTGGAAAAGACAGTGAGGACTTTGAGGTTTCCTAAAAAAAAAGCTTCTAAAAGGGGATGACAACTGACAGTGTTGACTTCATACTAATTCTATTTCCCACGAACTTCAGCCTCGGTTCCCCGGGTTTGCGGTGAACTCAGCTTTTCCGGCGTCAACCCCATTTCCGCTGTGGCTCCTAAACATTACAATGGCCACATACAGACTGATGCTGATGATTAGCGAGTCGTATCCAAGCAGGCTTGGGCAGGACATGCGCACTCTGGTGCAGTGGTGGCTTCAACTTCATTCTCCCAACTATTAATGTGAAGCATAATTATTACTAGCATCTTTACTAGCATCTTTTGAGCCACGCAAGTAGCTGTGTAGAATGTTGCTTGGCGTCCTTGAATCGTGGTTTGACCGTATTGTTGCTGTTGTTGAAATTCTATTTTGTATCGCAGACCAAACGGGCAATGGTGCCCAATATTGTCCAATGGGCTTGCCAGTATCGTCATCGACATGCATGAACATCCGCCAACGTCCTTCACAGCTGAGACTTTCAGCTCGTGCTTATCTTGGTTGCGCTCACCTTCCCCTCCTTATGTTATTTCTATAACTTAGAACCTTCCCAGTTGGAAGGCTGTTGGGGTGCGCATCCAAGATGTGCGAGAGCTGTTAGCCAGTTAGTTGTAGAACGTCAGTACCGTCGGTCAGTGTCGTGCAATGTTATCGCATGAGCATGATTGTATAGTAACTGGTGGTGTAAGTGGACAGCGTAACTTGCAGTTCCTTGACCTTGGTCCTTTTTTTACTTTTTATAAATTAATCATCGGCTCTCCATCCGAGTTCATATTACTAGTACACTGTTATATGGAATTACATGAACAAGTGACAAGGGCACAAGGAGCGAAATGTCAGTATCCATGTATATGTACAATAACGTCATGTATACATGTATGTACAATAACGTCATGTATCTGTACAATAACGTCATGTATACATGTATGTACAATAACGTCATGTGTATGTACAATAACGTCATGTATATGTACAATAACGTCATGTATATGTACAATAACGTCATGTATATGTACAATAACGTCATGTATAATTATGTACATGGACATAACATATATATTATGTACCTGTATTTCTTTTTCACAATCTGCGAGTACAACTATTATTTTTACTCGAAGGAGCCGACATAGTTTGGGTGTGTCATGAGTTGGCAAAATCGCTTAGATTAGGACAAGTGCTGGACACTTATCATTGGCATGCTCCCCTTGAGGTGTTCAACGACTTCCTGACAGATGATTGGAAATGAAGATTCAGGGATGAATAATAAGTTTACTCTCGAAGCAGTCGGCGTGTTTGGCTTCTGTAACCCACGAGAAACTCTGGACCCTGCAAGAAACACTTGTACAAGCACATTAATGTATGATTCTTCTTCTGAGCTGAGAGTGCAAGAATGTATATCACTTGAACAGCGATAAGGAGATCTACTTGGAACCGAATCAACGTCCAGAATACTTTTCGAATGCACTTCACATTGAAACGCATGTATTGCCCACAAAACATCCTCAACTGGCTCAAGTCAAGACCAAATTTCCAGTTGCTTGCTAATTGCCCAGGCAGTCAGGGCTCAAAAAGGCAGAGTCATTCGCTTCATCTACAATGTTCCCGTAAATTACAATACCATATTACATATTCATGTACATGTACTTGCTCGCCTCAGGTGGAGACACCATGACTACAATTGAAAGAAAGGATTTAACTTTTACAAGTTACCTGTAGCTTCTCCAACACTGAGTCACAGACACAGACACAGACACTAACAGCAGGTCGTTGAATGTCAGTACCTCATCAGTTGTTAATAGTGCTAATTGTTGCCTGAATTGTTCTGTCTCACAAGTATCTTGCTTACTCATGTGCATGCACATGCACCTGTGACTCAAGCAGGGAATAATTTAACAATGTGTATCGCATCGCAGTTTGCTACGCAATTCTTCTGAGGTGCGACGCAACTTCAGAAATGTGTCGCAGAAAACTGCGATGCACAGTGTCGATTTTTCACTGTACCGATTTTTCACTGTACCCAATGATTTATTTTTATTTTATTAATTTTTATTTATTTCTGCACCTCGTGGCATGTCAAGATGTACAGTGTTGATTTTTCACTGTACCCAATGATGTACAGTGCACAACATGTAAATGTACATGCCAGGTGTGTCTCTTAGCCTTAGGCCGGGATGAACTAGCTGCGCAAAGCTTCGAAAGCGTTGAGCTGTTGGATACGCTAGGGCGTAACATGTAGGCGTTTTGGTTCTTTCTTTCAACATGTACTCGTACAATATACACTACTTGTATGAAATCTTTTTTCAAAATGTTGGTATTGAAAACCCTGAAGTGTGTGATCTTTCCCGAAGTTACTAGTCTAGCATGCTGGTCTCCAGGGAAACCTTTTACTGTACAAGTATACGCACATGGACATGTAGCGAGGTATTATAAGGTCAGATAATGCGACAACACAACATACAACGGACAGGGATGTTGAGACACTCAACGAACTGACGCTGAGCTCCAACACATCTACGACACGCAAACCAACATGACATAATAATTATCTCGTTACTTTGGTGGACTGTTGGCCATGACTCCTAACTTAAACTTGCGAGTTGCATACCCCAATCTTGACCTCACACCTAACTCCAACACATCTACGACACGCAAACCAACATGACATAATAATTATCTCGTTACTTTGGTGGACTGTTGGCCAAGACTCCTAACTTAAACTTGCGAGTTGCATACCCCAATCTTGACCTCACACCTAACTCCAACACATCTACGACAACATGACATAATATCTCGTTACTTTGGTGGACTGTTGGCCATGACTCCTAACTTAAACTTGCGAGTTGCATACCCCAATCTTGACCTCACACCTAACTCCAACACATCTACGACACGCAAACCAACATGACATAATATCTCGTTACTTTGGTGGACTGTTGGCTAAAACTCCTAACTTAAACATGCGAGTTATTGTTATTATTATTATTATGTGCTTGTTCGCGTAGACATCAGCATGGCCTGCAGCTGCATTAATGGGCACGCAAATCATGCAAACCAGCCAAAAGTGTTCGCATAAGCCACTTCGAATAGATACAAAAGACCACAACAGTTTCAGAAAAAAGAATAAATATGCGAAAAGAAGACAAAAACTAGGGTGCCGACACCACTCGGCGAGTTGCATACCCCAATCTTGACCTCACACCTAACTCCAACACATCTATGAAGCGCAAACCAACTGTAGAATGTCCCGTTACCTTGGTGGACTATTAAAAGCATAACTCGTAGCTTTCGAAAACAAAGAGTCAGCACCGACGCAATCCACACAGTCAAGTTAAGCCAATTTAGAAAGCGAACGTTTAAATTTCGTTCCCTTCTCATACTCGTAGCTTATTGGTCCTTCCTTCTTACTTAGTAGTACCGGTGTTGGCTCAACATCCGAATTGTATACCCCTATCTTTGAACTAGGCTTCAAGTTCAGCACCACGGGTATTACCCTGGCCAGGGGCGTCACACACGGTACGACCACTACGACCATGGTCGTACCACTTTTCGTCCAGGATGGTCCACCCAATTCATCCAAAAAAGCAATAAAAAAACTCAAGGATCTTCGGACTTGTACGAAACATCACAACTTTCATTGCAAGGAGCATACAATTATTAGGTTCAGACTTGATGCCTAGCAGCTAGCACCCCAAGACTCCAGGCGGCTATCCATTGCGATAGGCGGTTGGAGTCACGGGTAGAGACAACCAGATGATGGATTCCTCACGGACGCATTCACTGCGAACTTGACGGAAACAGTGCTGGCGGCGATCACTGGGTCCAGAACTAAAAATTTCCAAGATCTACCATGTTACAATGGCGATCAGCACGGTCAAGAGACACTACAACTAACGTGTTACTTGTCAGCTACAACAACATATTCTTTCCACAACGACACCTACCTAATAGACCTACCTCTGGCTCCTGACGATCTACTGCAAGCTGATGCGAAAATACATTACAAGATCTACACCCGCGAACGCCGTGCTTGTCAACGAATTAGGGAAGCGCTTCATTCTCCGAGGTTGAAAAGTGTTTGGACTGCTGCTCTACGGCGGCAGAACATTCTGCAGCTGTTCACCGACACGACCCGCTCCACCAAACGACATAAGATCGTTTCGTTCGAATTTTCTGGTAGCAGCAACAAGAATTGCGTCCGCGACGACAGGACGAAAGCCTCTCGCAAACTAAAGTCCTGTTGCCATGAAGACAGAGAAGATTCCACAAGCCCTTTCTTCTGCTTCCAGTGTTGTAGCTCTCCAGTCCACTGGCAGATCTTTCAATCCCAACGAACAAAAAAAGGATCTTCTTCTCTCTCTATAAAAAATGCAACTAACATAATGCATTACATGACGTACTGTACTTCGCGACTGTCCGCGGGCCGGCCGTGCGGCGCGGCACACTTTCGCAGGACATGACATACGTTTTTGCACAGCGGCTGGCGCTAGGACTGTACTTCGTATTTTGCGATTTTTTCGAGGGCAATAGCTTCATTTTTGCCTTGGCCACCTATGCATGATCATATGATGATATGCAGAAAATACAAAAAAATCCATGAGAAGCGTTTTTTTTTAGTTGGAGTGGGTTGTCTAATGCTATAGGGGAACCCTCCTTTGCGGCTGTAGAGTGCTAAAACGTGCCCTGTTGGCCGAAAAATCCGAATTTTTTCTCCGGGGGACACCCCGGTCGTACCACTCCAAACAGCCCTGTGACGCCCCTGCTGGCACACACAGCACCTTCATGATTCGATGTACAGTGAACTTCGCTGATAACAACGACTGCGGATATAACGACAATTCGCGAATAACGACATAATTGTCATGCCCAGAGCAAAGTCCCATCCAACTGTGACACATAAATTTATAATGAGACTTCGGGTATAGCGACACTTCGCGAATAAGGACACTTTTCTGATGCCCCGGCCAGTGTCGTTATAAGCGAAGTTGACTGTATTGGTGGTAGAATAGAAACCAAAATATGCATGTATGAAGGTTGCACCGCCACGCATGTACCTGCTGGCTGCTGCAGCCTCATGGCTCAGGAGAACAGATTAGGTATGTTGCCCTCTTCGAGGTACCAACCCTTCTACATTGTACAAGTAGATTCGGCCTGGTCCCATACCTCAGATGGTTAGATCAGTCCTCGTGTTGTTGTTGTTGTTGTTCAGTTGTTGTTGTTGTTGTTGTTGTTGTTGTTGTTGTTGTTGTTGTTGTTGTTGTTGTTGTTGTTGTTGTTGTTGTTGTTGTTGTTGTTGTTGTTGTTGTTGTTGTTGTTGTTGTTGTTGTTGTTGTTGTTGTTGTTGTTGTTGTTGTTGTTGTTGTTGTTGTTGTTGTTGTTGTTGTTGTTGTTGTTGTTGTTGTTGTTGTTGTTGTTGTTGTTGTTGTTGTTGTTGTTGTTGTTGTTGTTGTTGTTGTTGTTGTTGTTGTTGTTGTTGTTGTTGTTGTTGTTGTTGTTGTTGTTGTTGTTGTTGTTGTTGTTGTTGTTGTTGTTGTTGTTGTTGTTGTTGTTGTTGTTGTTGTTGTTGTTGTTGTTGTTGTTGTTGTTGTTGTTGTTGTTGTTGTTGTTGTTGTTGTTGTTGTTGTTGTTGTTGTTGTTGTTGTTGTTGTTGTTGTTGTTGTTGTTGTTGTTGTTGTTGTTGTTGTTGTTGTTGTTGTTGTTGTTGTTGTTGTTGTTGTTGTTGTTGTTGTTGTTGTTGTTGTTGTTGTTGTTGTTGTTGTTGTTGTTGTTGTTGTTGTTGTTGTTGTTGTTGTTGTTGTTGTTGTTGTTGTTGTTGTTGTTGTTGTTGTTGTTGTTGTTGTTGTTGTTGTTGTTGTTGTTGTTGTTGTTGTTGTTGTTGTTGTTGTTGTTGTTGTTGTTGTTGTTGTTGTTGTTGTTGTTGTTGTTGTTGTTGTTGTTGTTGTTGTTGTTGTTGTTGTTGTTGTTGTTGTTGTTGTTGTTGTTGTTGTTGTTGTTGTTGTTGTTGTTGTTGTTGTTGTTGTTGTTGTTGTTGTTGTTGTTGTTGTTGTTGTTGTTGTTGTTGTTGTTGTTGTTGTTGTTGTTGTTGTTGTTGTTGTTGTTGTTGTTGTTGTTGTTGTTGTTGTTGTTGTTGTTGTTGTTGTTGTTGTTGTTGTTGTTGTTGTTGTTGTTGTTGTTGTTGTTGTTGTTGTTGTTGTTGTTGTTGTTGTTGTTGTTGTTGTTGTTGTTGTTGTTGTTGTTGTTGTTGTTGTTGTTGTTGTTGTTGTTGTTGTTGTTGTTGTTGTTGTTGTTGTTGTTGTTGTTGTTGTTGTTGTTGTTGTTGTTGTTGTTGTTGTTGTTGTTGTTGTTGTTGTTGTTGCTGTTGTTGCTGTTGTTGTTGTTGTTGTTGTTGTTGTTGTTGTTGTTGTTGTTGTTGTCGTTGTCGTTGTTGTTGAATTTTATTTTAAAGTCGCAACACAAACAGGCGATGGCGCCTCCATCATGTCATGACCAGCAACGTCAAAGGTTCGAGTGGTGATTTTGTTATTTTACTTGGGCATTCTCAACGGATCTTTTTTACCACTTGTTTTACCTTTTAAAAACGGTAAACAGAAGTCGTCTTCACAAAGTGCAAGTGCAATAATTATGTACATGACATTGCACTTGCATGCAGTGAGTTGATGGCGAAATGAATTGGGTATTACTATTACTATTACAATTACTATCCAGTGCTTTTGCTACGGCCTCCACATTAACTTCAGGTGTTGTGGGAACACACGTACATGTACATGTACATGTATGCTGAACAGTCCGCCTGTCCTGTCCATCCTGCCATTGCAAAGCATGGGGCACCGAATGTCCATGTACATTGTGCATGTGCGTGTACATGTATATCCCATAACCTTTCTGGTCATAACCATTCGGGTCATAGGGGCGCCAAATACAGTGAAACCTGGTTAGGAAGAACACTGATAAGACAAATGTTTGCCTAAGAAGAACTAGCATTCGTAACTGTATCGGATAAAACCCTGTGTATTCACTGGGTAAAACACATGGATAAGAAGAACTCCTGTTATTGCGAACAAATATCACTGGTCCCTTGATGTTCGTCCTAAAGAGGTTTGACTGTATGCCATAACGCGCAGCAGCAGTACCAGCAGCAGAAAACCGTAAGTATACTACTTGAACGGTGCAATGAATCGAACTCTGAACATACATGTACATGTACATGTACATGCACAGGGATAAAGTGCTGATTTGACCCGGCTTCAATCTCACCTTCGTTTCTTCCTCCCAATGCACACAAACTCAGTGCAGTTAGTACGATACTGAGTACAGTGGTCCCTCTCTAATCCGGCACTATTTGTGCCACGGAAATCTGCTGGATTAGGGAGGGTGCTGGATTAACAAATCTGATTTACTGCTGTAATGTGCATGAAGAGGACATTTTGGCTACTGAAAATCATGCTGGTTTATCGAGGGTGCTGGATTATAAAGTGCCGGATTAGAGAGGGACGACTGTACTAGTATGTCGAGAAAAGCTGTTTCCCTTCAAGTGGGTTCACGACACGTATCGAGGACCCAATTACAGGATGTTGTAGTGAATGGACGACCACGTGTGTTTCTCCTCGACACTTCGAGAGCGGCCTTGATAAGTTTCATTTGTGCGGCGCTGGTTGCGACCTGATTGCCAAAATGCCAGGGTACCCACCTACTAATTATCATCGCCAGTGAAGTGGATAAAATGAGCTGTTCAAGCACTGGCACTGTCACGTACATGTAAGGTTTTGGCCGATCAGGCGTGGTGTGGATAGTCAGTACACACCACTTGAGACATTGAAATCGAATCCAACTGTCCTGGTCATGACGTCAGACGGCGATTGGCTCAACGACTACATGTACATGTACAGCAAAACCTGTCAAGGCGACCACTCGGATAAGGCGACCACCTGTCCAAGAAGACCACTGAAACCAGGATCGAGGGATGCTATTTCCAGTCAAATGACCCTGGATAAGGAGACCACCTGGTAACAGAGACCATGTTTTGAAAGTCCCTTGAGTGGTCGCCTTGGCAGGTTTTACTGTATCTGCGAAGTCCTCCCACCCAGCTAAATGAGATACTAGATTTTTTTTATTATTAATATTGGGAACACAGCCCTACAAAGAGACATGTGGAGACAAACACAAGACAAGACACAGGGGATGTAGGGACGACGTGCCGATGTACAGGGAGCAACTCGACCGACCAGGGGTCTCGGCGTTAGCGTTGCAACCTGGCATCGAGAAGAAAAGGGGGGGGGGGGGGAGGTTGCATGGTCAGGTAGCAAAAAATAATAATTTGGTGCGAGATCCGATTTGCTGTCCTTGATCGTCCTTGGACTGTCATAAAGTGCGTCGGTGATTGATTCGATTCGAAATCGATATTCGTAACAGCACATAAAAGTCACAAGCCGAGCTTTGCTATGCGCAAGAAACGCAGCGTTACAACAAAATTAATGATCTAGCCGATTTTCTCTCTGCTCTTCTGCCTTTGTGGTATTGCTCCATCTTGTTGTGGTGTTGAGCACTCTAGGCAATCTGGGAACTCTCTATTGGAAAAGTCACAATACACACGTGCACACTGTACGATGTTTGCACGTCAATTAGCATCCCCCAGCTCAGGTGACCTGGAGGCGTCGAGCCCACCTGTAACCAACACCGAGAGGAGAATTCATAAAATTAATGACCGTTTCACGGAACCAGCCGTGCATCATTAGTATAGTTATTAGTAGGCGTGACTCGAAGCACCACAGTGACATCTTTGCGCGTCCGAGGTAACTCTCGCAGATATGGGCCAGAAGCATGTGCGTGGATGCGTGTGTCTGAGGAAGCTGTTCTATTGTTATGTTTATGAAAACTGGATGATTTTGAGGACGTCTGGGTTCTTTTAATGAAATCAGCCATTGTTTTCTAAGTTTAAAATGCCACGCAACGTTACAATTGTGTGGGGTCGGGGCGCATGAATAGAACGCACCACTGTACACGCACATGGAAATGTCAGTTCGGTTACCGAATTTCGAATATTATGGTCTGGTGGCCTGTGACTACATGTACACAATAATAGCACACGAATTTTTTTGATTCAGTTCACCCATTGTTGCAAAGCCATCTTTAGACGAGTGTGTGGGTATTGTTGAACGCAACGGGGTTCCAGTAATAGCTAACCATAATTATGACCTTGAGCTGAAGTCGAATGATTTTAAAAGCTGGCAGCTGCATGTACCGGAAGTCACCGCAATACACTGTGACCTGAATCACAAAACAAAAAATACGTACTTCGAAGTACGCAGATCCTTGTAATCTTACCGGTATTTGTAATGGGTTTGCCGCTTCCCTTTAAAAAGGGATGCGGCAAACACATTACAAATACCGGTACATGTACATGTACATAGTAGGTCAGCATTGCCTGCTGATCAGATTGGCGTTATACGCAGCGGCACAACTCTGAGAAGGTGTTCAATAGCCCTTGGCGGATTATGCCGGCATAATATTTGGCATAATCTTGGGATTTCGTCAAAAAATTATGCTCCGGCATAATATACGGATTCCAACGTGTAAGGTCGGCATAATCTTTCGGTTTTGACAAAATTATGCTAAGGGCATGGCCGTGTGTGTATGCGTGGCTTCTCAATCCTCTATGTACAGCGTGAATACATGTACATAGTGGAACCGAGCATAATCCAGCATATTTGTTGGCATAATTGTAGCATAATCAAAAGCATAATTTGACGATTGGCCGAGCATAGTCCGCCAATGGCTAGTGTTCACTTTCGCTCTGTCCACATTTACATCGTGTTACCGTAGGTCAATCAACACAGTGGACGAAGTCGGTGGCCTTCAAGTTCACTCAGGATTACCTGCCATGTTCATACGATTGCGGCTCGAGGCTTCCTGAACGTGTTCCAATGATATGGCCCGTCTTTAAGATGTCATCTTCAACACTTTGGAAGGGGCCCACTCGACTCCAGAGCTCATCTAGGGATGGGATAATTTTCATCTATAGCACCTGTGATTGTTGCATAGGGAGTTAGGGATAGTGGTGGTGCGGAGACAATGGCCCGCATAATTCCAATGTCACATGTTTTTTGTTGTTGCTGGTTGGTTTGGTTGGTTTTTATTATTTCATTTCGTTGCCTCAACAGTACAACGTACAAATATCAAGAGGGGCAAACGAAAAGAGAAAGTAAAACAGAGCAGAAAGGAAGATGCAACTGAAAGGAAAGAAAAACGGAGAGAAACGGAAAAGGAATATAGACTGGGCGGATTCATGAACCATTACAAGAGCGGTTGTTGTTGTTGTTGTTGTTGTTGTTGTTGTTGTTGTTGTTGTCGTTGTTGTCGTTGTTGTTGTCGTTGTTGTCGTTGTTGTTGTTGTTGTTTCAAATCTTTGTTCTCACGATATAGTTGTTGGTGGTGGTGTTGATGTTGTTGTTGTTTTTGTTGTTGTTGTTGTTGTTGTTGTTGTTGTTGTTGTTGATGGTGATGAAGTTTAGGTAACGTCGCACCACAAACAGGCGGTTTTGCCTCCTTTGATATACATGTATGTGAACTACAGAGAGGGAGAGAGTGGGGAGACAGAAATATATACCGAGAGGGGAAGGGAAGAAAATGTTCGTGCAAAAAGTAACATTTTATACTTTTAAAGAAGCGCACGCCCAACTCACAAGGGAGAAAATACAAAGGAAAAGAAGAGATAAGAGAGAACAGCCTGACCGCCTTACCAACGTACATGTACCCGTATACCAGCATGATGTGATACGGGATGTTGCAATAGCGTGAGGAGTGACTGAGGACGCCAGTGTAACAGTCCAACTAACTTCAGTAGTCATTCTTGGAATAAGCAATGATCCTTGCCATAATGCATTCTTATATACATGAACAAGCAATGATGGACATAACACCTAACAGCAGCAGCGTGATAATAGCAGGTGATAAGCGTATCCTATTCCTAGTGTTAGTAGTAACAGTGAATCTGTTACACCATTCCCCCCTCTCAACTGTCAGAACAGTACCAATTCGAAGGAACAGTTATGGTAACTAATGATCATGCATGGATATGTGGAATGCATGGTAGCCGAAAACAACACTGATGAACTCAAGATCCAGTGCATGTCCTCTGCAAATAACGCCTGGCTGGCAGGGAAGCACTATCCTAATCATGCAGAATGCTACATTTCTATTGCAACACGTAGAAACTAGCAATACAACTGTGGCTGCCAATTAAATAGCAATTTTATGAAAAACGGTCCAGGTAGGTTTTCAGCGGAATAATAGCGTTTCCTGCTTCATCCATCAAGTATTCCTCCGGCTCCCAGGTGGCATCTCGGTAGCCCTTCCATTTCACTAGGTACTGCGTGCGCCGTCCTCTCTTCTTGTGCGACAACACCTTTTCGACAATGTACCGCGTATGGCCATCCGCATCGGTTAGGGGTGGAGGTGCCGGCTGAGTACGGCCCGGTATCTCATTGCCATGGTACAGCTTGAGGGCAGCAATATTGAACACTGGATGGGCCCGAATGATTCTTGGAAGAGCTAATCTGTACGCATTCGGGGCCACTTTCTTCTGCACCTTGAACGGCCCATACCACTTGAGCCTTAATTTGTGTGAAGGCCTGTCTCGTTCCTCGGGCGTCAGCAGGAAGTCCCTGAAGACCAACACCTCATCCCCCTCCTTCAGGGCGTCCTCCACCCGTCCTCGATCCGCATACAATGATTGCCGGGCCTCCGCCGCCACGATGGCATCCTGTGCCTCACGTAGTGCCTCTACGCGGCCATCCAGCCATGACAGCGGACCATTCGTGTCCATGCCAGCTCCAGCTTTCTGCTTCGTCAATAAGCTCGAGGGAGTAACTGGATGGCATCCATGGTTGAGAAAAAATGGCGTGTTACCTGTTGACGCTTGATCGGCATTGTTGATCGCAAACTCACATAGCGATAGGAGTTCATCCCAATTGTTTTGCCTATGGTTGACGAAAGCTCTTGGCGTATCCTCAATGACACGGTTCACACGCTCAGTCATGCCATCGGTCTGCGGGTGGTTGGCCGTGCTCATTTTTAGCTCCACGCCAAGAATACTGAAAACCTCCTTGAAGAACGCCGACGTGAATCGCGGATCTCGATCGCAAACTATCGTTTTGCTCAAGCCATGGGCAGCAAACACATGATCCACGTACAATCGGGCTGCCTCCTTAGAGTCAACATGAACAGTCGTCGGGATCAGGTGCACATACTTCGTCAGACGGTCCACAAAGGTTAGAATGGCGCTATGTCCTCGGCAGGTCAGCGGCAGTGCCATGATGAAATCCATGCTGATGTCTGTCCAGGGCTGTTCGGGGACTGGAAGGGACTGCAACAGTCCTGCCTTGGTCTGGCTACCCTTTACGCGTTGGCACCGGTCGCAAGATTTAACGAAGTCCTTCACAGTACTTCTCATGCCTGGCCAATAGAAGTATCTGCTCAGCTTCAGGTAGGTCCTGTCTCTCCCCGGATGGCCGGCCGTCAGGCAATCATGATTCTGTTTGAGCAGTTGCAGCCGTACCGGACCGCGAGGAATGCAGAGGCGAGCATCGCCCGATGTTACTAGGTACAGCCGCCGGTCCACGCTGTTCCAGACGTATCGCTCATGCATGGCGTCTTCGCTGCAAGCCATCAAGCGCTTGATTACTGGCGAAAGCTCTGGGTCACTATCATACCCTGCTGAGATCTGATTCGCAATTCCTTGATTCACATCCAGAGAGAACTCGATTCCATTCAGTTCCAAGTCTGGTCGACGTGACAACGGGTCTGCTATGTTACACTTCCCTGGCTTGTGATGTACCGTGTAGTCATAGTCGGCCAGGAATTCAATCCATCGAGCCTCTCTCTTGGTTAAGTTTGGTTTGGTCCTGAGGTAGACAACTCCCATGTTGTCGGTGTAGAGTTGAAAGTGGCGAAATAGGTAGACTCGCCAGCACTGCAGGGCGTACACTACAGCCAAAGTTTCTCGCTCGGCGGCCGCGTAATTCCGTTCGGCAGAAGACAGCTTTCGGCTCACGTAAGCCACAGGATGCCAGGACTGGTCCTCTGCTTGCTGCGTTAAGACTCCTGCCACAGCAAAGTCACTTGCGTCAGTCTCAACGCGGAAATCCTGACTGACGTTTGCTAGTCGCAACACTGGTGCATCCAGCAGAGCAGACTTCAATCGCTCAAATGCCTCCTGTCGAGTCTGATTCCACTCGAAGCGCACATGTTTCCCTGTCAGTTCCTCCAGGGGTTTGGAGATGGCCGAGAAATGGTTAATGAACCTTCGAAAGTAATTAGCGAATCCCAGAAACTGTCTTACGTGCGTGACCGTCGTCGGGACAGGCCAGTTATGCACGGCCTTGATCTTCTCTGGATCTGGAGAAATGCATTGGCCGTCTATCCGGTGCCCAAGAAACAGAACGTCTGTCCGGCCGAATTCACATTTAGACGGTTTGCAATATAGCTCATTCCTCCTGAGGGCGTTTAAGATGGTTCTGACATGATCGAGGTGCTCCTCCCATGATTTGCTGAATATGAGGATATCGTCTAGAAACACCACAACGAATTTACGCAGGTATGGCTGGAGGACACTGTTCATCAAGGTTTGGAATGTTGCCGGGGCATTTGTTAGGCCGAAACCCATCACTGTGAACTGAAAGTGACCAAATGGGGTATTTATTGCTGTCTTCGGAATATCTGTTTCTTCTATTCGAATCTGATTGTAACCGGACCTCAGATCTAGCTTGGTGAAATACGCACTGCCTTGGACGGTATCAAAGAGGTCGTCAATATTCGGTAGGCATGCCTTGTTCTTAATGGTTATGCGGTTTAGCTCACGCCAGTCGCATACCATTCGAAGTGTTCCATCCGCTTTCTTTACGAAGAACACAGGGGCTCCGTATGGGGATTTGCTGGGCTGGATGAATCCTCTACGGAGCAGCTCGGTGAGCTGAGCTTGAAGCTCATCCATCTCTGGTTTTGGTAAACGATATGCTGCACGAGATGGCGGTTTAGCTCCTTCTTCCGTTTTTATCTCGTGATCTGCGCCTCTTCTGGGTGGCAGCTTGTTTGGAAGCTCATCGGGAAGGACGTCCCCGAACTCCTTCAGCAGGTCCTTGAAATCCTTCTGATCCTCCCTACCCGGACTATCCACCGTCTGTGGCTCGTCCGGATCTGCTGTCACATACGCTAGGATTCCTTCTGCGCCACCTCTCATTGCATGCCTAGCCTGCTTCCCTGAGATGAGGAACGTCTCGATCGGTGGGTTGGATTTGTCCGTGCCATCACTTTCACTCGGTTGACAGATGATGGATCCCCCCTCCAGCTTGATTTCATTGGTACGAAAATTGATTTGTGGGTTCGTCCGGGTCAGCCATGGTTTGCCGAGGATCACGTCATACCGCGTCATAGGGAATACTAGGAACTGTTGGTGCTCGCTAAAGTCGCCGACTACGGTCTTCAAGCTGTCCGTTTTCGTAATAGGCTGTGAGCGGACCGATCCATCAGCAAGTGTGACGTTCAGGACGTCGCTACCGGTTGTTGTGGAGATGTTGTGCTTCTTGACAAAGTCAGTTGAAATGAAGTCGTGGGTTGACCCAGAATCCAGTAGCATGGTAACGCGACGTCCATTTATCTTGCCCTGGACGCGCATTAGGTCGTGTTCGTTGTCGGCGGAAATGCTCCCTGTGCTGGCGGTTACTTCATTAGGCCGGCCAACAGTATCAGGTGACGAATGCTTGACAGGCGAGGCTTGAATATCGGTCTCCTCGAGGCGTGGTTCCTCATTTGCTAAGGGGCTGAATTTGTTCTGAACTTTGATTCGTGGCCTATTCCTGGGTGCTCTCGTGTTCGCCAGTAGTCGCACTCCCTTCCTTACTGGCGTCCATCGTTTAAAGAAGGCTTGCTTGTGGCGTTCCTCCCTCCTTCTGGACAGAATCTGGCAATATGGCCGGGTTTCCTGCAGGTGAAACACAGCCTTGAACGACCCTCTGGCTCCCTGGTTTCTCTCCCACCGGATGGTGTTGGTTGGCTTGACCAGGGTCCAGGCTGGCGCCTCTGATGCCCTGGTGCGCGCACTGCCTTGGCGTAGCTTGCTTGGGCTAGCCGCATCGACTGGTCTGCTGAGACCGCAGCTCGTATGGCTTGGGCCAAATGTTGCGGATGCTCCCTAAGTACCTCACCGCTTAGGCCCTGAGCCAGCCCACGCGTGAACAAGATAGCTCTGGAGTGGTCATCAAGCTCGGGAACTTCTAAGCTAAGCCGCGAAAATTTGTTGATGTATTCGTCAAGAGTCTCATCTTGGTGAAGAGCGAATAAGTCGATGCGCGCCTGTTCCCTGTCATAAACCGTACACTTCTCCCAGCTTGCTCTTCAGGTCTGGCCAGTCGGAAAACAGCGTGTTTGCCTCCTGAGAGGCGATAAACCAAAGACGAGCGTTGCCCTCCAGAAAACTCGCCGCGTAGCTCAAGCGCTCCTCCGCGTTGTCCAGCTGCAGGGACTTCATGGCGAGTTCGATGGCGAAGGCCCACTCCTTGAACTCTCTTGTATCTCCACGAAACACAGGCGGAGACTTAACATGGCGCATGCGTGGCCTCTCTCCGCTGGGAGCTTGAGCACGTCTTGGCGTTTGATCTGATCCATCGCACTGACCGAGTGCGATAAGGTGATTCAGACGCTTCTGAATCTCGAATATACCGTAGGCGACTAATGCGGCCACTGCGCATAGCCCGAACATGACGAAAAGAACAACCATCCTCTTGCTACCAGTGTAACAGTCCAACTAACTTCAGTAGTCATTCTTGGAATAAGCAATGATCCTTGCCATAATGCATTCTTATATACATGAACAAGCAATGATGGACATAACACCTAACAGCAGCAGCGTGATAATAGCAGGCGATAAGTGTATCCTATTCCTAGTGTTAGTAGTAACAGTGAATCTGTTACAACGCCAATCTTCTGTACATGTACATGCTCTCTGGTCTCTCAGTCTCGCCAAACGTACGGTAACAAGTGGAGAACAAAAAGAAACAAGACAAAAGACAAAACACAGGGGATGTAGGGACGACGTGCGGATGTTCTGGGAGCAACTCGACCAACCAGATGTCATGGCGTCAGCGTTGCAATAAGCCATCAAAAAATAATGACACCCAAAAGCGCTAAATAGGAAATTAAGAAAAAGGGAAATCATAATAATCATAACAATGAAACAAACTACAACTGTAATGAATAAAAGGTAAATGAGACTCAATATCATTGAACGTTTTAACCACAAACAATGTACATTTGCACGTTCTCAGTTTACAATACCCAAGCATAATTAAAAGAGCCACCAGCACAGCCGAACCAACGAACATCACCCGTGCCACAATGAATTTAGAGTTCATCCGTAGAAGTCAGTACTGTAGCCATCAGCCAGTGTTGGTGCGTGAGGTGCTTATGGACATCTTTCTTGAAGGTGTGGATCCGCCTCAAGCTGAGTGGAGCCCTTACAATTTCGCAAGGCAAGCTGTTCCATAAGGAAACGGGAAAGAACGAGAAGAAAAAGCTGGTGCTTTTCTGTCCAGGACTTGCTGCAGCTGCAAAATTGTGCTGCTGGTCAGAGGGGGTTGACTCCGGGTGCGCCGAGCTTCTACATGGTTGGCTGGAGGGGAGGGGGGAGGGGGGAGGGGAATCATGGCTGTGAGTTGGGGTGGTCCTGGGATGCATTGGAGCTTATACAGGTGTATACCAGCCCAGATACAGTCTGGCGGTGGCACAGGCTTTGGAGAAGGGCACCAGGGCCAATAATGGCGTCGAATGTCACACCAAGAATCTTGATGGTGTAGGCCTCCGGAACCGCCATGCCTCCAACCTTGATGTCGGGGACAACAGGGCGTGTGGCTTTCGTGGTCATCAGCAGCTGTTGCGATTTAGAGGGCTGGAATCTGATACACCAGCGTTCTCCCCACTCTTCAAGACGCATCATGCCGACTGGGCTATCCAAAAGACGAAAATCCGCAAGCTCAAAAAACGCTACCTTCACTCAACCTAGTACCACCAAAAAAACATTGTAGTAGACAACACCCTGAGACAAACATTGACCACGTTGCATACCAGTATCATATGCGTGACATTTAACAGGTCGCCATCTTCCTCTCCTTTTCTTGTACACTTCCTCCTGGGCATTCAGGACGGGACAATGATGACGAACTGAATACTAGTAACATGTCCCTTAAGTGACCGACCTGAGGGAAACTGAGAGAGCTGCCAGGAAGACTGTTGAGGAGTATTGCAGAGAGGCCAAAGTACAAGCGACGGAGACGCCGTGGGGAGAACATTGTGCATAACACCACCCACAACAAGCAATCACGTCTACACCCATCACCAACGCATCCATTCTCGCCACACAGTCATCCCTTGTAAAGTGTTGTGGACGTGAAGCAATGGTCATCGGTGATAGGCGTCCAAGTCTGACGGGGACCGCGGCTGGAGACTGCTGGACACAGTCACGATGAGTGTGAACTCCTTGCGATTATGATGTCGGTGTTGTGATAAACTGTGATGTTGCACATAAAGAATGGCTCAATAATGTTTGGTGTATGAGTATGCGAACTAGTTGTACAGAACTTAGCAAATGATTCGTCTTCATCTTTGACTTCACACGTATAAATGCAGCAACACTGCATACTAGTAGTCTATGTCGCACTAACACATCCACACACACAGACATAGCTCTTCGCTTCTCTACCTCCCTTTCCCTTCCTTTCTTTCTCCCAATGCCTTTCACCAGTGCTGCTACTCTTTGCGCATACACACCGATTTCTAGTGCCTTTTTTCTTTTCTTTTTCGCCACACTCTTCTCATCATTTTCGTACAGCACCTAACAGCATACATGTATCTACTCTTTTCGTTTTTTGTTTGCAGTTACATGTACATGTACATGTAGGTACAAAAGGCAGTTTACTCTTTGTTCACCATGATGTTGGGCCACATTCGAATATTTGGTGAACACGTTTTAAAAGTGATGTATGCAACGAAGAGACCATGTTTGAGCTGAGGAACCCTGAATTCAGGATAGCGGCGATAGCCCTCGGCGGATAATCCTGGGAGAACCCCCCGGCCTAGGGCTTGACGGATTATGCTAGCATAATTTTTCGCATAATTCCTACCAAAATCGAATAATCGCATAATTCGAGGCTAATTACATACGAATCGCATAAATTGGAATAATCCGCCTTTTCGCATCAAATTCCATACAGTTGTACATGTTCTACAAGTACAAGTACAAGTAGATGCACCAGGAAGTCAAAAGGTTCACGACTCCCTTGATAATATGTCCAGTCAACTACAATCAGTGACGTTCGTAGCTAGGTCGGACGGTGCGTTGACCCCGTTGAACTTTTGCTACTGCAGTACAACGCCCTCTACAAAATATTCCCCTGTTATTTTGCACAGAACCATCATGTACATTAGCAGCATATGTGAGCATAATGCGGCATAATATGATAACTTTTAGCATAAAAATAGCATATTTCGGGAATTTTTTCAGCAATGCGAAAAGCATAATTAAATTTTCACGAAAATATTAGCATAATCCGTCAAGGCCTAGAACCCCCCCCCCCCCCCCCCCCTCAGCACTTAGAACCACTTAGTACTACTTTTTGGTATGTTTCATGCATCTGTGATCTACATGTATGGATAAGGAATAGGAGCAGAATTCAAGGAATTGCCCACCATCCGATTTGTAAAATCTTGCCAGTTTCACGCCCTGCAGAATCCTAGAGGCTAGAATGATCATCTGGGGATTCCCCTTGATCCAGGGTTGCACACTCGACCCACAGCACTGTGACGTCGGTGCATGAAACTAATGTCCCGTCACGGCGTCAGGATTCTGCTACGTACAGGGTCCGGCAAACAAAGGCTTTACTGACACTGTGCATTGAATACGAGCGTGATATACAGTCATGTACATGTGTGGGATATAGCGCAAGTAAGCCAGTGAGTTTACAGTACAAAGAGTATCTACATGATGATGTACTGTGCATACAGGACAGCTGCAAAGTGTGTTCCGATGTCCACTGTACCTACATGTATACGACCATAGATGTAGATGTACAAGTCATGTACATGTAGATGCTACGGAGTGATCCAAGCCATGCTTTGCCAGTATACGCTCATGCATCATGCCCTGTAGATCTACATGTACTCCAGAGAACACTCCACGATCAGGTATACAATGCACAGTGATTCATGAGTGAAGCAACCCGCCGAGACATAGAATGGAGATCATATCCACCGCCCTCTGGTTGTGTATCGCACCACACAGCCTCACAAGGGGACTGTAATAGTTTCGCAGCTGCGAAGGCAGAATGCAGCCCAGTACTGCACACGTGCCAATAGGAACGCCCCGACGCTCCAAATCAATAATATAAAACTCGAGGCTTTCTCATAGCAGTGTGCCTTATTAGAAGAACCATTGCATGCAATAAGGGATGATGAAGAGAACTGGAAACAGAGGGACGGAGAGACACATACATGTAGACAGAGAGAGGCAAAGGGAGAAAGGGAGAGACAGAGGGAGAGGCAGAGATAGATAGACGGATATACAAAGACAGAGACAGGCGGAGACAGATAGAGACATAGAGAGCAGAGACAGTACAGGGCCAGGAACAGAGGCAAGGAAGGTAGGAGGATTTTGCAGCAATGCCCATCAACACCACCCCACCCCACCCCTCCCCCCCCCCCCCACCCCCCTCCCCCTGCCCGACGTTTACAGTATTCTCTTCGTGGTCAGTCTGTAACTCTTTCATCATGTGCTCGCCGACACTATTTTGCATCGCCTTCTTCCTTACCAAGTTGATGTGAGCTCTCGCCAGCCTCCACATCTTCGGCTGCACGTAGCGCATGTACATGTACCATTGCCATTGGCTTTGTAGATTGTTTGTATTACAGAATTCAATACTGCGTTCCTGCTGCCAGTGATTTTGGTATCAATGATCTTAACTTGTAATGGAGAGCGAAGATGCGGAGATTAGATCAAGATGGGTGATTTTTTGCAAGCCGCGCTGGAGCCGCATGACAATGTCTATGATGCAGAACATTCTGAAATAATAGACATGATGTGTTGTGCAATCCTCAGGCCAGGGGTGGAAGGTCATCGGTCAAGGTGTGTGCATACCTGTACAATGTACAGACGGAGGCACTTGCACATCAGAATATGGAGCTGGTGAAGTTTTTGTTGACACGTGACGCACGTGTCGTGTTTCTCCTTTGACACACGCTTGGCATGACATGTCGACATGCAAGGACGCTGTCACATGTCTAGCTAGCCTACAGAGTGTAGCTCGCCACTTTTACTAGAGCCACGTAAACCCGTCATGTGTGAGCCATGAATAAGGGTTCTGTAGTGTAGATAGAGGCTTTGAGGGACGCGCACTTGCTTGACTTCACATGTACATGTACATGTACGCAGTGGTGCGGACTATCGCAAGTCTCGTGATAGTCTGCGCCACTGTGACCATACACATGCACATATAAGGCGTGAAACGCACAAACGGGATAACTGTCAAGGCGCCAGGCTGCAAGACAGGCATTGCTCCTCTGAGAGTTGGCCTGGATCGTGTGACAAACGCTTCAGTGCCTTCACCCGCAGGTGAACTAACTAACTAATACTTGAAGGTCTCACTAACTAACTCACTCGAGCTTATAGCTTACTACTACTACTAGCACTAGTCACAAGACCAGTTACTGAGTTAGTTCAGTGCCAGTGGGGCTCGAAGCAGACCTAGACTCCCCTGACAATGAGTGACATATTCACGACCAGCCCACCTTGTGGATGAGGACCGCCATAGCCTATCACCATTCACGCATGTCATGTTCTAGTACTACTACTAGAGTAGAGTAGGGGCTGCCTCTTGAACTCTCTTCAGTGACGATTATCTTTGCAGACTTTGCTTCAGACTCAGACGGTTTAGACCAGGGAGTAGTATTTTACAGGGAGTAGTATTTTACTACTCCCTGGTTTAGACCTTGCCTAAGCCTTCGTATTGACGTTTGCATTGCTCTGCTGCTCAAGTCTACAGCAGACGCGGGCGTCCCAACAGCGCAGGATCGCGCTACCACCATGACATGGGTTCGGTTGATGGAATGATGCTTTTCACAACGACGCATGTTGCACGTGGTGCATCACAAGACATCGCAGGACCAGACAATGATGACTGGGCAATACTTACTACGACGACGAGCTCAGCAGTGCCTGCGATGGTATGCCATACGGATCCGGCATACCATGTTCGACCCAAAACAGTTGCATGGGTGAACGATTAGTACCAAGCACTCAGTACTTGTAGTGGAAGTCAATGTACACGTAACTAAGTACTAGTCCTTGTCGTGCAGGCTAGCCTAGCCAGGGATGCGCCTGGCCCAAGGTCGGGAATTATGGAGCGAAGTAACAGTTGGGAAATAGAACTGAAGAACGAAATCATGTCGTTGTTAAAAGCTGGTCCCTGGTCACGGAACGTCTGAAGTCCTTGCAATTCAGGCACAAGCCCACGGGTATCCAACACCAAACTTTGAAAGCCTGGGGCCGCATGGCTGCTATAGCGGGACTGTGTCCAACAACAGGCACTGAGTAAGTACAATCATGCTGTTGGTTTGACACTGGATGACGGCATGAAACAAGGACTTTTAGGTGGAGGACACCGTGTTCGCAAACAGTGACCTTACTACAACCATCCACGGTTGGTAGAGCCCCGGTCCGTTGGAACCATCTGAACCATCATTATGGGTGTTGAACCCAGTTCTGACCCTCATTATGTTGGGACTACTCAATTGTAGGGGAGTTATACGATGTACATGCAGTACATGATTTTACTACTACTAGTACATACCGGTACCTGACTGTGCCCTTGTCTTGAATCCTAGTTTCCGGAATTGGAATTCCGGAATCATACCAGAACGATTGAAGTCACGTGAACCATTCTTTTACCACCAAACCTCTAGCTCTCTGTAGTACGACTACGAGGGCCTAGGGCTGGATATGACTGTATTTTTGTAGTGTGTGGTGTCTACTAGTACTACTATGTAGATCTACACGTAGATCAGTGCCGTTGGCATACTGCAGTCTGCAGTGGTCGACAATGCATGGTACATTTTTGTAGTCTGACAGCATTCAACAATGAATGGACGCTGCTGCAGTGCTGCCACCGACCGTTTATGAAAATAATGTGCTGACGCGGGATCTCAAAATATGACAGTGACCAGCGCAGCCAAGTCAAGTGCAGTGCAGCCTGAATAGAACTGAGGAAGTGCGACGCTCCTCGATCGAGCTGAACGTAACTCGTTACGTGTGTGGTACATGCCATGGTATGGTTCTCACTCGGTCATCAGGGACGCGACGGGCAGTATTATCAGAGTGCATAGTGATCATGATTTTTATGGGGTGCAACCGAGAACCAGCGAGCCCATCGCGCGCGGACAGTCAGTAAACAGCGCAGCACCAAAAAATCTTCTGCCTGAGCATTTGGTGCTGTAGTACGTTCTAGACTTGTGCTTGAGCTAATGGCTTGGTTCCTCTTCAGGCAGGGCAGTACTGCAGTGTGGCATGGCCTGCAAAGCTTGACGGATCATGCAGCCAAGGAATTATGACCTTGAACTCATTTCCAGGCAGCGCAATGATGCAAGCCTGTGTTGATGTGATGTGATCTGGTGATAGATCCGCTGGAGACAGTACAGAGTACAGAGTCGAGAAAATTAGTTTTGTAAAGTGCAAAAAGCGCAGCGCGCTGCGCTGTACCCCGCCCCGCGATAGCGTTTACTATCTCGCAGAGCGGCAGAGCTTGGTCAGCTGTGCGCTGGCAGATCTTGTGTGTACCAGGTAGATCTACCGTGTGCGTATGCCTGGTTCGATCCGCGATCGATCCGGCGAATGGTAGACCTACGGCCCCTTCGTCAACGGCAACGGGAACGCAGGTTCGAGGTCGTGATCGTGGGGGTGTGTGCCTGCGCGGCATCCCTGCGTGGCTGCAGCTTGCTTGGAATCTCGGCGGTTTCAGGGTTTCTTTGCGCGACTTGCCTTTCCCCTTTCCCCCTCGGTGACTGGCAGCTTTCTGGGCCATTCTGACCTGGCTGACTTCCTTACTAGTTAGGGTAGCTGGATTCGGCGAACGCCAGGGCTTCTGTCGACGTGTGCGGATTTGTGGAAACTGCTGAGCTTCGCAAATATGGCCGAGGCCCGTCTGGCAGTTGCATTCCGGCTGCAAGTCAACGACGATGGCAACTTGGAAGTGAATTTGGATCGGACGTTGGTTTATCACGTCTTGCTGTCAGTGGTGTATTCTGCAGTGAAGCGTGTCACGTACACTAGAAATGTCATCCTGAGAACCATCTATCCTGGATCCGTATGGACTTTGCTGGCGCTTCTCTTGGCGTTCTACGTTGCTCAACACCTCACCCCAGACCAGCTGATTTTGTCTGTATGGAAGTCGTACGTGCCCGGATTGTCCTACCTGCCCGAGGCTGTGCAGGGACCGACGGCGGCGCTGCTGCTCGGCGCGTCCGTGTGGACGGTTGCCGTCCTGATCCAGCGCTATGCTCTGCTTCTCATGCTGTCCTACAAGGGGTTTCTGTACGTCCCGCACGGCAAGTCTCCGCTGCACATCCGCGCCTGGTTCTTTCTGGTGCGCATGCTGGAGGGGCCGATCACCCCGACCATGTACACGTACCAGTCGACTCTGCCCTGCCTGCCCCTGCCGTCGGTGCGCGGCACCTGTGAGCGCTACCTGAAGTCGGTGCGCCACCTTGTGAGCACGGAGCGTTACAAGGAGCTGGAGAAGATGGCCGGCGAGTTCCAGGGTGGCCTGGGTGCGCGCATTCAGCGCTACCTGTGGCTCTGGTGGCTGTGCAACAAGAACTACGTCAGTAACTGGTGGATCAAGTACGTGTATCTGCGCGGACGCTCGCCGATCATGATCAACTCAAACTATTACATCCTAGACCTGGTGGCGAAGCACACTACATGCCAGGCAGCCCGCGCCAGTCAGGTGATTAACATCGTGGCCAGGTACAAGGACAAGCTGGACAACGAGCTAATCGACCCGATCATGATCCGCGACACCATCCCGCTGTGCATGGACCAGTACAAGCGCACGTTCGGCACCACGCGCCGCCCCGGGCACGAGGAGGACAGCCTGGTGCACGTGCCGGCGTCGCAGTCGCAGCACGTGGTGATCATGCGCCACGGCCGCTTCTACGAGCTGCCGCTCAAGTGGAACGGGCGGCTGCTGACGCCGCCGGAGCTGGAGGAGCGCGTGCAGCACATCCTGGACGAGGACCACCTCGACCAGGACGTACCGGTGTCGCACCTGCACCTGCCGGCCATGACCGGCGTCAAGCGCAAGACCTGGGCCGAGTTCCGCGAGACGCACATGCTCACCAACCGCAACAACGCGCACGCGCTGGAGCGCATCGACTCGGCGGCGTTCATAGTCGTCCTTGACGACGGCGAGCCGGAGATCATCGGCGAGAAGCTGTCGGAGTTTGGCCACCAGGGCCTGCACGGCAGCGGCTGCAGCCGCTGGTTCGACAAGTCCATCGTCTTCACCGTCTACACGAACGCGCGCTTCCACATCACCGCCGAGCACGCGTGGGCGGATGCCCCCGTCGTCGCCCACGTCTCCGAGGTGATCTACACCAACGAGCAGAAGATGCAGCTGCAAGGGAACTGCTACGACGCCGACGGCCACGCCATCGGCGAGAAGTCCGCACCGCTACGACCACCGCAGCGTCTGCACTGGGAGTTCAACGCCGCAGCCGGCAAGGTGATCGAGACGGCGCTCGTCGACGCTCGCAAGCTGATCGCCGACCTGGACTTGTTCATCCTGGATCACAACAGCTTCGGCAAGGACGGCATCAAGAAATGCCGCACCAGTCCGGACGCCTTCATCCAGATGGCGCTGCAGCTGGCCTACTACCGTGACATTGGCCACTTCAGTCTGACCTACGAGGCATCCATGACGCGCCTGTACTGCAAGGGCCGCACGGAGACCGTCCGGCCGGGCACCGTGGAGTCGAGCGCGTTTGTTCATGCCATGCTGGACGCGTCGACGACGGCCGACAAGCGGCGTGCGCTGCTGAACCGCGCCGTCGAGGTGCACCAGGACAACTACCGCAACGCCATGGCCGGCAAGGGCGCCGACCGCCATCTGTTCACCATGTACGTCGTGTCGCAGTACCTCAAGGAGAAGTCGCCTTTCCTCGACGCCGTCCTTGGCGAGCCCTGGCGACTGTCCACATCCCAAACGCCCGAGTCCCAGACCAAACAGTCCATATTCCTCCTGCGCAAGGGCCCGGGAGAGTTCTATTCGCCCGGCGGTGGTTTTGGACCAGTCGCCGATGATGGCTACGGTGTATCGTACATTCTCTCAAACGACCGCATCTTCTTCCACATTTCGTCAAAGCATTCGGCCCCGGTAACTAGCTCGCAGCGCTTTGCGGAGAACATCCAGCGGGCTATGAGCGAGGTACGCGCCCTGTGTGACACGAAGGCTGCACCGAGCAAGCCCCAGTGATGTGTGCCTGCCTGCAGCCAGCCCGGCTGCGGCTTCTGGCATAGAGGACAAAGTTGTAACCGAATCTGACTACTTGGTGTGACATGAACAACAACCCTTGGCGCTTGATGGGTTATGTATTAGCCCATATAGGGAAGAATTCTCCTTGATGTTCATACAGATTTTTTATTATTATTTATTATTTACACGACTATTCTCTAGTGCATAAAATATAGTTTCTCTTGTTCTAATCGAGAGTGCAGTGCCACAACGCTTTTCTTTTCTTTTGCCATGCTGCCCCACGCTGAATCTCTTACGCGCACCTCTTTGGGCAGTTCATAATTCTCTGTTAGCACTACAACGGTGGTTCGTTTTGCTTCATCTTCACATCTTGATGGGAGCCTCTGGCTCTGGCTTCATTGACCCTCTTTGCAAAGTTTCTATGTGGCTGCATGTTCTTTTGGCGACCGAAATGTTGCAATGTGCCATACCTAACCTTATCCAGAATGAACTGCTGACCTTGTGTGCTGTTGAGGTTTGCGGTTTGCCCCCTCAGTGTTTGCGATCCAATACAGTTCTGGCCGGAGAAATCCAACCCGAAAGCAGCACCAAGGCTCATGCAGCCCTTGGACGAGCTTTGGATTGCGCATAATGTGATTGGAGTGGAAACACGGTGCTGCCTTTAACTCGCGCCTCGGATTTCTTTGACCACAATTGCGTATTGAGGATGGGGGCTGGAATAGGGAGCTGTTAATACATGCACGTACGGTGCTGCTCGCTGAAATCCGATTGTTCGAGTGCATGCCGGGTGCTGTGCACTGGTCGGATGAGCTTCGCCAACCATATCGGCACATCGCCCCCACTCCCCTTTGTCTTGTTGTCCTCTTTCCCCGATTATTAGTAGTATAGGCTATAGCGAGTACAGGGCTGTGTTTGCTAGTAGAAAAATACAATAAAAACTGGTGCAGATTGCTTTACTGTACTTGCCAGACAAACTCATGCACATGAAGTTGCACACCATTGGATTTTATTGAACAGCTGCATGTATTCTACCACCCCTTGAGCATGTACCGTATTATCTCTAATATAAGCACAGTCTCCAATAATAGAACACCTTGGGGCGGCATTCAAAAAATAAAGTGCTCAGTCTCCATTATAAGCACACTGTGTAAATTCATTATCTGTACCGGCGAAAAAACCCTGAAATGTGTGTGTCTGACATAATAATTATATAAATTTGGCATGGCAACATGCCTCTGAAATGAGGTTGAAATAATAATGGAACAGTCTCCAATAATAGCACGGGGTGGGGGTACACTCAAACGCCTCTTATCCGGACGCCTCAGATACGGGCACGTCTCTCTACCGGGCACCTTCAGCTTGAGTTCCTATTGCACAAATGCTTCGAATTTGGGGTTTTTGAACTTTTTTCCGTATGTGGAAGTGCTTATTTTTCACTGCCAACCTATGTAATCCACACATTTTACCAATGGGTTCCTTTTGTATCCTGAACATGTGCAATACGTTCCAAATATTCTTCTTAAAAAAATGATATTGTACATGGTAGATGAGTTATCCTGAGATACGGGCAGTGCCCGGTCCCCGGATAAGAGACGTCCGAGTGTACATTGAAAAAATAAAGGACCGTGCTTATATTAGAGATAATACGGTATGCGTGTTAGTGTTCTCTTATAATAGGCCACGGGTGACTTGTCGACTAAAGTCGTTGCACTCAGAGACAGTCGTCCAATGCCTCGGCATTTGCATGAATAATATTTCAGTGGCAAAACGCGAAGCCAACACGTGCTTTACGGGAAGCATGCACTATTGTCACTGCAGCATTTTTCAACTGGCTCGATATCTTCATTACCCTTTCAGGGAGCCTGGCTTCTAGTAAAGTACTCAAGTAGTCCCATGGCTTCTAATGTCGTGGACATGGAAATACGGTCGGAGGTCAAGCAGCCCCCGGGGCGCTGCCTATGCAGCCATGAGCACGCATACGGTACACACATGCAACTTAGCGTCCGCACTAAGGACGCCATTTGACCGGATTTTCATGTCCACGACAGTAGTAGTTCCTAGCCTCTATCAGTCGCTGGCTTCTAGCCCCCCCCCCTGGTCCACGATTGATACACAGCTAGATTACAGGCAGATTGCGAACAGAAGACGTTGGCCAGGCATCGTGCAATCCAAAGCCATCATACTAAATGAGAGAAAGGCACGTAAGTAGAAAGTGTTAACGCCAAGAGGAGCAGCGTAGTCTTCTCCTAATAAAACATAAAATGCCACTGCCTGTAGCGTGCGCGCGCACACACACACACACACATGCGCACGAACAAACAGACAGAGAGAAAACAGCATGAAAGCGGGTAGAACCCATCAAACAATGTCAAGAGCAAGTCCATGGCACCATGATCCAGGCCAGAACATACTAAAAACCCAAGCCGGTGTGAGAAAGGCCTCCCAAGGTCATAAATAATGTTGACCGAGGATGCAGCATCAAGCTAAGCACATGGCGAGAAGGCTGCCACGGGAATGTCTCTCAAGCTGCGGAAGTGTCCGCTCATCGGGTCCCAGCAAGACAGGAGTGGATCGTGCACTCCATGAGTTTCCGACGTACCTCATGGAGCTTCCGCAAGGCATGTACTACAGCAGTGCACACCACAAGGACAAGATGCAGCCAAGCCACTGGCGGACGGGGCTGAGAGCTCATGGACTGAAACTCACTCCGGCCTCCAAGTATAACCGGCTTGCATCGCTGACGAAACTCGCACCGCTTACGTGACATGTCAGTTGACCGAGTAGTTGTTGGGTGGTGATACAGTTGTTTAGGTCGGAAGACGATGTTGGTCAGGTTTTACGGCGCTTTTCCGATGCGTCGCGCAGGCTTGATGGACTGCTGGAGCGGGAGCGGCGCTTCGCCATGGCACGGTCCTGTGCCTCTTGTTGCTGGCGTGCCTTCTTGTCCTTTTCGCGTTGCTGTTCCTTGCCCGGCGTCTGGATGCCGCTCTGGACAATGCGCTTGGCTGCCGACTTGTTGACAGTGGTGCTGCGTCCGCTGAGCTGCTTACGCACATCCGCGGCGCGTGCCATCGTCTTCTTGATGCGGTCAAGCTCATGCCTTACCGGGTGCTCTGAGGTGCTCACGCCCTGCGTGCACAGGTAACACCAGTACAGTGACGTGGCCGCGTAGGCTACGGTCAGATCCAAATTGGCACGATCCACCAGGTCGTCGCCAATGGCTTCGTGCACATCCTCCCGGCTGTTCTCAGTCAAGGCCGACAGTTTCTGCTTTGCCTCCTGCAGGCGCTGATGAAACTCTGTACACACCTCTTCTAGCTCGTCAGGGAGCGTTTCATCAATGTGAGAGCTCGCCATAGATAACGGAGAAGAATACAACGATCCCCAATGATTTGAAGACAATGAGAAAGTGTACCTACATTGCAATATTGGCTACAATAATTATTGTTCAACTTACTTCAAGCATGAAACATTATTCTCACTACCGTTTTTCAACTTTTTTTGGCGATATTTTTTCTTTATGCCACATATATATCCATGATGATGTCATCGAACCGCCGTCATCATGTCAATGAGATAATCATGGCATGCTACACTTTTTTTTGGAAGTCTTCTACATTGCAAATAAGTGCCTTGAGCTTGTTGAACGAGCAGAATATTGGCTTCTGATTTGGTTTCTCAACTTCAAGCTCAGCCGTGCCTTTCTAAACTGGTTTACGGTTTTATACTGCTCTTTCCTGACTCCTTTCATTGCATCTATTTTACTGAGAGGGGAATTAACAGGAGGAATTCGCAACGTCGAGTGTGATTTCGAACCACTGGGTTGCTGTGGCTAAACATTGTTTTAGAGGAAGGTGAAACGCGTGTTTGCTGGAGCTGCTGGCGCCATGTCGTCATTCGAGGAGCTTGGCGTGAGTAAATGGCTCGTCCGCCAGGCGAATGCCATGGCGATGCGAGTTCCAACACCAGTCCAGGCCAGCTGCATCCCTGAAATACTGAGCGGTGAGTAACGGACCGTAAATTTTACATTAAAAGTTGAAATTTCAGTCTAACGCACCTCCGTGGGGTCCGTAAATTATCGCCCAAGTACTTTATATCCACGGACGCTTGACTGGAAATGATACGTAGGGTGCTCAAATGAAGCTCGCTATATCTTATGCAACAGGGAAAGGGTGTTCTACCCACT
>NC_088648.1:21103372-21105872 GCF_964019385.1 Sycon ciliatum
GAAAACAGGGGCTACACGTAGACGTACACGTGGCACGCGCACGTGTCATTTCGGAAGTTTTTCAATCCGTAACTGGCCTTGACCCACCCACCCACTTTCGAAGCTACTACGGATTGGAAAAAACTTTCGATAATTGCGGACGACCCCTAAGAACTAAATAGAGCCGTTGTCAGTTGACAAAGCCCTTTTTCTTAGTTATGAAGTTGCGTGAAGTCCATAAACTTTTATCTGATTGCATATCATGCCTTTATTATGGTCTCCAGTCCCAACCTTATTGGCCAATGTATTGCAGTAAGTCTGTAGAAACTTTAGGGACCGTCCGGGGTTTCCGATTGTTTTTGCGAAACGAAAAGTTTTAGTATTTTTCACCCCCAACCACCCTTTCTGCAGGTAAAACGCAATCCAACAAAATAGTGATTTCAATCTTCGGCACCCGGAAATAACTGAGCATTCTCCATGTGCAGTCAATAATTATTTTCAAAACAAAACTCCTAAAGCCCACCCACCCTCTAACGAAAACTTTTCGTTTTTAAAATACTATTGATAACCTTGGACGGCCTGATACACTGTATGGAAGTGCATTTGTATGCAGTGAATCCTTCCTGAAGTGCATGTTTTGACGCCCTCAACTTGCACAGCCCTTGATGCCCTGGAAGTGGTACGAATGCAGCTGGACGTACGCATGTACACGTACAGTGATGTAATCGGAGCTGGTCCAGGGTATCAGTTTTGCACATTGGGTCAGGTTTCACTGAGCGCATCTGTGTACCCGTAGTGTCTCCGCTTTCTGGTATTAAAGCCTGTCTCATATAGAGCCTGTTTTGAATAGAAGCCTGATTTTCAAGATACACTGTCGGCACATAAGCCTGGTTTTAGTGTTGACACACATAGAAATTAGGGCTGAAAGGAATATTCGAATTATTCGAATATTCGAAACATGCAAGGCGGAAAAAGAATATTCTTCGTTAAAGTAGAATAGGAATATTCGTAAATGTACAGAAACTCGCCTTTTTGACATCAATCAAGCTTATTTCAAGTTATTCGGTGCAAAATATAAGTAGGCTAATGGCTTGCCTCTTTCGATGTGTAATACCTGTACATGTAATCAGCAAGACATATGATTTTTCAAATGTCTCTCTTGTAATTGGGGTGTTTGCTCTTAATGGTCTATGGCTACCATGGATAAAACTAGGTATCCATGGAAATTGCATGGTTTAGAATATTCGGAATATTCTCCGTTTAGCATGTATTCGGAAAAAGAATATTCGTTCGCTTCATTGGGCATTTGTTTCAGCCCTAATAGAAATACTTCAATTGAATAGAAGCCTAGCGCTGACATCGGCTTCTCCAGGAACAACCCCGGCTTTAATACGCGACATAACGGCATTCCTCGTCATTTGTTGTTGCGCCTCTGCAGGTTTTGGACGAAGCCGACAGGGTGCTCGAGGAGACAATGATGGAGGATGTCAATGTGGTTCTGAAGGCCTTGCCGAAGAAGCGGCAAACTCTTCTCTTCACTGCAACCATTGAGGATCTTCTGGACGACATCGAGGACAAACCGGAGGACAAGCGGCCATTTGTGTTCATTGGAGAAAGCAGGTAGGGCTGTCAACCTTAGTGAAAATAGGCCTTCAGAAAAGTCCTGTGGAAATCTTTGTCCCAGGCATACTGTTAGTCCAGGTACCTCTTCTGGTCTTCTGTAGATGGTTTGATTTATGAAGCAGTTGCAATCTATGATTTTCGGGGACTAAGTTTCTCCTAGCAAGGAGGAGACATCTCAGCTCTCTCCCTCTCTCCCCCCCCCCCCCCCCCCCCACACACACACACACAAACATGCATGCATGCACGCTCACTCGCTCTCTCCTATGTCTTCTACCATCTCATGTGGCTCTCTGTTTGTTTGGCGTGCATGTGCAGCGAGGCTACGGTACCCACCGTCAAACAGCAGTACGTCCTTTGTCCACAACTGGTAAGTACATGTGGGAACAACAACTCATGCTGTCGCCTGGCTAGAGCTGTTTTCAAGTTGTTTGCGCGTCCAGCACTCTACTAGTAACCCATGGGCAGCAGATACTGTTTGAATGGCTTGCAGCTGTTTTTGTTTAAGGACCTTGTATGCCTGTGCGTTGTGCCTGGATGATTCCTATAGGAGGAATTGGTGTTCCACTGCACCTAATCGTTCTTTGGACCTGGCACGTCTAGTTGTCTTGCCGAAGTAGGCAGCGTTCTATCATCCATCTCGTTGTCTCTGCCAGCAGTACACGTAAAAAAAGCATGTGTTGGATCACTTGTATGTGTGTACGGGTGTATGTGTATGTGTGTACGGGTGTATGTGTGTACGGGTGTGTGTGTATGTGTGTACGGGTGTATGTGTACGGGTGTATGTGTACGGGTGTATGTGTACGGGTGTATGTGTGTACGGGTGTATGTGTACGGGTGTATGTGTACGGGTGTATGTGTACGGGTGTATGTGTACGTGTGTGTGTGTGTATGTGTGTAC